>NC_138182.1:34812951-35194589 GCF_964194105.1 Spermophilus citellus
ACTTTATGTTTACATCTTTAATACAATTTCTGTGTGGTATTTTGGTTCATCCCCTTTATTAGAATCTAAGTTTTACAGAAGGGAATATACTTGAACCACTTATATATATATGTGCTTTGCCCAGAGCTCTGTTCAAAAATACACATTGAATTAAACGGCTCCTTGTTCAATTTTTGTTTGGCTAACAGGGTATGATGCTGTATGACAAAACCAACTTCTCTGTAAACTTATTGTAGTTTTTTTTCTTCTTCTTCTTCTTTTGGCAGCTAAATATGTAAATGAACAACTTTCAAATTAATCTCAGATAGGGAAATCACCAAGGAGGGCCGCATTTTGTAGCTCTGGCATAATTTTAAAGGGATCAGAGCAGTCACCAAAGGGTTGAACTAATTAAATAATATTACAAGTTAAGTACAAAAGCTAGCTTTGCAAAACTAATCTGAAATAAATGAAAAGAAAATGTGAATAAACGTGCATTGATATTATAGTATTTCACCTCTTCTCCATGTCTCTGTCTGTTTCTCTGTCTCTGTTTCTCTTCCCCCCATCAACACACACATATCCTCTTCTTTTCGTTCTTCTCTTATAGAAGAAATAGCTATTAACCAATCATGATTCCATAAATTTATTTTAAGCCTACAAATGTAAAACTGCCACATGTTGATTTTGCTACTGAAAGCAAATATAGCTGAAAAATGTTACCAAGCCACATTTAAAAGAACAATAGCAAAAAATTAAACAAAAATGATCTTCAGGAAATTCTCATTTAGTTCTAACTTTCCAGTATACTAAGTTAAAATTCAATCACAATATTTTGAATTTGTAGATTAGCTTTTGTGCTCCTGTCTCACACAAATCCCTCCATCCTAGCCATCAAATTTAAATTCTGGGAATAATGGAAAAGGTTAAAGGGTTTTTTTTTCTTGTTAAAAGTTAGATTGATTCCCTTCTCTTTTATACTTTTGTCTCCTGAAGTGAATATACCACATTGTCAAAAGATAATCCAAAATACAGTTCAGCGTGTAATGCACGTTAATTGCAATGAGATTCTCACAGTAATGTGTCTAGTACTGTTATACACATAGGAATTAGAAAACAGCCTTACTTTGCAGGGAATTAACTAAATGGTGCTAAACCGGTTACTCCTGGAGGTTCAGGGTACCCAGAATCACTGCCTTCCTTTCCCCAGCCTCTTTGGGGTGGGGGAGATGTCTGGCGCCACAAAAGGAATTAGGTTCTGGTTTGAACAGAGACCTGAAGGCTATTAAGTTTATTTTAAGAATGTGTTGCCAGAGATCTAATAAATTTATTTGTAGCTTCAGGCTGTGCATGCATGAAATCTTGCTGCACCAGGTGTTTTGCCTTTTTTTCCTTTCCCCAGAGGGAGAAGAGGGTGTGGATCATCCCCACAAACTCAGCTTTCCATAAAGCATTTAGTGTTTCTATGAAAGTGCAGTGGATTTTTGCTTTTTAATTTTGACTTTTCTTGGTAAATGAGAAAAATGATAGAAAATTATTCCTAGGCTGCTTTAAAAAGAAAAAAGTAAGTCCCTCCCAATTTATATATATATATGTCTATGTACATACATATATGTATATGTATATATAACATGTCATAAATTACAATTTAAATATAAATTAGATATAAACATTATATGTAATATATTTTACATATAATTTTAAGCATATAATTTTAATATAAATTAGACACAAAATGTATTTTATATAATATATCATACATAAAATTTCAAGCACATTATTTTTATGATCTTGTCCTTGCTTAAGGACAGTATTTGAGATCAGTCTATTAAATATAAAGACCCCTAAACCAGAAAGGAAAACCTATGGGAATATATTCCTCTTTTTTATAAATACTCTATAATTTTATTCAAATCACAATCTTTCTGGATCTTGGTAAAATTGCATGAGAAAAGATACAATACAATGTTCATTCTTGCTCCAAAATGCTTGGAGTCTATATTTGTATTGTTCACCAACACAATTATTTCTTGAATTAGTTTGTGGTTTTGTTTAAAATATAGTGTTACATTTGCATTTTTAGCAGCAAAAAAAAAAATTCTTAGCTTCTCACATTGCATCATTAAAATGGCAAAGTTAGCTTTTCATTTAAGATTCCAAATGACAATGCAGTAACATCCTTGTGGTGAGTGAAAGTTCACCTTGCTATTACATGTTGGCTCTGTCCTTTGTGCTTTGTGGATGTGCACCTGAATTCCCTACCCTAGGCCTGCATACCAGCAGTAAAGACATTCATGACACTGGTCTGAAGGTTCCAACTAAGAAAGCAAAGTGGGACAAAATTAAGTCAGATTTGATTAAGGAAATTTGCTTAAACCTTAGGTGAAGGGATGTAAACTTGTGGTTCTGCTCTTCTCTTTTTCTTTTTGTTGCAGAGAATGGAAATAAACACAATTTGTTAAAATTTAAATTTATTTACTTATTTTAAATTAGAGCTGGGGGAGGGTTCTGTGCTTGGATAATGCAAAGAAGGATTTCTGCAGGCTGGGGCTTGCAGATTCCACCCCAGCTGTGGCCTGATGGGTCAGCCTGGATCAGTAAGTGTGGAAGAAGACTCTTCCTTTCAGCCTTCCCAGCTTAAACTATAAATTCATTCATAGAAAAAGAGGATTTTGATTCTTAGCTTGTGTTAATTAATAAGTCCATATTTAGAAACTGACCTTCAGGTTCTGGCTTTTTGCTTTTTGTTTTTATTTTATTTTTTTTAAATTTTTTAATGTTTTTGTTTATTTTTTAATTTTTACTATTTGCCCGCTTCATTATTCATTAGCATCAGAGATAGAAGGAAACTCAGATAATATTTTGCTCCTATTCAATAGCATTAATTTGTAAATTAAGTTAAGCAAATCAGGATTAATCTGGAATAGCCTGAAAAGAAATATTGATCTGAATGACATGATCTGATAACTTGGAGGAAGTTTAGAAAGAATACTAACAGGCTGGATTCAAATCCTAGATCTGCCACCTACTAAATCTATAGATATTTTAACTGGGTGACTTAACCTGCACTCATTTACCTGAATTCATAGAATGTGAAAATTACTAACTTACAGGGTTACTGTGAGTTTCATTAAGATTACGTGTATATTTTAAAGATCACACTGACCATGGCCCCCAGTGTGTCCAGCCCTCTGTAGTGGGCATTTTTAGGGTCTTCAAGGCTGAACTGAATTCAGATATCTTGCAAGTACATCCACATTCCAGCTGCTTTTGGCAAGTCTTTTTTTATGGCTTAATACCTGCATTGTCCCAAGGCCTCCTGGTCCAAGCCCATGCCACTGGTTGGTGAAGATAATGTTTACTATCCCTGCTGCCCAAGAGTAGGTGTTCTCTACAGTAAACCTGGTCCCTTGATACCAGCAGAGCTCCTCAGAAATTCTAGCAGCTATGCCTGGCTCCCCCATAGCATAGGCCCTGCCTGTGTCTCCAAAGAACCCCAAGGAGTGGGCCCTAGAGCTGTGTGGTAACCTTTTTCTGTTACTCTGTATTGAAGAAAAAAGGTGTCCAAAAGCTTGCTGCTTGGACCCTGGTTTGGAAAAAAAAAAAAAAAAAAACAACTAATTAAGCAACTCTCTAAATTTCCACTTGTAGTTTTCTCTTTCTTGGGACCCAAACATTCATTCAGGAGCCTGGGTAAAAGTCAGAGATGAAGAAACTTATACTTTGAAATCTGCATCACACTGATACTTAAAACTTTGTATGGAATCTATCTTTGTGTCTGACATTGATTTCCGTTCTTGTGAGTTCTCTCTCCAAAGGCTCCCTATAACCCGAGAAAATCAGCTTCCATGAGGTCTGTCACTCCAGTTCCCCACATAAGCATAGGTAGGCATGAACCCCAGTTGTGGGCTGTGCTTTAAATACAGATCCTAATATGAATTATCCTAAGACACTCTGGCAGGATTAGGAGCAATTCTGCATCAGAATTTCTTCCATGCACATTACTTTCACATAGGTTAATAGCAATTCTCTAAATTCTCTTTGTTTATCCTCATATCATGGCACATAGTCATGCAGGAGGCAGGACACCCTTCATCCATGAACTACAATGGTGTCTGCATCCTTGTGCAGTGGTAGCCAGGGACAGATGGCTGGAGGAAGGCCAGGAGTGCCTAAGAATATAGTGAGAGTTCCTTTTAGTTCACACTCCTGAGCGTAAGCCAGGGAATGTGTTGATTCAAGAAATGGGAAAAGGTGTTGGGAAGAAGAAGACGTTTCTGCTCCTGTGCCCCATTGTGCATGTCTTAAAAGAATAACTTATTGTAACTTGTACTCAGCAAGTTCAGTTGGTTTTCATTATTCACAGCAGTTAGGTTCTATAAAATCACCATGAATATGAAATTAGCAAAGGCTGAATGGTTGTTCCTAGGGGAAATACAGGGTTTGGTTCCTATGAGCTCTAGTCCATTTCCATCAACCATGGCCTGGTTTCATGTATGCTTCTGTTCAGAGACACCTCATTTGATATTGCTTGTTGATTCAGTAGCTTTGCAGCCACTGCCAGTAGCACTGTAACTCACATGTGAACAAAAGTTATCCAACACACACATTTTCTTTCTAAGACACGTTACAGCTTTCTTGTGTTTAGGAAGACTTGATGGCACTTCAGCACTATGATCTGGAGTCATTTTAAATGGTGAAAACACCAAGAAAATAATACCCAGATGTGAACAGTGTGGTGCTAAACAGACTGTGAAAAGGACACGTGTTTATGAAAGAGGAGCTAGAAACAGAAAGCCAAGTAGCAGGTTTTGCAAAATTTTTGACCCTATAATGCACATGCCTAAGAATGACCTTGGAAATACTTGGAGTACTAATTTGGGGATGATAAAATTATACATTTTGATAAGTAGATGAATCTGCAAATATGAAATCCAGGAACCATGAGTATGGACTATGAGTTAGCTTGTGATCTAGTAGAAAAATAGGAATATAAAGTCTTTGGAACCACATGTACAAATACCCACTATACACCCACGTTCTCCACCTGTTATGGGTAGATATATGACCAAATCACATCCCCAGGAACAAAATTACAGGCAGTAATGTGGCTTGTGATACTTTTGGCTTTCAAGGTGAACATCAGTATATTTGTCAGACTCAATCTGTACCCCCATATCACCTGGAAATTCATCTACAGATTCTACAGAAGAACAAAGAATAGCATGAACTACTCCATACCTGAGCTCAATTCAACATAGTTCGTGTGACAATTACAAGATATGATATTTCCATTTATTCTTTTAGTGAGGAAGGGTGCGCTTGTTTGCATCTTTCCTGAAAGTAGCCTACAAGATCCTGGATGGGTGTGTGTATCCAGTAGAGACCAACATGTGCTCCCCTTGTTTCTCTCTACCTCCTGGGTCTTCATCATTTCTGTTTCTTTCTATACATTTCTCTACACATTATCTTGTTTTTGGTTTGTTTTGTTTGCTTGTGTGCATGTGGTTTGTTTTGTTTTGTGGATCTGACCCCTTGTGCATAAAATAGTGGAAATGTGAGGTGTGCAGAATGGAGGAAGAAAACAATATATCAATGATCAAAAGTTGAATATGGTGATATTTTTTTCTTTTTGAGGTACTGGTGATTGAATCCAGGGGCACTCTACCGCTGAGCTACATTCTCGGCCCTTTTAATTTTATTTTTAAATTTTTAGAGTCTCACTAAGTTGCTGAAGCTCTCATCAAATTGCTGAGGTTGGCCTCAAATTTGTGATCCTCCTGTCTCAGCTTTCTCACTAGCTGGGATTACAGGCATGCGCTGGTAGTAATTTTTGAACAATCAACTATCGAGCCAAAACAAGCATTAAAATTATTAAATAGTCTACAAATATTAAAAACTATTGCCTGGGGAACAAAAGGAGTAAAAACAAAAACTATGTTGGCAATTCTTCAGGGTCTGTCCGAAGTTCCTCAGGAGTTCCACAGTCACAGGAAGGCACAGCTGCTCTTGGGTCAATAGATGATCATCACCTCTGTGTTTCTTGGGCACCTCAGAATGCATACCCCTTCCCGCCCCAAGGGCAGATTTTGGATGCATCTTAACTACTGCTTCTTTATCTCTATTATGCAATCATTTAAATAGGAAAAGGAGCAGGAAATAAATATTTAATAAATGCCCTGAGCATCTACCTGAATTGAATTCTTTGAAATTCATTTTTTACAGGATTTCTTATCTCTAGTTTTATATTTAATCTTCCAGAAACACCTTCCTCTCCATCTCCTTGAATGTCCAAGAACCACCCTGTACTTAAGGCCCATTTGAACACAATCTTCTCCATGACTTTTCCTTTGATGCCCAGAGGTTAAAGTCCCTCCCTCTTGTGAACTCTCATAGCTCATTAATAGTGCCCTTCTTACAGTATCTGTCAGGATCTAGTTTGTGTGCAATATCTCTGGCATGTGCCATCTCCCATGTCAAATGCCAACCCCTGAGGGCCTGTAAGAGCCGAGTTGGCTTCAGCTTTGCACCAGATGGTTTCCAGTAAACAGTAAAATCAACCTGACTTCAAGGCCCAGAGGACAGGATTCCACAAGCTTAGATTCTATGGAAGATTCTAAAAACAATGCAGAGTTTGAGAAAATCATCTTATCACAGAAATGGAGATAAAACAGAATTCTCATTTTTACTTTAATTTTACCTTCTCACCAGAATTACCAGCTGTGATCCTGACGGTGATTGCACAGTTGTTAATCACTGGGCTTTTCCTGTAAAGTGAGCAAGACCCCTTAAAATTTGCCTAAAACCCAAATTATCTCATTTCCCCCAATAAATTAGGTAATAATATTATAATCTTTTCTAATGTAAATACCTATTTCTGTTGCTGGTTTAAATTACTCTATCCAGGTTTTTTGAGGGGTTTCTGTTTGTTTGTTTGTTTGTTTGTTTGTTTGTTTGTTTGTTTTAGTAGCTATATATTTGGTTTCTAGCTCAGCTTCTAGGCTGAACTTTATTCTGGGCAAATGAAATTTTACCAAGCTAGAAAATACCAAGAACATTCTCTATTGTTAACTAACTTGTCCAGGAAGTATTTTCTTGTCAGTGTTAAAGCTGCACCAGTCTTTAACAAGCACAAGTCAAAGTTGTGACACTAGTTTCTTATTATTGAAGAGGTCTGCTTTGTCTTCAGGGAAATCAGGGGCCCTGTGTTTTTAGGGAGGGCTAATTGAAGACTGGGATTCTTTGTTATTCTAAAATAACTATTGAGTGTGAATTGAAAAAGAAAATGAAGAAGCCTGAAGACCAGCTGGAAAAGTTCAAAAGGGGTCTTTTCATCAAAACCTTAATGACTTTAGTGTCAGGGTTTGAGGACAAAGCATTTGGGAGTGTGGTTATCAGCTGTCAGGCACCTGTTGTGTGGATTTATGGTACAAGTTATGGACTTTGATTCCAATGAGACTAGCTCCTCCAGCATCATAGATGACAAATTCTATTTTAGAAAGGCAGCTAATCACATGCAAGTAAAAATTTGTCAGGTTTTAAGGTTACTCAATTCCATCTACAATTTCACATGCAGTAGCTGTAGCTATTCACTATTCCCATTTATTGCAATTTTATGAGGCACTTGAGAGGTGTATAATAAATGAGTAAATAAGATGACCTTCCACTCTTTAGGCAAACTACAGAGTTAAATTAGGCAAGATCACAGTTTCGGTAAAGGGAGTTACAATGAGCTACAGCTCAGTTCCTCAAATCCTGTATCACTCTAGCATCAAAAGTGAGTACTGGGATTTTACAAATTCCTATGATTCAGAAGAGTTTTGTCATGTTTACCTCTATTCAGAGTTAAGGTTTATAGACAGAACTTTATATTCTCTAGTTAAACATCTATTTTAAAATCCCAGTTTTAGAGTGGATTTTAAGTTGATATAATATTTAACTTGGGGCATCTCATTTTCTTACAGGGCAAAGTTTCTTGATATTGTTTCTGAATTTCGTTTCTAATGAGATCTCAAAGTGGTGGGTGGACATGTGAAATATTGGCAGATTTGTTCAACTGTGGGTCATATAAAACCTTGGATTAACCAGTATTTGGGCTCCTTCCTTCAATTCTGTGTTTTATCTAAACTTGTGGACCTTTAGGGAATATTTGAGTTTTAAACAATAGCTATGGTTACTGTGAACTGTATCCCCCACCCCACTGTGCTGTAGAACACTAGAATTTACTCCTACCACCTCACTGTGTTTGGGTAACCCTTATCCAACTTCTTTCCATCCCCAGTTCCCTCCACCCTTCTCAGCCTCTAGTAATGGCATTTAAAAGAATCTTTTTTTTTTTTAATGTTAAGGGAGATGCAAATGCTTACTACTCTGATTTGATCATTGCGCATTGGGTGTATGTATTTAATTATCACACGGTGCCCCACAAATAGGTACAATTAATAGTTTTTAGAAAGGAAGTGATGGGATGTGCAGCTGTAGGTGTTAGGATGGATAAGGAATGGCTTGGGATATCTTGACAAGAAGTTTGGAATACAATCTGGGCTCACCGGAACCACAATCAAAGTGGACAAAAATGTAGCCTAAAGTTGTTCTCATATGATAATTTGTTTAGAAATCAGACCTGTTTTTAATAGAAGGGAGGTCAGTAGAGTAGAACAAGTGGATCGGAGGAGGAGAGGAGGGAAAGGGAAGGAAACTGAGCAATGAGATTGATCAAATTATGTGCATGTGTGAATATGGCATAATGAATTCCACTGTTAAATGTAATTAAAATGCACCAATAAAAAAATAAATCAAACTGTCTTTGCCTTCACTTAATTGATGAAGCATTGACAGTTGTAAAAGAATGGTCACTTTCAATTTCTGTCATAAATTAGTACAGTCAGTAAATTAGGACAATCAAAGCATATGAAAGATAATGATTCAAGCATAATTATGCAGAATAATCAATACATGAGCAGCTATTGAATTCCAGAGGTTCAGGAGACTTCAGGAAGTTGCTGGGGAAAGAGAGATTTCAAGAGTAGAACTTTGCCAAAGTACATCTTTGGGGCAGGAGAACAAGGTGTCAGAGGAGTAAGGGTAGCACAGTCTGGGCACTGCCAAGATCTTGGCCTGAACACAGAGTGAGCAGCCTCAAGAGTAATGATAGGGATAGGTCAGGCTGAACCTGGAAATCCACAGAGAGGGCTGACTTGATGTGTGCAGCAGCTGTAGGGAAATGGGGCTAAGGAGAAAGCAGCACAGGTGGGCTTGGGGAAGATGACGAGTCTAGCCGTGGGGGTGCAGGGTGGATTTGCACATACATTGGGGCAGGGCGAAGTAGGCTGACATTTGTTGAAGGATTCCATCTCTGGACCGCATGGTGCTGTATGTGTATGGGTTATCTCACTTGATCCTTGAAGTAATCACAGGAACAGATGGTCCTGATGCTGTGAGTGTAGCTACCTAAAATATGGTATTACACATGGGAAACTGCTTGGTGCTTTAAATGGAAGGGATTGTGGACATATCCATTTTTTACTTAATTTTTTTAAATATAAATTGATTTCTGACCAGGAATTTTTTTTTGTCAATTTAAGAAGGAAACTCATTCATATTTTGTGAACTTGTTATGCCAAACATTTCCTGGTCCCTGGGTACTCCCAGCTCTGCAGAGGAAAAGCTGTGGATGAGAAGACTTAGAATTCAAGGGCCACTTCATTTCTTATCTGTTGCCTACTTTGGGGCAACTTTCTTCTCTGGACCTCAGTCTCTTCATCTGGAAAGTCAAATGACATTGCTGCTAACTACCACCTGTAATTATTTCAAGTACACACACAATGCATTGTTTGAAGTGTTTCAACAAGAATCTTTTATTTTTTGTTCAGTGTGCAAATAACATTTTATTGATTTGATGTATCACAATATAGTTAATCTTAAATTTTTCGGGTTTGGGCTATTGTAGAAAATATGGCAATGAATGATTCCTCACATACACATTTTTACTTCTCCCATACAAGAACGTACAAGATGGGGTGATATGAACATGGTTTTTCTTCTTGTATACATTGTCATATAGCCATCTTAAAAGGTTTGTGCTCATTTGCAAGTCAAACAAAAATAAACAGGAAAACCCATTTTCCTACATAATCTCAGCTGGACTAGGTTTTTATTCTTTAGTATGTGTTAATTAGTAACTCAACGTCACTGTAATTTTTATTTTTGAAAAAAATTCTAGAAAAAACAACATATTTGTTCACTCATTTCCCACTATGTAGATTTTTTTTCACCAGTCTATTAAAGATTTTTTTTCCCATCTCATTTATTTTTCTTTACTGTAGCTCTCTTTATGTGAACCAAGAAAAGAAACTAAAATCGAAATTGTGCCTCTAGCCATGTTTATTATTTGGGCTTTTTTCCCCTACTCTTTTCCAAGACTTAAAAGGAATTACTGATGCTTTTGTTTATAAACCTCACTTTACTCTGAAGTAATTGGCAGAGATCAAAAGGAGTTTAGGGATAGGTGCAGAGTGATCAGCTGATAACCATTTTTTTCCTTTCATTTACCCAATGTAGTAGCTTTCACAATAGAAAGATCACACGCAAAGGTTATTTTCTCCTGATAGGCAGCCAGCTTCGTTTTGGTGGGAAGGTGGGAGGAGAAACCTTTATCTTCAGAGAGGAATGGAAGTCAATGAAAAGAGTTGTCTGTTTGCTTTGAGGAATGGAGGGGAATCTAGTGGAGAGGGGCGGCGGGGAAGGGATATTTGTTTTTCCTTAAGTGGTTATAATGAAAGCCTTCCACCCAATTGCTCGGTGAACCAGAAAAAGGTATTTGTGAAGTTGTGTTTTTAAGAACATCACAAAGGAGCCTGGAGGACCTCTCCATAGAAAAGCTTGCTCTTCAGCGACACCTTGTGGAAGGTGCCTCATCCTGCAATGTGGATATTCGGTTTTAGGATTGAGCTAAATTGCCTCTTAGTTGTGTGCTTCTTCACCCTTACCAATTTCCCCCCCCTGAAAGAGGATGGCATTTTTGAACAATTATGTCAGGTGTTTTGTGTCTGTGTAATAACCACTGAACAGTAAGCTGTATTTCATGTCGATTTCGAGAGTTGTGTATCAAACCATGCAGCTGTATGGATTCTTCAAATTGCATTCTGGAATTTTTTTTTTTAAACACCAGAAATTTATTAGTTGCTCAAAACATTACATTGATCTTGACATATCATATATACATTTGTTTCAAATAGGGTATGAATTCTTATTATTCCCACGTGTACAGATTGCAGGAGCATGCTGGAAATTTTAAGGTCACTCTTTCAAGAAAGTATTAATGAAGGGTTTTAAATTTTTATTTTCCAGGTGGAAACAAGTTAACCAATCAGCATTTTCGTCTGAATTGGGCATGGATCTCCTTTGAAAAGGAATATTACCTGATCAACGAGGATTCTAAATTTCTCGATGTTGTTCTTAAACGTAGAGGTTACTTGGGAGAAACTTCATTTATAAGTAAGTTTAATTTGCATTTCTGTCTCAAAATCCCATTTTTCTAGCAGCAGTTTATAACTTCCCTCCAGTTTACTTCTCTAGTTTAAACATTCAGGGAGACATTGGCATTTCTTTAACTGGTTCAAATAAACAAACAAACTGCAGATTTGTGTCAAGGGATGTACTTCTTCAAGCCGTCAACCTAAATGTGTTTTTTTCCTGATATAAAATAACTTTATAAAATAGGAAGTAATCACTCATGAGTTAACAACTAAAAACAAATGTCACTAGGTCTTAGAATAAGCTTAGGCTTATTCTAAATTGAAACAACAGTGTAAAACACTAATAAATAAGCAAAAAAATCTATTCAGTGATTTATTAGGCATGAAAGTGTAGTTTACTATTTATTTGTCATATTCGAATGCTCCAACTGGTCACTAAAAGTTCTATGAACATCATCAATGTGTTACATAAAAGTTTATGTTGTGATTTTTCTTGGTAACAAATATTGAAGTGTTAATTATTACTCACTTTCTTCTGCTTTATTTTCTTTTAGTAAAACTGAAAGTCAAAAGCAAACGAATATAACTTTTTCAACTCTAATTCAAGTTCAAATTCATTCAAGCATAAAATAGGGAAAAATAGATATATTGGTGACTTGAAGCTATGATATAGTGGCACAAAATATTTGATAACATTTATGAAAATTGGCAGCACCTTAACAATTGTATTATTTTGGGTACTATGTAGTTTATTGACATTTAGGTTGATAGAATTTATATGGTAAAAGCTTTTCATTGAGTTAGATTGTCAACTAAGGAATCTAGGGAAGTATTAGCAAAATAAAAGGGTAGTAACCCTGTTTGTCTTCAGAATGGTTATTTTGAAATTTTACTGGTCCATGAACCCTTAAGTAGTACTCAGTCCTTATCAATAGAAAACCACCCCCTCACACCACCACACCTTTGCCTGGCCGCAACCTCCTGCCCTCCTCATGATTTCCCCTGATGTGTTTTAATACTGGATATTTATATTAATTGCTGTTTACTTTTAAAATACTTCTTTTTTTAACTTTAGAAAAGGGTTTTCATATCTGCTTTGTGGATTTCTTGAGGCTGGCTGCCGGGGGGGGGGGGGGGCTCGGGGGGAGGGCGGTGGTTGGCACCTGCAGATGTTGGGGCAGCTCTGCTTCCTTCTTTGTTTGCATGTGCTCCCACATGGCTGTCCTTTAAACTCTGTGTGGAACCTTCTAGGGTGTAATGAGTGCTCTTATTGCTCTCCCTTTGGGGGCATGTTCTGTCTGCACACACAGGCCCTGCAGAACCTGTCCTACCTGTTGCAGTGAGAGGTTAATCTGTGGGGGAGTTGAGGGGCGAGAAGGTGGTACTGGGGATTGAACCAAGGGATACTTTACCACTGAGCCACATCCCCAGCCCTTTTCACTTTTTATTTTGAGATGGGGTCTGGCTAGGTTGCAGAGGCTAGCCTCAAAACCTGCAGTCCTTCTGCCTCAACCCTCACCTACCCGCACCCTGTTGCTGGGATTACAGGCCTGTGCCATTGCACCTGGCAGAGATTAATCTTAACTGTGCTACATGTTAAGAATATAGCAAATAAATTGTTCAGAAAAGTCACTAAAAAACAGTACCTTAGCAACAGAGCACCTTAGCAATTATTAAGGATATCTGTGTAGCATTTGTTTTCACTCCTCGAGAATTTATTTGCTCACATCTGGCCTGTGGGTAGCAGTGAGAAGTTAATAGTTGGAAAAGATTTTAAAACTGTCCTTTTGGATTTTTTTTCCTCCACTGCCTGTTGTTTGTTTGTTTGTTTTCCACTTAAGCCCAATGCTAAAATATTTTAAAAGAGCTGTTTTCCAAGTTTTCTTTTTTGTTGTTGTTTCAACAAACTATTATTTCCCTACAAATTATGGTGACACTGGCGATTCTACAAAAGCTCTAAAACTTTACTTGGTTGACCTCAGATGATGACTTAGTAAACTGCAGCAATAGTTAGAAAATTCTGCGTGCAGCCCACCTTGGCCATCATTGAAAATGGCACAGCGTTCTTGCTAGGGCGTGGAATGAAAGTCAGATTACCCATTAAGTCCAAGTTTTCTCTTTGGTGAATGTTTTAATGAAATTGACACAGGTTCATTAAAATAGTTTAGAAGTCATAATCTAGAGCTTATATATATATAATATTAATTAGATTCTAATTACATTATTATGTAATTATGCTACATATCATAAAATTATATTGTATGTTACATACTGTATTTAAGTGTTTAGAGGTGTTCCATGTCTGGAATGATGGGACAAAGCAGGATAAACTGAACTTCAGTCTGGTAGGTCTCTGCACTGAGAATATTCCATGTAGCCGTCTCCACACAACTTCCACTGTCACTTACGGACTTTTAGAAAGAGCTAGATTGCACAATGGCTAAAAACAAAATATCATTTGAACAGTGAGTCATGAATTATTTGTAGATGTATTTCTCAAAGCTGATCATTCACTTTATAACTATTATAATCTACTAATAAGCTAAATATGTATTTGTATTTCACAGTAGTCTTTGTATCTCAAAGATCTTATTGCTACTATTATCAAACATTCAACAAAGGCAAAATACTTTATCATAAACATGAAGCACTTTATTTCTCTCTCTTAGTCCACAGCAACCCTTTACTCACTAGCTCAACCATTATTTTCTAGAGTGCTCCTTACATGCCAGGTGCTGTGTTAGGTAATGGCCTTTGAAGTGCTAATGATAGCTAACATTTACTGAATTCTTCTTATGTGCCAGGCCTCATTCCCAACACCTTCCATAGTTCACCCCACTAGAAGAGTGCCATTATATCCCTCATTTTACAGGTGAGAAACAGAGAGGTTATGATATGCCCAAAGTTATGCATTTAGTAAGGGACAAAGTTGAGATTTGGTTCCAAGGCCCACACCCTTAACCACTGAATCATGGGTTTCTTGTATTGGAGAGAAGGCAGTAAGTCGTCTGCAATCCCATGTCTATTTACTGATTTGATACACAAAATCTTTTTTTTTTTCACTCCAAAAGTACTTGGGTATTTCTCCCTGTAAGACAAAAAGATGCAATTGTGGTTTCACTTCATAAGCAAACTGAAAAATTATGGGTGTTTCAGTAGCAACATTTGGGATTTAGTACTTATTATTTGTTAGGTTGAAGGAGTTGACTATTGTGTAGTAAAGATGACTAGTTGGCACTAGTTTCTATTCCCTGCATTACATGAATAACTTTTTGTTTTTTCATGGTCTTTTGAATCTCCAGGAAAAGAATGCATTGGTTATAAAAGAAAAATACAGCAAAATAGAAAACAGGAGCTATCAGAGGCAGATTTTTGGTGGTCATGCCACTGGGGATGGATGGGTCAGTGAGCAGCATTCATTCTGGAACCTCACAGAGAATGGCTCCTTCTGTCATCCCCTTGGTGGTGGATTGCAGTGGATCCAAGAGGTGTTGACAACCACTCTGGGCATTAGGAACCAGAGAGCCAATAGGAAGTCTGCAACATTGAGTAGTATGCATACTACTATAGTTGCTATTCTGCCGCCCTTCTCCTGCCATTAAAAAAATTATATTTCATTCATAACTGAAAAGAAACACACAATGCAATCTTTGTCTGTCAGTTATTTTTCTAAGACCTATAAGACAAGTGCTTTTGACAAAACCTTTATTTTGATCCTCATTTAACAGCCAATAATATATTCAGATGAATAAATAAATCTTCAAATTAATTTTGTTTGTGCTATCTGAGAGCCAAGGGTTTCTTCTGTTTTCTTCTCTGATACACACCCAGCATATAGAACAAAGCCTAGCACATAGTAAGTACTCAATGAATATTTGAGGTTGTATGCTTCTTTTTTGGTATAATTTCAATTCTACTTTGAAAAACAAAAGAAATTTTTTTCCTAAAATGATAATTCTTTAATTAAATGAAAACTGTTACAAATAAGTGATTTTCAGACTTTTAAAATTTCACAATCACAATACTTTTTGTCCCCTCTTTAAATCTTCCTTAACAACTTCTCAGAAATTGTGTCAATGTTTAGAAAAAATATACTTGAAACTTATACTTGATTTGCCTGAGAGATTCTGATTCAGTACTTAAGGATATATAAGGCACTATTGTGATTTTACAACTTTTCTATGACATTGAATTTGTTCACTGCTTTTTTGATAATATATCCTATGGTTTGAGTCCTTAGTATAGTAATGCTAAAGATCTTCTTGTGATTTAGATAGATAGAGGCTTGGTGATTCTTCGGCCTTCCCAGACAGCTGAAATTGACCTTGAGTGAACCATCCAATAAGCCAAGCATACTGCTCATAATAACTATATCTATTTAGCTCTTTGATCCTGTTCACATAATTTCAAGGATGGGGTGTTCCACAACTAAAAACCTGGCAAGGACCATAGTAAAAAACACTGAATTAGATTCCGTTAAGGGTTCCAGTTCCATTAAATGTTTAAGAAATATTATAATTTTTATTACCATTTGACCATGAATTATATTTTCAAAGAATTAGACTATCAAAGAATTAGAACTAGATTATCAAAGAATTCTTTGTCCCACAGAGTGTTTTTATTGACCTGTATTTTCTAGTTAGAATATGATTTTGTAAGAGTACAGATATTATACAACATGAGTATGAATTTACTCAGTCTTGTTTTGTTTGAAATTCGAATGCAAACTTAGCTCAAAGAGTATATTGCAAAACCATAACTGAGGCAAGAGTAGAACAGAATCATGAACTACCAACACATACAGAAGAACACTTTCATCTGCAGAGCCATACTCCATTTTAGAGAGTCAAGCAGGGTCTACTTTACTCTGCAGGACAGACATATGAATAGTTAACAAGGAAAGCCTTAACACAAATGAAAACAAAACTAAGAAAATGATACTATGTTTCTGTGCAGGTATTGGCACAAGAGATGGAACGGCAGAAAAGGACAAGGACTTTAAAGGCAAAGCACAGAAGCAAGTGCAGTTCAACCCTGGCCAGACCAGGGCCACATGGAGAGTGCGTATCCTGAGTGATGGGGAACATGAGCAATCTGAGACCTTCCAGGTGGTTCTCTCGGAGCCTGTGCTGGCTGCCCTGGAGTTCCCTGCAGTGACCACAGTAGAAATTGTTGACCCAGGAGACGGTAAGAACTTGTGTAATTGCTGGTGGGCTTTTATGACAAAATACTTTATAAAGAAAGTTTAAAATTCAATATTTGCATCTTCTGTAGAAGGAATTTTCTGGATTAACAGTTTAATATTTCCAAATTCATTAATGGGAAGAGGGAAAACTTAGAGTAATTAAAGTAAGCTGTATTTTTTTCGTTTAAGTAAATGAACTACACAGATTACCACATGTCCTTTCTGTTATTATGATTCTATCCTTTGGAACCAATATTACTCATCTCATTTTTCTTATTTATTTATAATTGTAGATGGACAGATTGCCTTTATTTTATTTATTTTCATGTGGGTGCTAAGGATAGAACCCAGTGGCTCACACCTCACACATGCTAGGCAAGTGCTCTGCTACTGAGCTAAGCCCCAGCCCACTCATTTCCTTTTTCTTGAACTAATTCATCAGTTTTTGAGTCTTTTAGATGTCTTAAAATATCTTTCAAATGATTTAAGAGTTAGACCATTTGGAGATTGATTTTTGCTCCCAAGATTGCATTTAATCATTCAAGTTTCCTTCATTTATTCCACAGCCAAATTTTTTCATTTGGTTGTGGTTTCCATACTTGTTACATAATATGCATCCCACCTACCTGACCCTCCCCCATCTGCAATGAACACAGGGTCTTGAAACATTGCTCTTAATTTCTGGTAGGTTATGTGTTCTTATCATTGCTCACTCTTGGCTAATGTTGGTAAAAGTGAACCTTAATACTTTTGTGTGTAACTTGACCTTTTTCTTCCCCTTGCCAAACTTCCACAATCCTGGCTTGTTAGGCAGAAAAAAAAAGTTTGAATGGCTTTTTTGAGGGCTGGCATTTAGACAAACCTTGTAGAGACTTCTAAAGCTGAAATCCTGTCAGAAGCCAGACATGACTTTCTTTAAAGTGCCAGCCTACTTTACTTTGTCAGTCAGAACACTCTTAAACGTTCAGCAAAGATATAATCTGCTGAGTACATGAAATGGAGATGCATGTGGAAATCCCTGTGTTAAAAGGCTGAGCATAATTAACGAGAGTGGATAAGAACACAGGAGCTCTGACATGGTTTGTTTAACTAACATCTCTGCCTTTAGTCAAATATGAAGTCCAATTATGTTTATCATTTCCACTCAAGAACAGTTAGCATTTAATTACATTTAATTTTATCTGCATTATCTAGGGCTAAGTCATTAAACTTTCTTCTAGTCCTGAGCTTTTGTATGTACTTCAATATTAAACCTTTTCTCTTTTAAACAGCCTGTGACAGCAATAATACATTTAAACTAATCCATTAGTTAAAGCTAAAGGCCATTTCTGGAGACTTTCTTTGCAAATTTGGCACAATTGCTATACTTTACTTTAAGGAATAGAACATTTAAAACCTATTTCTGCCTTCCTATTTATAAACCCAGAATGACACACTCTACCAGTGATATCTGAGTGGTGGCATATTAAAACACACACACACACACACACACACACACACACACACACGCACGCGCACACACACACACACACATAAACACAATCCCCTATATCATTTCTTCTTAGTATAGGATATATAAAATAAAAGTTTACCATAATTTTATTTATTTAATGATTATCTAAATTGTTTTGGAATTTTCTAGATCAAATGCAGCCCTTTTCATTTCAAGCCATGATTATCTTTTCATAACTGACAAATGTTCCACAATGCCTAGTATGTTCCGTGTCTTGTTGAAGACTATTGGCCTTCAGATTATAAGACTTTAATTTGATTCCAACTCTATTATTTCTAATTGTATGATCCTAAATCAGAGAGCTTTTATTCAGATTTAGTTTCCTAATGCACAAAACACACAATAATTCTCTTATTACAGCATTTCTATGACAGATAAAACAGAATACAAGTATTGTTATTCTTAAGATCATAAATCTAATATTAGATTTCATTTTAAGATATTAATAATATTTTTTTCAAACAGAGAATCACTTTCCCAACCTCTTCAAAATTTTTTTGCTGCTTATTATACTTTCTTTCCCAGCTTTTCAAAAGTAAATTAACTTGCCCTAGGAATCATTATGCTTATAAACTCTCTTTCTCTCTCCTCCCTCCATATATTCACTCTAGAATATAATACAAGATTTTTTTTCCATGCATTAAAAAATGATCCAGTTCATTCTCTTACTGGGAACTACAGCTGAACTATATCAGGAATGCAAAGACAATAGGATGAAAGTCTTACTCTCAAAGACCATATAGCAGGTTGGAAAGAGAGCCCTACAAATAGGTGCTTCCAACAGAACATGACATTGCTGAACAGATTCTGGGCCAGGATTGTGGGGAGCAGAAGAGTTTAAGCAATTCCACTTCATTTTATGCTGGGAGCTACTTTTCCTTATTAGTTGATTCATATGAATACATGAAAGTGCATACTTTCTCACAATACTTTACTAACCAATAACTGGTTCAGATAATGGTAATGATTAAAATTCATCAAGCCCTTATCATTCACCAGATAGCAAGCTTAACACCTTTTTATGCTCTTTCAATTAACCCCCTTTCCCTCACTCCATTGGAGATGCGTGTTCCATTTTAGGCATTGTACTCCATGTTTATAGGAGACTCTTAATTTCACATGTGCCAAGTTTTAAAGCATTTGTTCCCCAATTGTATAACAAAAACAAACTTTTAAACATAAATTCTATATACACACAACATATATATATAGCATATGCATGTATTCATCTGGCTTCTTACATGCTCATAATTATACATTATAATTTTCTATATCCATTTATATATTTTTAAACTATGTACTTATGATTTAGACCGAGATCTTAAATGACCATGTGTTTTACTCCATATATCAGCATCCGCATCTATTGGAAGAATAATAAACACCATTGAATGCTTACTTATTTACCTAAATAATCTGAGGCAATACCCAGTGCTTACATGGATGGTTTATAATTCTTCTTACGTCTGCAGATGTCTGTGCCCCCCCCCAGTTTGAAACCACAGCTCTATAAGCAATAGAGTTAATTCCCCTGTCAAAAGTGGCCCAGTCATCAGGTATTCTGCAGCCTCTGTGCAGAAGCACAGCCTGTCTTGAGTGGCAGACACCAGCAAGAGTCTGCTGCAATTGGCAGCCAATCACAGACCTGAGAGCTTTGGGAAGGCATGAACATAATGGAGCAAACTCTTAAGGCTGCCCTCACAGGTGCTACCTACCCCTGCCAATCCGAGAGGACCACCCAGGTGCAGTGCCACTTTTGGAAGAGCTTGGGAAGTCCACATTTTTGTCCAGCACAGACATATTTTTCATTTGAAAATGCAAGACTGAAAAAGGGTTTTTCTGATATTCATTAAACTGCTGTAGGAGCCTTGAAGAAAGAATATGCCATTCTGCCATGATAATGAAAATCAACAACTTCCTAGACAAACGGATTCATTCATTTATTGAACATATAAATACATTCAAAATCCTCATAAATAAAGAGAAGAACTAAAATAAGGAAAGAACAGGTTGCTTACTCTCTCTTTGTAGTACCTCTTTGTAATACCACAAATGGGGACATTTGTGGCCCCAGAGTTTGCACAGGTGGAAAATTAACTATTTGTTTTCATGATTTTTACCTCACTCCTTGGTTCTTCTCTAGCCCATGGCTGTCATTCCTTGTTTCAGTTGGATCCCATCGTCTCCTTCCTTTGTATATGCATATAGAAATTTCCAGTTAGGGGCTTTAAAGTTCATGGAACATTTACCACATTTTCTAAATGAGGACCTGAGAAATAGAGTTATCCTTTATTCTCTGCAGAAGTCAACCGGTTGCAGGCTGTTTGGTTTGGTTTTCTTTGGTATTAGCAAAAATGGGTGTGATTACACTCCATCTGGGGGAACAGAAATTCCACTGAATGGCAACTGAAAGATTGCTATTGAATGATCCATTTGCCAATGGCAGATCCTCTCTGCCCTCACAAATCACAGCAGGAAGATGCACCGGAATGTCTTTTAGTCGTTTTTTGAATGTGCCAAATTTTTTTAAAAGCAGTGAACACTCAGTGCTTTTATCCCTGTGCTACATTTCCCATTCCTTCCTTGATCTATTATGGCAAATTTTTAGAAGATAATTTGTTCTATCATGTTTTTAGCCAAGTCTGATTGTTCCTTTTGTTTGTTTGTTTTTTCATTTGTATAGTATAATTTGTATAGTATAATTGAGCAAAAGGACAGCATGGACATTCTCTTTCAGATAGCTACAACTACTTTATTTGTGAGAACAAAAGTCTTTTTTTTTTTTTTTGCCTGAGTTGAAGCACAGTCAAGACCTAAAAATAAAAACAGTGGTTACAAATCCAAATGTTCATTACAGTACAATCACATTGACTAATAATGAATGCATTCACTCAATTCTGCTTTATCTTTCAAAATAAAGGGTAATGAAACCATACTGAAAGTCTAAAAGTTACACACTTTTATTATCAAAAAGAAATCCAAGATGTTAATAATAGTGGAATACAAAAGTGGGGGTATAGGGTTGTGTACTAACTTTTCTACTCTTTTTTTTAAACCTAAAACTACCAAAAAATAAATCATATTAAATTTTGTAAAAAGTCATTTGCAATCCTATACATAGGAATAACAATTGCTAATGTTTTAGAGCATAACTCTGTAGTCATTTTTGTTTGTTGACTGGTTGGTTTTTGTTCTTTGAGTGTTTTTTTTTTTTTTTTTTTTTTTGTACTGGTCTCTGCTTACTTTGCAAGAACTTTGTAATTCTATAGTTTAGCCCTTTGATTTTTCCCTCAATGAGTATCTTCAGAAAGACAGCTACAGTTTCAATATAATGTGTGAGTGAGATTTACATATATACTTTTATATAATATCCATATGTCATATTCTCTTTATATACTAATATGTATGCTGTACTGCTATACATATGATACTTTTATAACTTTGTATGTGTACAGTTGCATGTCTATATAAAATTTCTGTGATGGTACTGGGGTATTTTTGGTTTGGGGGTTTTGGGTTTTGTCTTTTGTTTTTGGTACTACAGATTGAACTTAGGGGCTCTAACCACTGATACACATCCCATATCTCCAGCTCCTTTTTAATACTTTATTTGGAGACAGGGTCTCACTGAGTTGCTTACAGCCTCACTAGGTTGCTGAGGCTGGTTTCGAACTTGGGATCCTCCTGCCCCAACCTCCCAAGCCATTGAGATTACAGGCATGCATCACTGTGCTGGGCCTAACAGTACTTATCTTTGAATTATTCCTCCCAACACTTGTTTCTAGTTTCCCTATACATTCCCCTAGGCCCCTGCTCTCTCCCCCTCTCAGCAATACTTTAAATTCCTCTTTTCTCATCTTAGTTTAGCCTTTTGTTTTCCTGTGCTTTGAGTGATACTCTCTGAGTGTTCTCCCTTCAGACAATAGAGCACAGGCTTATGAGCAAGGGTTCGGAGATGGGCTGTCTGGGTTCAACTCCATCAACACCTGCCAACCTAGCCCTTCCGGGGGTTTCTTCACATCTGTGAGCCTCATGTCCTCAGAGGTAAAATAATAGCCACAATAGTTCTCCCCTCAAAGGTTGTTGCAAAGACAAAACTAGCCAGTACACGTCAAGTGTTTAGAATAGGGCTTAGCAAACAGTAAGAAGTCGGTGTGGGTTAGCTAATCATTTTTAAAGATAATACGAGAATGACACTTTTAGAAATTTTTCTCCTAAAGAGCTGTGCATACTTGAGGCAGCCTGTACATATACTTCTATTGTATATACAAATTGAAGTTGAAAAATAATATTAACAGAAAAGTCTACTAGGGAAATCTTTCTTCGTCTCCCTGATACCCTTTCCTAGTTTCTCCCACAGATTACGCATTTCTGTTAGAAGTTAGGTCGACAGAAGACCTGCACTTGATACTGGGCCTATTTACCCTCTGTCAGATCAACTGTAGGAGGGAATTCCAGAGCTGAGGGCATGATCCAAATTCTCAGTTTTTTTCTTTGTTCATCCTTCAACATGCTGGCACTGCCAAGAAGTCCTGTCTTGTTTAATCAATGCTGCATGGGTCATGGAGTTTAGGAGGAACCTTAGGTATTAAAGGTATAAATCTTAAAGGGTTTATGCAATTAAAATCCCACCCATAAAACTTTTTTAAATAACTTATTTGAAAACAAAATTGGTCAGTATATGTTATATTATGAATATTACATAGACTGACCATGTCTTAGCTCCAACTGTTATACCAAGATACTGGGGGTGTTAATAGACAGTTCTCTTTCACAGTTCTGGAGGCTGGGAGGTTCATAATTAAGGTGCTAGCTGATATGGTTTATGGTAAGGGTCCCCTCTTTCTGGCTTATAGACGGTTATTTTCTTGCTGTATTTGCAGGGTATCGCTCAGCACTCTTTGCACACTGATGGAGAGAGATTTCATTCTTGCTCCTCTTATAAGGACATTCACGCCACCCTAGGGGCCCCATGACCTCACTTAACCTTATCACTTCCCAAAGGCCCATCTGCACACCACCACACTAGGAGTTAGGGTGTCAACACATGAATTTGAAGAGATACAAACATGCACCCCTTAAAAAAACCCTAGAAAAGATACCAAGCTTTCCATGATATTTCATATTTCATGCCACAAGTGCCAGACCTAAAGTCTGCCAAAACCTAGGTGACATAGGGCAATTGTACATCTGTTAATAAAAAAAAAAAAACTTTTGAAACTCAATATTTGAATACTCAAAAAACACATTGAGTGTTTTTTTGCACTAAAGTCAGGATGATTCTATGTGGAAATTTTAAATTGGTAAAATCTTACTTCATAAATGTAGGTGCAGTTCTTGCCCTTAGAAAAACTCATCTTAAAAATAAACCAGATTTTCTCTAGTTGCCACTTTGATCCCATTTAAAGCACTTGAGAGAAATTCTTAGGCCTATTGTCTCCAGTTCCTGTTCTCCCATTCTCTTGTAAACCCAATTCTTCAATATCTCGTCCCTCTCTCCCACTGAAACAGTTCTAGGGAAGATGGCCAACTTCTGGTGCCTTCTCTTTGCTAAATCTGATGATGAGCTCTCACATCTCAACTCAACTGATTTAGCAGCATTTGAAACAAATGCTCTCCTCCTTTTTCTTTCTTTTTTCTTTGGAGGGATGGGTACTGGGAATTGAATTTCAGGAGCACTCCGCCACTGAACCACATCCCCAATCTTATTTTGTATTTTATTTAGAGACAGAGTCTCACTGAGTTGCTTAGCGCCTTGCTTTTGCGGAGGCTGGCTTTGAACCCACGATCCTCCTGCCACAGCCTCCCAAACAGCTGGGATTATAGGCATGCGCCACTGTGCCCAGCTTCCCCCTTTTCCTTGACACAGGTTTTGCACTTGACCTCCCATGTCTTCACTCTCTTGGTTGTCCCCATCACTTATTAGCCTTCTTTGCTCAGTCTCCTCCCTGACATCTCAGTGCCCTGAAGGGAGTCTGTGGACCCATTCCCCTTCTTGTCTATAATCCTTTCCTGTGTGATTTTTTTTCTGATTCACTCACTCTGGGCATACCATCAACCTGCCCCCAACTCCCACCTGTGTATTTCCAATCTGGACCTCTCCACTGAAATCCAGGATTATATTCTCAGCAGGGCACTCTGTCATTTCAATGTGGATATTTAAGACACTTTGATTTTTATATGTCCAAAATGGAATTCCAATTTCCCCCCAAATCTGATTCACCTATAGTCTTCCTCCCCTTTGTAAACAGAAATTTCACCTGTCCATTTAGTAAAGACAACCAAATTTGGAGTCATCCTTGGTTCTTCAGGTTCTCTTACATGACATATGTGATTTTTCAGAAATTCTTTGGGGTCTTCCTTGGTAATTTATCCTCCAGGGTCATAGAGTAACACATCCAGTAACACCCCTAATGTACCTCCCGGTCCAATCTTCTGTGATTTCCTCCTTGAGTGGTTGCAAAGTCTCCTAACCAAGTTGTTTGCTTCAGTTGCTGGCACTTAATGGCTATCTCACAGCAGCCAAAACTTACCTTCTGAAAATGTGTTAGCGTACTGTGCCATCGCCCCATGGCCAGAGCCCTCCCATGATTCCATTTTGAGAGACTGAATGTGCAGAGAAGGCCATACCACATATGAAAATTCAGCTCTACCAGTGACCTACAGAAGCCAAACCACAACCTCTATACCAATCAGACCAAGATCATCAGGACTTGACCTGATACCTTCCCTAATTCTTTTCCTTATTTCCAACTATAGACCAACCAGAGAAACCCAAATATGCAGCCCTTCACAATTCCATAGGACACCCTAATTAGTTAGCTTGCTACATCTTTCCTGCCCCACAGCCTGTAACCAGGGATCACGGGAGATTCCCTTTCCCCTACTAAGCTGTCCCGCTTCTTTGTCTGCCTTTGGCTCTCTGTCTAAACACAAGTAAAGGTGGTGAGCTCCATCGTTATCTCAAGCTCTAAATAAACAGCATCTCTTTGCTCTCAAAACTTTATTTCCATTCTTATTCACCATAAAAACCAAGGTCCTGCTAATATTCCTGAAGGTTTGCTGTGATCCACCTACCATCCACCCTGTCACCTTCTCTCTGGTCCTAGGTCTTAATCCTGCCTTCCTCAATTAGCTCTGGCTGCTTGGCCTTGTGGCTGTTCCTTGTACACACTTGGCACAACATGGCCGGAAATCCTTTTCACATATTCATTCCTTTTGCCTGGAACTGTCATCTCTACAGTGTTCTCTCAAAATGGAACCATGGGAGGGCTCAGGACATGGGGTGGTGGCACTGTACACTGACATATTTTCAGAACATTAGGGCATCTCATCACTACCTTCCAACCTCAGCTCTAATGTGACTCTATCAGAAACACCTCCTGTGACGTCTGTGTATCCTAGAACCCTCCACCCCCACAAGCCCAGCCCCAGCATGCCCTGCTACTGGGGAGCACATTTTAGTTTACTATATCATATCCTGATGTGATGTCTTCTATATATATTTATTTTCTTCCTCTTACCCATCCCCCAACTAGAATGGAAACTCCAGGAAGGCAGGGTTTTTGTTTACTTTTATATCTGCTTTGCGTAGTACAGTTCCTATTGAGTTGGAGTCACTCCATCAATATTTGATAAATGAAAAAATTAGTTATTATATCTTATATTCAGATTTTTTAAATATAAGCAATTTAAAAATTAGTGTGTCAGAGACCCAGGAGAAAATAAATGACAGGCTCAAATAGAATTTAATAAAATTTAATTTAATAGAATTTAGCCTTGGGACTCTTTTACCAAGGTGAAGAAAAGGATCTTTAGATGCCCAGATATAGCAGAGTGCCCCAAGATGAGTGAGGTTACTGCTGTCACCTATGGGCCAGAGGGGCACACAGCCAGCTCTGGAAACCTGAGGTGGGCAGGGATAAATGCTGAAACTCACTAGGCTCTCGCCCTCCAAGGCCACTCCTGTGTCTCCCTTTGGCTGACCCACCTGCAAGCTAGAAGTTGAAAAATGAACCATTATACATTTCATATATTTTCCAGGGTCTGGGAACAGAGCAGGGTGCACAGTGGACCTCAAGGCCTGTATCCACCATCTTTTATAACTATCCACCAAAGTGGGGATGATGATTTTAAAAAATAGTCATAAAACATCTTGTGTGTGTGTATGGATATGAGACTTTCAGGGAAACACCCTCCCAATCAAATACAGGGTGCCAGTTTGGGATTTATGATGTCAAACTATTGAACTCAATGGTTTTATAATTTTACATAGTAACTGGTTTTTTTTAACAATTTAATTAATTATGTTATTTTTATTATTTAATGTACCTTTTAATTATGTTAAAAGTGAATTGTTGAAACTTATAATAGTACATAAATCTAATTTATATACCACATGCTATGATTATCCTGCTAGGAAAGGATACTGCAGAATCATTCCCTGCAACTGATAAATAGATTTATGAATTCTAAAGGAACTGTTATGTTTAAAAGTGTCAAACAGTATATTATTATATTTTAAATCATAAATCATCCAAAAGGACCACTCTAAGAGTGAAAAGAATTAGAGTAGACATTACAAGAGCTGAGTTCTAATCCTGATTCCACCAGGGAGAGTCTTGGCAAGTAGTTTCAACTGTGCAAGCCTAGATTTCCGCCCCCCACCCACCCCATATGGTTTGAGGAAATGACTGAGGTCACAGACCTCTCAGATTATACCCCTCCAGGGGAAGGAGAATAAAGTTGGATTTAAAGGAACTCTGTCAGCAGCACTTATTAATTGAGAAATGAGCAGTACACTGGAGATAAAAGTCATGATGGGTTTTGTGTAGATTTAAAACATCAGTGGCCCACAGCCTGCATGCATTACAACAACTTCTTTTCCCCCTCCTCTCTTTAACCCTCACACTATTACTCTAAAAGAATACACGAAAGGAAAAAAATAATTAATCACTAGAGAAATTTTAATTTGCACAGGAAATTAAAGCTCAAGCAAAATAATCAGAGCACCTTGATTATGTTTTCTCTTCAGAATCAACTGTGTTCATTCCCCAGTCTGAATACTCCATTGAAGAAGATGTGGGCGAGCTGTTCATTCCCATCAGGAGGACAGGAGACGTCAGCCAGGAGTTCATGGTGATCTGTTACACACAGCAAGGTAGAAACTAAACTGAAATAGAACCAAACCATGTAAATAAGCCTCTTTAACATGGTGGAGCCATGACATTTTGCCATGAAGGGTTTGAAGTTTTTATAATCACAAAAAAAGCATTTATTCAGAAGTTGTCTTCCATGTCATACCTCTGAGGATGCCCCGGAGAGCATCTGCTACTTACCGCAGAAGTTTCTGACTCCACATGATCACCTATTGTAATTCTCAAGGCTTTTCAGATGACAAGAAACTGACGCCCATTCAAGCTCTTCAGGTTGAGGGGAGTTATTGCTTAAAACAAACAAACAAAAAGAAAAAAAGCAGCAATGTATATCCAAGGAAAATAAACTAACTTAAAACTAGTGTGAAACTCATTTTAACCAATTTCAAAATACTTGTTTTGCTCTTGGACAAGCACCCTATGAAAGGCGATTTATGTCATGCAAAATTAAAACGAATACATAATATTCTTTAACATACTAGATGCCTTCTGGGAAAGCAGTAGATTTTCTTTTTTGGCACTGGGGATTTAAACCAGAAGTACTTTAAAACTGAGCTACATTCCCAATCCTTTTTATTTTGAGACAATTGTTGAGGCTGGAATTTACAATCCTCCTGTTTTGGCCTCCTACATTCTTGGGATTATAGGCGTGAGCCACTGAGCCCAGCAAAGCAGACGATTTTCTATGAATGCAAAAGAAAAAGTCACATATGCATTGATACCTGAGCAGAGTTCCATTAAATTTTTTATTTCTGTATATGAATTTGAAGGCAGTATAGAATAATGATGAAAATAGTCTTCAGAATAAGCTCTGGGCTCTGAGCTCCAGAGTAAGTGGTTTAATGTCTGTAAACCTCAGTTACCAAATGTGTAAAACCCAAAATGATAGTTGAGAGGATTAATAGATGTCAAGCATTTGAATAGAGGGACTATTATTTTATAATAGCGTGTTGATCTAAAAGTACATGGACAGGAAAGACAGAGAAAACACTGGAGATGTAAAGGTTTGAGGTCACCCTAAAGTTGACTCATGATAGTAGAACAATCTACAGTTGCTATTGCAATTCTGGGGGTATTGTATATACTAATGACTTTTAAATGACTTCATATACTGCATATGAAACAGTGGTTTCTGGAAATACCCTGTAACATGTTCTACATAAAACCTCTTGGATTCTCCCCTCCTCCAGGAACAGCTACCGGAACTGTGCCAACTTCCGTGTTGTCTTATTCGGATTACATATCCAGGCCCGAGGACCATACCAGTGTTATTCGCTTTGACAAAGATGAAAGGGAGAAAATGTGTCGGATAGTTGTTATTGATGACTCCTTATATGAAGAAGAGGAAACGTTCCGTGTCCTTTTGAGCATGCCCATGGGTGGGAGAATTGGATCAGAGTTCCCAGGAGCTCAGGTTACAATCCTCCCCGACAAAGATGATGGTAAGTTCTCATTTACCTGCAAATATCAAGCACAACTTCCTAGACAGAAGCATGGAAATCTAAAGCAATCAAAGCATGCACATTTATTTTATGCTCGATTCTATAACGTGAATAAGATTCAGTGGTGTGGATTGGTTGCCTCAACCAAAGCCTCATTCTTGACTTAATGTTTTTAAAGGGCTGAACAACCTGTATGGTAGTTTTGTTATTGTTGTTTGAATTTTTTGTTTTTTGTGGGTTGTTTGTTTGTTTGGCCCCCATAGAGTTTCTTTGATAATACCATTTACCATTAGGTGATATTACACTTTTAAAATATCATGGTGAAGAACTGAAGTAGTTTTAATGAACCCAACTTATTTCACTTTGTTTTGCTTGGCTTTTAAAGCTTGTTTTTTTTTTTTTTTTTTTGTAACTTTAATCTTCTCAGCGTTCAAGCCCCTTTTTCAGAGAAACCCATCAGATAAGGCTGTTCAATGAATAACTGGAAAGGTAATGAATATATGGGAAATTAAGTTCCAACAGGCAGTTCCCTGACCCCGAAGATGAAGAGAGGTGGATACACTAGACCACTCTTTGCTGGGAAACTAGCTTACCAGGAAGTCAGACCTTCTAAAAAGTAAAGGAGGTCTTAATCCTCCCAATTGGAGAAATAGTTTGTACTTTCTTGTCAGGAAAGAGAATAAGAGCAAAGATTATAAACAATCTTATAATGAAAGCAAAGGGCAGTGAACAGAGAGAGCAGATCTCCCTGCCCCACCTGGCACTGGACATTTTTCTCATGGGAGCTGAAAGACAAGAAGGAGGAGTCTTTCCACTGGGGAGGAGAGTCAAAAGACTTTAATCACAAATCATCTTTAAACTCAGCAGATTGAAAATAATCCACCAGGAATGGTCTAGTTAAGAGAAAGGAGAAGGTGAGAGGCAGAGGTGGTCAGGGGTCAGTGCTGGATTCTTTGTGCTATCTTGTGCTTTATTTCCCTGTGAGAATAATTTCCTTTACTGAAAAGGCTTAAAAATCCTGATGATAAAATTAGGAATGATTTCATCAGAAGAAGATGGAAGAAAGCCTTGACTCTACCTCTGGATATGGATAAGCTCCTTATCCATAGATAATAAACTATATGGAAAATATTTTTAAATGTTGCTTTAGTGTCTTGGTTTAATAAGAAGTTCCATTCTGAATTTGAATAAAGTGTAGGAATTTTATTTCAGATGGAATCAATATTAGAGAAGGCACCAATATATTGAATGTCAGTCTAAACAGATCTAAGGATTCACACTAAAAGACTACCTACTGCCCAGAGAGCTCTTCACCTATTGATAATCTGTATGGACAGGAAGAATTGGGTTTAGTGTAAAAATAGAAAAAGTCTACTTGATGCTTACTTTAGTTCAGTTTGTTTCATTGGCAAAATAATTAATAATAATAATAATAATAATAATTTCTGTATGGATCGCTACAAGATGCATATGGGAAAAATAATAAAGGTGCACAAATAAACAATTAAACATATATATCACTAAATCTTAACAAGAAAGAAGGTTGATGTCTTTATCCCTTTTTCAAGATGACCCAGTGAAGATTTAGGGAGACAGAGACAGACTCAAATTTGCCAGGCTGGTGTACAACACAGTGGTCTCTGGGCCCCAAATGCATGACCTCTGCTGTCACTCTTCCCTTAAAGTGTCTCCCTCATAGTGATCAGGTGGATGATATGGTACCATTAGCTAATACTTGTAAAATATTTCATCATTATCAGTGTTTCATCTGAGCTTTACCAATCCACAGTGTGAACAGGGCAAGTGGCATTTTAACTAGGTAGACATCATCTGGGGTAGCCAAAGCTCAGTGCTCTTCACCCCAGAACACAGGGCCGCTGGATTTTCGCAATGAGTTCAGGGTACCATGTGCTCAACCAGCACTTTGTCAGGCATTCTCAGCAACCGTCATGCCGCCTCCTCCATTTGCCCAATCCATCCATACTCAGTGGATCAGGAGTCCTGTGCAGACTGCTCTGTTTTCTTCCATCTGTCTTTTTCCTTCCACTTCTAACAATGCTTTTCTAATTTGGGCAGACCCTCTTCCTTTCAGATGTAGATTATAATAAACTTCTCACAGGCCCTAAAGCCTCAGATCTCTTCTCAGCCAGACCTTGGTTCCCAATGAGACCAGTTTCATCTTGCTGAAACTCATACCATTACCATTCCTCTGTACAAAACTCAAAACCCTTAACAGCAAATTTTACCATCATCCGGATGTTAGGCACATTTCACTCCTCCCAATCAAGGCAAGAAAGAAAAAGCAAACAGAATATTGCTTAATCTACTCTGATGGTGTAATGGTAGAAAACCTATAAAGTCGTTTTCTAATTAAGAACGATATTTATTAATGTTATTCAATAAATATTGCAATTATTTTCTTAAAAATACAATGGCCAGTCCAATTGCAGAATAAGGAGAGAGAAAAAGAGAGAGAAAGAAATAGAACAAAGAGGGAGGCACAGAGAGAGTCTTATGAGAATGAGTCTTATGAGAATGAGTCTTATGAGAACAAACCAAAGACAGGCCAAGGAGTAATTTCCAAGAAATTAAGGGAGAAAAATGAAAGAGCATAATATCCAAAGAGGAAATAAAGAGACAATACAGAAAAAAGAGAGACAGAGAAAGGAGACAAGAGAAATCCAGTAGCATCTCTGCTCTGGACAAACCACTTCTATGACATCCCAGTACCCATTTGAATGGTTGGGAAAACTACAACCTAGATTCAGGGGTTAAACCCTCAGAGAAGTTTCTCATTTATAGTAGTAGGAGCCAGACTCTATGTTAATTTTCCTCTTATTTTAGGATTTTCAATGCTACATAGCTTGAAACTTTATTCCCCTCCACAGTCCAGGCAGAAATAACAAGCTCCATTAGAAGATGGATTTTATCCTCACTTGTATACCTCTTTCAGGATCCAGGATTTACATTTGGGGTTTCAGTTGCAAATTCCCACCTTACATCTCCTGTTCCTAGTAGGTAGTGAAATGCAACCCGCTTAGGGCAGCCACAGTATTAGCTCATTTACATAGCATTCTGTTTTTTACTTTTCTTTTATTCAGTTTTATTGAAAGTATCCCTTTTTTATTCTAAGACCTACATTTAAAAGAACATTGGTTATGATTGTAGCATATTTTATGGGAAGGTTTCCAAATATCTATTTCACAATATTGTCATTGTAATTCATTGGAAAAGCTTTTACTGAGTGAAAATGACGCGTCTCTAACACTGTTCTCTAGTGGGGCTCTGGTCTACTCTTGTATGATATTAGGTTGCCATGTGAACTAACAGTTTTTATTTCAGAAACATCAGGGCTAAGCCAAAGATCACATCCAAACTTTGTTTTTATTTTATTTTTTGCTAAGATAAATTTTTCTTAGGAACTTTAACTTCTGCACATAACCCTCTTGGGCACAGTAATTTAATTACTGAGCAAACCCTGCTTTTCGTTTATTATCTTGACAGATATCTGAGTTAAACACAAAATAAGTTGTTTGAAGTCTTATTTTAATCCAATTTGAATGTTTTCCACAATGCATTCTTCATACAGAATTTCAGAATGAAGTTGTCAATGGCCTTAGTAAAATTCCATTGTAAACCAAGTTCTCACGTGAAAAAGACAGCAATACTTGACAAGGTAGAGGAAACTGAATAGCAACCAAAATAGCTCACTTTTCATTTAGCACCAGGCATCTCTAGTGACTGACACTCAATAGAGGGGAAAAGTCAATAAATTAAGTTTGGAACCCGTGAATTAAGTAAACAGTCACAGTACTTCCCCCAACAGCACATCTACAAATATACATTTTAATAAAATAAATTTGAAAAGCCCTCCCTTGACTTATTTTCTTTTTTGATATCTAAGCTGAAAAGAGTTGAGGATCAAGGAAGGGTCCAGTGAATGAGCCAAGCAGCTCAGTGTCCACGTGTGAATTTTCTGTTTAACATTCTCTTGCATGGTATCTTGATTATTCACCCTTTCCTTACCTTGGCTACGATCCCTAAAATTGCATATGCATGAAGAATAAATGCAAAAGTACAAAAAAAACCACAGAAAGCCAAAATTGCCATATTTTTTCCACCTGGTTTGTCTTTCAATGCAGAAAGGATCTATAAGTAAAAAGAGTGAGTGCACATCTGCCAAACTGTATCTTTCTTCCCTGGCATTGCTTATCTACTCCTCAACCTAATATAGCACACCCTGGTTTTTGTCATTTTAGGGAAGGTCCTTTTTGCTTTCCTGTGGGAAGTCACTTTAAACATCTATCATATACTTGACATGAATAATACAAAGGAAAACATGGAAACAAAAGTATCCCTCCCCTTCTTCTATGGGTTAAAGTTACTCTGATGTGTATATTTGGTGCTTTATTTTAAATGAACTCACACTGTAAAAATTTCAACTTCATGTATAACATAGATTTCACTTTAGAAAAAGAAACCACTTTAAAGATTTTCTGATTGGAGCAAATCATAATATAGAATCTCTGGAGGTTGTCACATTGCAGTTTAATAACTACTTGTTCAAAAAAATTTTTTTGAGAACCTATCACTCACCCATTCATTCAAGAAATGTGTGTTGAGCATCTTAATACCTGCCCATTGCTAGGTGTGCTGAGGATATAATAAGAAACAAGAGAACCATAGCCTCTTAACTCCCAGGCCATTCAGACTTTGGGCATATACAGATAAATGAACAGACAAACATAAAATAAATGTGACAAGTCATCTACATCTTTCCCAGCCCAGGTTCAGGAAAAGCTTCTTTGAAAATATGATTTTCTAGCTAGAATTTGAGAACAGTATCAGGATAGTCTGGTGAAAGTGTATTCCTAGGGGAAGACTCATGAGCACATGGCTCTGTGGCTGTAATGCATCCATGAGACTGAAAGTTTGTATGTGGCAGGGACCTGGACGTCACACGAGGGAGTAACAAAGAGGAGTTAGGAAAGATGGACAAGGCCCAGTCTGCTAAGGCCCTATTGCAGTGTGAAGGAGTTGTATTTTATTATTAAAACAGACATAGGACACTACTAAAAGGTTTTAAGTCAAATGACAAAATTAGATTTGTGTTTTAGAAATATTCTGCTCTGGCAACAGTATAGAGAATGGCTTTGAAGAGCTGGGGATGGGGAGTGTGGGAGGGGTACAGGTGCTGGGGACAGCAGCGGAAACAGAGTGGTTATAGCCAGGGGAGAGACCAGCAAGCAGCCATGAGACAGTGCTGAGAGAGAACATGACATGGTAAGTAATTACCATGGAAAGATATGGAAAGATGAAGAACAGGTCAGACTCGGGGGATGCTCTGGTTTCTAGGTAGGGCAGTGGGATTAAGAGTTGGTCCAGTTCACTGAGAGGGAGAATGGAAGTAGAATCAGATTAGGAACCAAATGTTGAGTTCTTTTAGGCCACAATATTTTGAAGAGCCTGAATGACTTCAAAATATGGGGTGTCAAGTAGGCAAATGAAGATATGGGTCTTCAGAGATCACGAGTTCTGTGCTAGGCAGAGTGCTATGCTAGAGAGATTGCTGTAAGTTATCTCTATTAAGGATAAAAGTCTTAGGAGACTATATAGTTTGTGTCAGTCAGCTTTACATTGCTGTCACAAAACACCTGAGAAAGTCAACTTATAAAAGAGGAAAGACTGATTTGGGCTCACAGTTACAGTTTCAGTTCATGGTTGCCTGGTTACATTGCTTTTGAGCCTGTGGTGATGCAGGACATCATAGCAAGCAGCATGTGGTGGAGCAAAGCTGCTCATCTCATGGCACCAGGAAACAGAGAGGGAAAGGAGAGGGTTTGAGTTTCCCAGGATCCCTTCAAATGGCACAACCAGTGTCCTAACTTCCTTCCACTAGGTCTTCACCTCATAAAGGTCGTACCACCTCTCAGTAGGTGACATGCTAGCAACCAAACCTTTTTAGCACATGACCCTTGGGGGCCACTTAAGATCCAAACCATAACAAGATTGCTTAAGAAAATATGCAAAATTGATCCTTACATGACTTATCCCATGAGTAAATTTTATGATTCTCCATTTAAAAGAATATAAAGATGATGGGGAGTGATATCCACCAAAATATTGTTATTTTGTGTACATGTATGAAAATGAAACAACAAATCCCATCATTATATACAGCTATCATGCAACAATAAAATATGTTGAAAGGAAAAAAAAAGAATGGCTTTCATGAATGCTGACCAGAGAGTGGAAGTGGTGAATAGGAGAGAAGTCCATATGACAGTGTGAAAACCCCTGAAAATGAGGCACTGAGAAGAGTCCAAGGATCAGGCTGGGGTGTAGCTCAGTGCTACAGCACTTGCCTAGCAGGTGTGAGACCTGGGTTCAATTCCAGTACTGGGGGAGGAAAAAAAAAAGGAATCTAAGGATCAAACACATTTCAGTGTCTAAGTGTTATGAGTTGTTCCTAAACCTGCACCTAGCATGTGACAAGCTGGGTCATTGTCATATCCCTTTTGCTTACTGAAGGCTTTTAACCAGCCTGGGGAGATTTTTTTTTTTTTCACATGTAAATATGTCACCAACTTTTAAATAGTAGGTAAGATAAACCCACAGTTGATGTTAGAGGAATTTGCTTTGTTGGGAAACTTCATCTTTTATTAACTTCAGGTTTTATTAATGTCTCTAGGTCTCGGTTTCTATAGATTTAAAATGGTTACACTAATTGTACCTATATTGTGTTCAGTTTTTAGTATCTAATGGTGACGTTTTTGCCTATCATGTACAAAGTTTATAAGTGAAAAAGAACATCACTAGCTGTAAAGTATTAGAAAATTGCTTAAGACCACACTGCTGTAAAATGTTGGATACATGTCCTAAATATAAGTCTATTAAACTCAGAGTCAAAGTGTTTCACCACTACACTATCATGAATCCTGAATGTACTCAAGGGTGTTAAAACTAAAATCTAGAAAAAAAAATAGTAAAATTATATGTCAACATTTGTCAAGAGGAAGATGTTTCCAAGAGTGGCCGATTTTTCAATCCCTGAAAATTATGCAATTGGAGTATGGAAAATATTCAAGCCTGTTACTCAGCCTGAATGAAGAGTGCCTCTTCCCTTTCCTATGCCTTTAGCTCTGATCTCTGTGTTTCTATGGTAATAGGGATACCAGATGAGAAATACACCAACTGTTCCCTAACTAAAAAGAAATAAATCCCTTTTAATTTGTATCATAGGGCAATCTGAATTTTAAAAAGTTTGACTCTGCAAAGTTAAATTATTCCTCATAAAATTATAAAGTGAGATTTCTGTGACTGCAGAGCAGAGGACCAAGCCATGGATTGCTAGTGGCTCTTCTTAGGTGCACATGTCTGAAAATTTCTACTGGAACCCAGCATTTTCTCTTTGTGTCAACCTTACTGTAGGAGAGTAAGGCAGGGACTCTAGAAGTACAGAAATGAGTCGTGATAAAATCTGTTAGGTCTTTAAGAAATGAGAAAAAAACTTCATTGTGTTTGGAGAATAGCATGTTCCCCAGCAGCAACATGCCTGACATGCAAAATGCTCTCTGTGCTGATACCCTAAACATCCTGCGTCCCTGTCTTCAGTCCTCAGTATTTCAATAAGATCACTGCTTAATACCACAATATTAGTTCCTTAAGGCTGTGCCAAGAATATTTCACTAATCTTTGCTGTCAGTCTTTGGAAGTTAATTAAGGCACATTCAAGCTAAATCCATTCTCTGCCTTTGTGTGAAGCCTGCAGGGATTTTTTTTTTGCTAAAGTGCTGTCTTCCTTGACCACCGTGGAACAATTACCATGCCCAATAGAAGCCAGGAACACGTAAAAGACGACATGGTGAGCCCTGTGGTAAATGTACCTCAATTCAGTGTCATTCGGAAGCTTACTGACATCAGAAAAGCTCTCTCAACAGCAGGAGTAGCTTAGAGAAGAAAATGTTTCTAGTGTTAGAAAAATACATCATGGAATAGTGTGTGGGTGAAGCATTTTTTAATTCATTTGTGCAAAGCTGAAAGACCTACTCACCATCTTTTTCCTTCTTAAATGCAATGATTTGCATTAATGTTAGCTTCGATGAAGGAATGCCAGGCCAGTCATTATAAGAAATGGGCAGATTCAATTAAAGCCCCAAGGTGACAAAACAAACTTGCATTCTGTATTTAGTCTGTCTAAGGTAGAGCAATATTAAATATCAAGAAATGGAAAAAATGAATTTCTCAATGCTCCGAATACTACTGCATTGCAGCATTTATGGACTAATAGTGTTGATGGTGCCAAAGATTCAATGAAAACCAAAGGATGTTTAGGGAGTTTCTGCCCCATGAAGGCACAGAAGGGGTGACTAAGAGACATTATACCCGTTTTTCCATATGGGAAGGATATTAGATATAGTGATATAGATACTACATCTTTTTGAAACAAAAATAAAATAAAAACAGTTTATGGGAAAATGTCTTGCCATTTAGAGAAATCTATTCTGAGATCCCATACCTAGGCAGCAAATATTTGTTTTCCCCCTACTAAGTATATAAGTAGGAAACACAAACACACTTAGGACATAGGGCAGGATCTCAAAAGACTGAAAAAACTATATAAGATGAAAAAATAAGTTTATAAGAGGTTAAATGAGAACAATTTATTTTAAACAGAACTTGAAGCCATGAAAAGAACTAAAATGGCAGACTGTGATTAAAAGCAATCACTCTATGAGTCACTATGAGTCAGGGCAAGAACGGATGGAGCCGTTAAAAGATGAAAAGGACTTAAATGAATAGAGAATAAGGCCAATTATTCTAAGATTACTTAAGAGAGAAAAAGGCTGCTGGGAGCGGTGGGCAATCCCATTTGGCCAGGCAGGGGGGAGGGCGGTGTATTGGGGTATGAACTTAGGGGCACTCGACCATTGAGCCACATCCCCAGTCCTTTTTGTATTTTATTTAGAGACAGGGTCTCACTGAGTTGCTTAGCTGCCGCAGTCTTGGCTGGGCACAGAATCACGAGCCAATCAAGCAGGAACAAAACTTTATTTTGAAAAAGCCGCTAACACTCTCAGCGCCAGCAAGTCAAAAACCGGTCCTCCCACGAGGGTGTCCGACCGGAACCGCGCGCCGACCGGAACCCCCCCGTCTCCTCCCACCTCCTCCGGAATTCCCTCCTACTATCCTTCCCCAACCAATGGGAACTCTCCAGCAGTCCCGTAAAGTCCCGTAACTTGAGTCCGGTAGCAGGCCAAGGTGAACAGCGGGAGTCCAGTTTGCATATGAATGTAAATTTTAACATAATCATCTCAGTGGCTAGCTGGCGTCACTTTACAACCAAAGGTGCCATACATCGTATATATGCTTGTGGCTCCTAGCATCTGCCCCCTTCTGTTTAATTAAGCAACAAGCAATGTGGCTAGGGACCGTGCCTGGTAGGTTGTCCAATTTAACATATGGTTCTTACCCGTCATGGGAGAACTGACCTTTAGGCGTCAGCTTCCTGTCTTAGGTTGAATCCACTGTAATCAGAGCAACCCGTCGCTGACTACCGGTCCAGCATTCAGCCATGCTTGTGGATAGGCCTATGCACCAGTGGGGGGGTGAGGTTCTTGCCTCACCTCTGTTGGCCCCCAAATTTAGCCTTGGTGCCAGTGGGGGGGTGAGGTTCTTTGCCTCACCTCTGTTGGCCCCCAAATTTAGACCATCACTAGTAGAAGGGAGGAGGATACAGAAATGCCACGACACCAAGCCAATTGACGGCTCCTTTGGAAAAATTGCGTCACTGGTGACACCATCAGCAAAGATATGCCAGTATTACCACAATAAACATGGGGTGAGCTGGCAAGGAAATTGCATCACTGGTGACACCATCAGCAAAAATATGCCAGCAGTACCACAATTCGGTGCACCAGATGATATTTCACAATGTATGCAACTGATATATAGTCCAGGCAAGTTCTGCAAGCAGTTCAAATTGGAGGAGTCTATCAATATGTCCATATCCTCCCAAAGTAAATCAAGTCCTTGATAGCATTACTTGTTGAGTTATATTCATTGATGCATCAGTTTATACAGTTTACTGTGATAGCTATCATAGAAGCTGTAGTTTGGTTTTATCTCAGTCTTCACTGGAATTGGGATGGAGATGGAAATTCTGGCAATGATGGTAAAGAGACATTATCCTGAACAGAATTATTAAATATAATAAAAAGAAAAGGTGAAAGTAAACAAACAGATCTGTTAAACTCCTTTAAAAACAATCCTTAACAGCCGTTTACCAAATTTAAATTAGTAAACAAACAGATCTGTTAACCATCTTTAACAACAATCATAAACAGCTGTTCACCTAATTTAAATTAAACCATATAAATCACGTGAATAAAGAAAAAATTCGGATCCATTTTTTCATGAGCGCTCCTCATATAAGAAATATGGACATACACACATACAGACATACAACACAAAACAGAAGTGTGCACACAACATACAACACATAAGACAATAGTAAATAAAGGCCTTGTAACTATACTTAGGTGAAATCTCCATTGCAATGTTTAAAAACTCCACAGTCAAAAAAAATAAATAAATAAATAAATAAATAAATAAATAAATAAATAAATAAAAAATAAAACACAGTCAAAAAATAAAACTGATCAGAAAAACATTAACCTAGGTTTGTATGAGCTCAAAAATAAAATAGAACTTTATGATGTGGAAAAATGCAATAATAAAATAGATACTGAAAAAAAAAACCTTGGTTAATCACTGTCGCAGATGTAAGAATAGCCAAGCTGGAGCTCTGGATGTCAGCTGTTATGGATTTGAGTCAAATCATCTTCTTTTTCTGTAGAAATTGTTTTAGTTAATCTCTCTGGAATCCAAATCGGTTGCTGTTCATCCTGTGGGAAAACACAGACAGCGCCCCGATTCCAGACTATCACTGGATCCGGGCCTTTCCATTGTCCTGTTAGAATATCTTTCCAAAGTACCTTAGGCTTATGTACATTTTTGGGGTACAAATGTCTTTCCGCAGCACTAAGTCCCGATGAATCTAAATTTAAAAAGTTTAGAGTAAAAAGGGTTATTTTAAGTTTATCTTTGGGGGATATATACCCCTTTCCAATTCCCTCCTTTTGTTTTAATAAGTACATTTTAATAGTTTGATGAGCTCTTTCAACTATGCCTTGTCCTTGTGGATTGTATGGAATTCCTGTTATGTGAGTAATACCAAATGATGAGCAAAATTGTTTAAAAGAGGAGGAAGTATAACCAGGACCGTTGTCCGTTTTTAACTGTTTTGGAACGCCCACAGTGGCAAAATTTTGTAAGCAATGAGATATAACATCTTTAGTTTTTTCTCCGGCATGAAGGGAGCCCATCAAAAATCCGGAAGAGGTATCAACTGTAACATGTAAATATTTTAATTTTCCAAATTCTGGCAAGTGTGTGACGTCCATCTGCCAAATATGGTTAGGTATTAGTCCTCTAGGATTGACTCCAAGATTAACTTGTGGTAAAAATGTCACACAATTTTGACATTGTTTTATTATATGTCTGGCCTGTTCTTTAGTTATTTTAAAACGCTTTTGTAAAGTATTAGCATTGACATGGAACCTTTTATGAAAATTTATAGCTTCTTCTATTGTGGAGAAAATATGTATGTCATGTGTAGATTTATCTGCTAGTTCATTGCCCATACTAAGGGCTCCAGGCAATCCTGTATGTGCCCTGATATGACCTATGAAGAATGGATCTTTTCGGTCCCAGATTAGACTTTGTATAGCGGAAAACAAAGAGAAAACAGTAGAGGAAGGGGAAATCCTACCAGCATCTTCAAGGGAATTAATAGCATTAACTACATACTGACTATCAGAAAATAAATTAAATACAGAATCTTTAAACATCATAAAAGCTTGTAATACTGCATTAAGCTCTACCTTTTGAGCTGATTGTTTGGGTACTAAAAATGTAAAAGTTTGATCAGGAGTAACTACTGCTGCTGTACCATTGTTTGACCCATCAGTGAATATATTTGGAGCATTTATGATAGGGGTTTTTCTTGTCATTTTTGGAAAAACTACAGGATGCTTAGACCAAAAAGACAACAAAGGATTAGATGGTAAGTGATTATCAAATGAAACACTAGTTTTACACAGGATTATTGCCCAAGTATTTAACTCATTAGCTAACTCATCAATTTGATCCATAGTATATGGAGTAATAATTTTATTGGGAGAAATCCCAAACACTCCCTTAGCTGCTTTTATTCCTTTGAGTATTAATTGTCCTACAGCCTCAGGATATCTAGTAAGAATAGTGTTAGGGGAATAAGATAAATGTATCCACAATAATGGACCTTCTTGCCAAAATACTCCTGTAGGAATATTTTTTGTTGGTAGTACAATAAATAATAAAGGCAAACTTATATCAATTCTATCCAAATGCATATTTTCCATATATGTTTCAATGATTTTTAATACTTTTCTTGCTTCAGGCGTTAACATGCGGGGTGAATTTGGATCTGATGGACCTTTTAGAATATCAAATAAAGGTCCTAACTCTCCTGTTGGTATGCCTAGATAAGGCCTTATCCAATTTATGTCTCCCAATAACTTTTGAAAGTCATTAAGTGATTTGAGTTGATCTAATCGTATTTGAATTTTTGGTGGACGGACCATGGTTGAGGATAATAGAACTCCTAAATAATTAATTGGAAGATTTAATTGTACTTTATCTATTGCTATCTCTAGATTATAATTTTTCAATAAATTTGTAAGTGTGGCATAACATTCTAGTAATGTGTTTTTATCTTTATGTGCCAGTAACACATCATCCATATAGTGAAATATTTGTAGTTCAGGATTTTGGTTTCTAAGTGGCTGGATTGCTTTATTAACATAAATTTGACACATAGTTGGGCTGTTAGCCATCCCTTGAGGGAGTACTTTCCATTCATATCTCTGATCAGGACCTTCATGATTCAGTGCAGGGATAGTAAATGCAAAATGTGGACTATCCTCGGGATGAATTGGAATTGAAAAGAAACAATCTTTAATATCTATAACTAAAACATGCCAGGTTTTTGGTAAAGCAGACAATTGAGGAATCCCTGATTGAGCAGGTCCCATAATAACCATCTCATTATTAATGGCTCTTAAATCTTGTAATAATCTCCATTTACCAGATTTCTTTTTAATGACAAAAATGGGAGTATTATAGGGGGATACGGAAGGTTGTATATGTCCTTCCGCTAACTGTTGTCTGACCAAGTCATGGGCTACTTGTATCTTTTCTTTAGTCAAGGGCCACTGAGGAACCCACACTGGTCTTTCTGATTTCCAAGTAATTTTGATTGTCTCAGTGGCCCTTTCTGAAAACCCAATTCATGTCTATTTATTTCTTGATCTATTTGAATAGGTGCTGTCATACCTTGTTCTTGTTCTCTTAATCTTTTTTCTTTCCTAAAGCCTTGTTTAGCCCTAGTAGTGGGCGCGTTAGGATTGATGTTATTTGTTAATGTCAATCCTAATTGATCTAGGACATCTCGTCCCCATAAATTTACAGGAAGATGATCCAATACATAGGGCTGTATAGTTCCTTCACATCCTTCAGGATCCCTCCAATCTAATACCATAGCACTTCTATGGGGATTTGTTGCCACTCCTAGGCCTCGAAGCGTTTGAGTGGCTTGTTGTAATGGCCAATGTTTTGGCCATTCTTGACGAGATATTATGCTGAGGTCAGCACCTGTGTCCAGCAGCCCATTAAAGTCATGTCCTTGAATTTTTAATTTTAGCATTGGGCGAGAATCTAAATTTAAAGACAGCATAGCCCAATCTACACCTGTGGAGCCTAATCCCTTGGAACCTCTTTCTACATTACAACTGGAAAATTTATCATGCAGGCTGGGTATTATTAATAACTGTGCTATTCTATCTCCTGGTGAAATTACTGATATACCTCTTGGAGAACTAGCTATAATTTTTATTTCACCTTCATAATCGGGATCAATTACCCCAGGACTTATCATAAGTCCTTTTAGTGTAGAAGAACTGCGTCCCAATAATAAGCCTACTGTTCCCTGGGGAAGAGGTCCTTTTACTCCTGTGGGAATGATTTGAATTCCCATCTCTGGGGTTAGTACTGCTCTGGCAGAGGCGCAGATGTCCAGCCCTGCGCTCCCTCTAGTTTGTCTGATGAGGGATTTAATGGATAATGCGTCCTGGGCACTACCTTGATGGGGCTGTTGGGTTCCTCCATTGCCCCATATATTTGTGGTTTGGGGCCCCGGGGCATTGGGCCCTCTAGTCCGTTTTTTGGCAATGGAGCTTGATACCTTTCTCCACGATATCGTGGGTAAACACTTGGTCCTTGTCCGTTTTTTGATAACGGAATACCCTCTATGGTGGTTTGAGAACGGCATTCATTAGCCCAATGTCTCCCTCTACGGCATCGTGGGCAAATACCTGGTATTCTATTCCTTTGATATCCAGCTTTGTTAAACCCTCCTCTTATGGGGCAACTCCTTTTAAAATGTCCTGTTTGATTACAATTATAGCATGTTCTTGGCCTGGCATCTAAAGCCTGTTGTACTGCTGCTAAGACTTGCCCCTGTTCATTAATGTCTCTACATAATTTAATATATGTGTTTAAATCCTCATGTCTCCATGGTCTAATGACCTCTCTGCAGCAACGATTTGCTTGGTCATAAGCCAGTTGTTTTATAAATGGCATTACCTGTTCTGTATTTCCAAATATCCTAGAGGCTGACTGAATAAGTCTATCTACAAATTCAGCATAAGGTTCATTAGTTCCTTGTATTACCTTAGATAATTGACCTTGTAAGTCTCCATGCCCCTGTAAAGTTTTCCATGCCCTAACTGCATCTACAGCAATTTGTGCGTACACACCAGGGTCATATTCAATTTGTTGTCTTTGACCCTCATAAGGTCCCTTCCCCAAAAGCATGTCCATATTTCTTTGAGGGTACCCAGCTTCTGCATTTCGCCTAGCTGTCTCCATGCAAAATTCCTCATTGGCAACCTTCCATAACAAATATTGTCCTCCGTTTAGCACAGATCGACACATGTTAGCCCAATCTGCTGGTGTCATGTCCAAGTTGGTAACAGATTCAACCATGCTTATTGTGAAGGGAGCTTGCGGCCCATAGGTCGTTACAGCCTCCTTTAATTGCTTTATTGTTTTGAAATCTAAAGCACGGTGAATTCGTTGCCCTCCTGCCTGCTCAAGTACAGGGCATGCTAATCTTTGGGGTCCTGCCTCAGAATTCCGTCCATCAACTACGGTAGTTGAGGGCCGCTCAGCGGTAGATGGAGCTGTTGGCTGAGTTACGCCCTCTGGTGATAGAACGGAGTTGGTAGCAACCTCCTGTTGTAATTCTCCACCTGATGGCTGCTTGTCCTCTAAGCTTGCTTTCTTTAAATTCTCCTCTGTCTGACTAGCTTGAGAGACCTTCTCTTTTGCTTGACCTAGCGTTTTTTCTACCATAGTCTGGACCTCTAACAATTTACTTAACAGTTTTTCGGTTTGTTTTTTATTGGATTCTAATCTACTATAACCTAACCCAATAAGGTAGGATAAAACAAAGCCGAAGCAGAATGAAACAAAGACGGAGCAGACAATGGTTGTATCAATTTTCTCTTTCTCAGGGCTGAATAACTTCAAACCTTGAGCCAACCATTTTTTCCAGTTCGCCTGAGAAAATTCTAGGGCTAGGGAGCTCGAAATGAAAACAAAATAAATCAAAACAAGAACACATTGTTTTCTGAGAAGGTCATCCATCCTGTCGCCTTCCCTCAGGGGCGAGCAATTTACTCACCTCTAAGCTTCAGGCGTTCCCCGTACGGGCCGCCAAATGCCGCAGTCTTGGCTGGGCACAGAATCACGAGCCAATCAAGCAGGAACAAAACTTTATTTTGAAAAAGCCGCTAACACTCTCAGCGCCAGCAAGTCAAAAACCGGTCCTCCCACGAGGGTGTCCGACCGGAACCGCGCGCCGACCGGAACCCCCCGTCTCCTCCCACCTCCTCCGGAATTCCCTCCTACTATCCTTCCCCAACCAATGGGAACTCTCCAGCAGTCCCGTAAAGTCCCGTAACTTGAGTCCGGTAGCAGGCCAAGGTGAACAGCGGGAGTCCAGTTTGCATATGAATGTAAATTTTAACATAATCATCTCAGTGGCTAGCTGGCGTCACTTTACAACCAAAGGTGCCATACATCGTATATATGCTTGTGGCTCCTAGCACTTAGCGCCTTGATAAGTTGCTGAGTCTGGCTTTGAACTTGCCATCCTCCTGCCTCGGCCTCCTGAGCCACTGGGATTACAGGCTGCACCACCATGCCCAGCTAGGCAATGATTCTTGACCAACCGAGGTTTCTTTTGGACCAGTCCACCTTTCTTCTCCATCTTCTTCTCCTCGCTTGAAGCATGAATAAAACATCTCATGCTTACAGAAATTTTGGGAAGACCATACAATATGATCTGTATGGAATCGCTTTTAAAACGACTTAAACAAAAGGAAGATAAGACTCCTTGGCAGTACATGATGGAAAGCAGGACTGACACACTCCGTGGGTGGCTTGAATGAAGAAGGAGGTCTGAATTTATCTGATACCAGAGGGTGAAAATCAGAGCAGGGTTTGGAGGTTACCAATTGCATAGCAATGTAAATAGACCAAAATTAGAACCAAAAAAGGAATTGGAAGCATAAAGTTAGGAATTGAGACTGGATCGGAAATGACCCATTGTTAAGAAAAATCTGACAAGACCAGGACCTCAAGTAGAAAGGAGAAAGGAGAGGAATTTTTTTAAATGCATATCCAAAAAGTTTGTGCATGGAAGGTTCAAACACTGGTACTATGATAGGAGGTTAGAAGAAGAACCAGTCTAGGAAAAGGAAGTTGGAAGAATATGAGAAGTTCTTTACAAACTTATTGAGGTTGAGCGTCCTGTGGGACTGGGCAAGAGAGCTGAGTTAATACAGAACTGCATAAGCTGTGGTGTGAGAATTGTAAATTGCATTTCCAGTGGTAATAGTTGAAATTAGAAGGGAACATGACAACTACAAGGAAGGGGAGAGAGGGTGACAGAAGTTAAGTTACCATGCACTAGAATTTCACATATATTTATATTAAATGAAGTATGTGAAGTAGAGTGATAAAAAGTTATTTGAGGATATTTCTACTAAATATTAGCATACACAATGTATTGCAATGGTAATTATCCATCATTATATGACAAAAAAATTATAGAAATATGCAGGATAGAGTACTTTATTGCAGTGGTCAAACAATAAGTATATTTTCAGAGCTTTTAGATAAATTGGCTTTAAATGTTGCTTCCTTGAAATATAACTAAAAACAAATGAGTATGGTTTCATTCTCTCATTTTGTAAATCCTTTCAGTTAAATTTAGACCTCTTTCTGATAGAATCACTGTATGTTGTCTTTCTAATTGTGATGATTTCAGGAGAGGGATTGCAAAATCACAGTATTCATTTTTACATTGGAAAAAAAAAAGGCAGAGGGGAATAGACACTTTTGAAAGTGAGGAAGTCTTCTACTAAATATGAGAAGTGTCCAGAGAAGTGAGATTTTTCCAGGTATGACCTTTGGAGGACCTATAGCCCCTCAAGGTCCTAATTCCTAGCCCTCTCTACTTAATTCTGGACATGGATGCAGCGCTTAGAAAAGTAGCCATTAAGGAGAAATAGTTCCATGGTGGCCGGGGCGCACCAGGCAAAATCAAGACAAAAGATCAAGGGTCAAACTGCTAGAAACGGGTCATTAGCAATGAGTGTCCCTTTGGCTCAACCTCCAAAGGAGACCTTCCTGCTGTGCTGCCTGCTGGGGACTCCCCTGGTTTTCTTGAAACTGTTAATACAATGCTCTGCTTACCCCAGGAGAGGCATCAGGAGCTTTGTTCCACCACACACATGCAGGCTGGCAAGCAGCCACTTTAATCTCTCCTGCTAGCTGCAGGAAAACATCTCACCACCATTACCAGAAAAGGCAAAGACTCCAGAGTTCTTTATGAGAACAGCTAGCCGTTGCATATAATTTACCCTGAACAATGACCTTCTTGCCCCCAAGAAAGTGAGCACAGGGGAACTGTGCCAGGACACAGGGGCAGTTCACCCAGACATGAGCTCTCAAATTCTTGGAATGTACATCTGTGGGCATGAGGTCTGCTGGGGTTGTTCAAGGTTAAGACACTGAATAGGACAATGCTATTCACAGTATAAAATGAACTCATGTCTTTATTTTTCAGGGCCACGTAGACAACATATATTTCATGTAATCATAGCTAACATGAGCACCCTCCTAGGCATGCTAGACCTTTGACTTGAATTATTTCATTTTAACTGGCATGCCCAAGCACACCCATATATTCTGAGCAAGTTGTGTTATGCGTTTCATCCTCTGTGAGTGGTCAGGTAACCAGGAAGGCAGTTTGATTTCAGCATCAGTGCCATTAACCTCTGCAGCCCACCTCTTATTTATGTTTATTTAACAAAAACAGCTGCCTTCTGATTCTACACTGTAAAACACAAAAGATGTTATTAGATATCCTAACAGAAAGCCTTACAAGATGAAACAAGGCATATATACTTTTACATGAATACAAAACCTGAACATTATCCTAGAGTAATTAAAATGTTACAGATCTTGGGATAACTTGTTAATGAGCTATTCTGGTTCACCTTTTGGCAATTATAATTCCTCCAGGATCATTAGGAGCTTATTAATGTAGTCTGCTACTGTGGTCGGACAAGGAACAGCCTCGCTTTTTCCACGTCATTTAGCATGCTGTCCAGTGGGAGTGTTTGCCTTTCTGAAGGATTGAGCTGCCTCTATTTTGTCAGGTTCTTTATGTTAAATACTGTCTTGTGTTTGCTTTGTCTTTTTCATAGTAACACTATCTGCCTGATTCTCATCTCTTCCAAACAGGAGAGTGAAATCTGGCCATGTATCTTGTAGACATCAAAGGATAAGTAGTGCTGATTTATTCTCACTAAAACCCTGGAAGCATATCATTAAACGTTGATAGAAACCTCAAGAACTCAGTCACCGACAAATTCCATCAGAGTGGCAAAAATCACATAAATCTGAGAAGCCACTTCTCAGACACCAGACTTCAGAATCTGTAAGCTTAAAACTACTGAAAAAAAAATCTTAATAATAAAAACCAAATGAATAAAATGCATGAAAGGTTGAATAATTTTAGAAGGTCTTCTCTTAAGAATGTTATTGAGAGCATTAGAAATTTCTAATTATTTGCCAGCAGCAGGGCTCTGGTGAATCCTGTTTTTGAAATCATAAAATATAAAAAACAAAATACTGATAAGCCAAAAGCTGCTGCTTCAGAATGTTGGCCTGTATGCCCCAGTGATGCAAGAAAGACCAGAGTCTATGAAATGCTACAGGGGACTCTTAGGGCTATGATTTCTTATTTAGCAAGTCCAGATAATACACTGTGCACCTGTGACCTCTTGTTGAAAACATGTGCTCATAATGTCCATTTCTAAACAGATAGTAACATCTCAATTTATGGTATTAAAATGAAAAATCAAGAAAAAGTTTTTGAAACGTATACTACCTTCTGATACTGGTGACATATCAAGGTCACTGTAGAGCCATGAAAACTTGTTAGTTTGTCTCCTTATAAAACCCGGAGTAGTTCTCTAACTAGGAGTCCTTAGAGTGTCCCTCCGTGCTCTGTCAATTTTTCTTTCTCTTGACAGATTGATGGTGCCTTTCATGAAAAACAGATACGGCTTCACGTTTTCCCTGAGAAGCAGGTCTTTCTCTGTCCCAAAGACTCCACTCTCCTTTCTTTATTCCTCATCTATAAATCGTATACATACTGTTTTTGTAAACTATACATGCTGTTTTTGTAAACAACCTTTTGTAAAGAACCTTATCTTCCTTAGAATGATACAGAGAACCTTGTCAGTGATGGAAAGAGATAGAAGATTGCACAGTAAGGAGCAGAGATAACACCCTTTGATAAAACCAGTGAACTACTTCATGCGACAAATAATCACAATAATAATTGATGTTGGAATTATGAAATTTAGCTAAAACTAAAAATGCTCCCTTTCTTTAAGCCATTTCTAACAATTTGAAGTATTTACGATTATGTATAAAATTTTCCCTTCACACTTTTAAAGAAATAAAGCATCTCTTCATCTTTTCTCTGAGAAACATGACTTGTGCCCTCCATATCCATGGGTTCTGAATCTACAGATTTGACCATCCAAGGATTGAAAATATTTGAGAAAGACTGTATCTCTATTGAACAATGTACAGATTATTTTTTTTCTTGTCATTAATCACTGAACAATGAAGTATAGCAACTATTTACATAGCATTAACATTGTATTAGGTATTAAGTATTATATTAGGTATTTACTAGGTATTAAGTAGCCTGTGGAAAGATGTGTATAGGTCATATGCAGACACTTTTCAGTCTATTTTATATGAGGACTGGAGCATCTGAAGATTTTTGTATCCAAGAAAGTCCTGGAACCGTGGTTATCAAGAGATCCTCTGAATTCAGTCATTTATTAATTTAAAATACTTGCTGAATACCTCCATTGTCCCAGATACTGTGTTAGGGAAACAGAGACCAAGGATTTCTCCAATCCTCACTCCACATATTGGCTAGGCCCCAACTAAATGGTAGGCACGCCCTAAGTCACTAAGGGTACCATGCTGAATAAGATTAGCTCTGTTGTAGAGGATTTGAACAAGGAGAAAGACAAACAGATGCAACAAGGCAAATTATAAGGCCAGGCTCCACGTGTGATGGATGGAAGCTTTCAGAGGTCATGCAACTTGGCCTTGGGTTCCAGGAAGCTGGCTCCCACACCAAGAACTCAGAAGAGAGGGTCATTCAAATTGGCAGCTTGTAAATCGATGAGCATTGTCACATGTCCCCTTAAGCTGTGACAGTCTCTCTGTTGTGAAGACAACTGCACCATTTGGGTTGAGCCACATCCCGTCACAGATCAGTTAGTCCCTGCAAAGAGAAATAAAAGGGATGTAGCTCCTGACTACTGAGTACTTAAAAAAAAAAAAAACTAGAATATAGGCATTGTGGGGAAAATGTTTCCTTTTACACCTTCTAGGCTGAAATAGATCTCAGCTTCAGTTTCTCTGAGGGTGTTTCACAAGCAATCAGTTTCACAGTTCCAGGAAACAACTGCAAAGCTAGAGATCTATACCAAAATACCAGCAAGGAGTTCATTCTCTTTTGGGGGGATTTAGTGCGTTTTTTTTCTTTTACTTTTTCTTTTTAATAATTGCAGTTATTGAGAGGGGTAGTTTTTAGGACCACACTCACTGCTTGGAAAAGTTTTTTTGTTTTTTCGTTTCTTTAAAAAAAGCTAAACCAAAAACCTAAAAAGCCCAAGTCACAGAGTCCTCACAACCCCAGTACTGCAATTTTTTGTCATTAATTTTACTTCACATTTTACCCATAAATATGAGGTAGAATTACAAATGGGCAAGGTGCTGGCTTTACGTCTCTGTGCATGGTCTCCAACTCAGTGTATGGAGCAATATTATCCACACCACACAACAGGGTTGAGAGGTACAGAGATTTGTACCCATTCTCCAGGGAATCCCTGTCCTCCCGACAAATCTAACCTGCGTGTTTTCACTGACATTCATCCAGAATAAATATTTTGAAGTTCTTTAAAGTGTCAGTACCTCTAGATAGTAATAGGTACTGAATTTACATCGTATACTGGAGGACAAATCCTCCATTAGCAGGAGATGTTTGATTAATTCTCTGAGGAAAGCTTCATTACTGTGTTCAAAACATTACATCCCTTGACATTTCTATGAAGAGGGGGACTTCAGCAAACTCTTGTGTTGTAATTATAGAAGACCAGTATTTTAGCTGTGAATGAGAATTGTTTTGGTCTTCTTAAACAGTAAAAGATAAATGATGCAGGCACACAAGTTACCAAGGACTCAGAGCCTTCAATTCTGAGAGAAATCAAAGTAAGTCAGGGAGGGGTATAAATAGGAGGGAGTAGTTAGTCTTCATTCTACCCTCCTATATTTCTAATCTTGGTGGATGCTTACTATTGGACTCCTTTCTTTCCGCTCCCACCCCAAATCCATATTCTACCTCCTTTATATTTATGCATATGTGTTAGTCAACTTTTTATTGCTTTGATCCAAATACCTGAAAAGAACAATTTAGAAGAGGAAAAGTTTATTGGTGGACTGGCTCCATTACTCTGGGCCTGAAGGGAGGCAGAACATCACGGCAGAAGGGCCCAGTGGAGGAAGCATCTAAGCTCATGGCAGTTGGGAAGCAGAGAGAGAACTAGAGAGAGGAAGGAGGTGGGGAGAAGACAAGCACTTCCAGAGTACAGCCCCAATGACCTCCTTCCTCCAACCTGGTCCTACCTCCCAAAAGTCCATCCAGCTATCAGTGGATTAAGTCATCAAGTCCATCAAATGGATTAATCCACTGATGATGTCAGAGCCCTCATGATAGAATCAGTGCCTAATAGTCTCACCTCTGAAGCTTGCTGCATTGAGGACCATGCTTTCAGCACATGAGCTTTTGGGGGACATTCCATATCCAAACCATAACAGCATATCTTATCCTTACTTTCCTCCCCCATCTGAACTGCCATCATCTCAGCCAAGCCTGCTTCAAGTCTTGCCTAGATTCCTGCATTTGTCTAACTAGTTTTTGTATTTCTGTTTTGCCCAACTTCCCTCCTCCCCAGCCCACTTATCCTCCAGACCCCTAAACAAGCATTTCATCATGTCTCTTCCCTTTCTCAAAATTGAGCTCACCTCTCACTGTTAATTTGTAAGACAAGGTTCTAACCACAATGGCCTTCATGGCCCAATGTCTTTATTTACCCCATCTCCTTCCCCAATCAGTACAGCACACCATACCAAACTGTGCAGTCCCCAAGCCTACAAGACTGTCTACTCAGCCTGTTTCCACATCTGCACTGCTCCTTATGCTTGCAAAGATTCCCCACTCCACCTTGTTGCCCTTTTAACTCACATTAATGCCTCAAAATCCAACTGTTAATAATAATGATTTTTATGTTGTGGTCATTTTCATATTTTTCTTTTAAAAGCAAACACAATTAATGGACAGGGAAGAAATGAAAGGGATGAGACAAGAGCTGAGGGAAAGAGGTATCATAGAAGCAAAGGGATAAAGTTGCAAGAAGAAAGGTGTGGCCAACTGTACTAAGTTCTGCAGAAATAAAGACAAAGGTTCACAATATGCAGTTGGATTTTGCAAAGAGAAGGGTACTGGTCAACATGGGGAGAGTAATTCTTGAGTGTTTTGGAGAATGAAGTCATTTCTCAGTGAATTTCAAAATCACTGAAAGTTGAGAACACCAAGGTAATGGTGAGAAGTTTTCAAGCTATTATTCAAGTGAAGGAAGAGAGAAATTTTAGGATAGGTGATTTCCATGGAAGACAAAGGGGTAGTAGTATTGGGGAGAATTTTTTATGATGAAGAGAAAAATGAGTGACAAGAGAGATATATATTTTCATAATATAAATAAAGTAGTAAAACTGGGTAGTGTAATCTAAGCAGTTAGACTTATGTAATTCATGGAGAAGCAGAATGTATTCATGCAGCCATACTGCTTGATGTCTAATCCTGGTTCTGTCTTATAAGTAACCCTCCTGAGCCACAATTTCCACTTAATAGCACCTACTTTATAGAACTGTTATGAAGAAGAAGAAGAATTCAGTTAAACAGATGCAAAGCATTTGGAACACAATTATGTTTAGTTGCCACTGTTATTATTTCCAGGACAACTGTGCAATGGTGTGTTTGTTTTTTATTTCAACTGGTGGATCTGGGACTCTTTAAAAACAAGGGCTTTTTTCTATTAGTATTCGAAGCACGAGTGAGTGCCTAACCCCTTACAGATGTTCAATACATAGGTAATCAACTGAAGGGTGAATGCATGGAGGCAGGCAGATGGCCAGGTTTTCATTTCTTAATAGTCTTACTATTTTTATAATAAAATTCAGATAAAAATGGAGCTTTACTTATCTCATTTAGTATGTTTATGAAACATCAATATTTCCAAGAACAAGATGTGTTCTTTGTAGCTTACTAGAAATTTTCTCAGTCTTTCTCTGAAAACCATTGGTGGTCCTCCCACCCAAAGGCTGCAGAGAGGCACCATCATTGCTCCAGAAACCTGGGCCTCCTCTAGCTTATATGCAGCTGTTAGAGGAGAAGTGCTAAATAGCTTCATAATGACACTATATTTATCTGAACACTAATAGCCTTAAATTGGCTTTTAAGTTTCCACATAAAAGCCATCTATTGAGCTGTCCAATTCCATTACCCAGCCTCCTCTTTGAGCTGCCTATTAACTATTTGGCTCACAAGGCTCTGCCATGAACATCCTCAGGCCTTCAATTAAGGCTGCTTGCTTCACCCTACGAGGTAATATGGCTTTATATTTTTATTTTTAAAATGTTACATTTATTCTCAGTAAATTAAATGATTACTAATTTAAGCAGTTATAAATTAAATCATTTAAATGATTAAACAAGGTGGTAGCTTAAGAGCAGCTATGTTACTTGAGTACATTTTCTTCAAATATAAGAAGTCATATGAAAATCATAACGCCTAAGTTTTTATCATGTTGGTTTATGGTTTCCTTTTTTACAAACAATTTGTAAGACAAGAATGGTTTCCTAAATTCTGGTTTTCCTGGAAAGGAAGAAAACTATCTTCCTTCCACTGAAGAATGCAGAAAATAAGTATGAATGGATTGTATGAGAGATGGCTACCAAGTAGTGCCTATTAATGCTCAAAGACGAATCTATGAGAGGACAAAGGAGTTAGAAGAGACCCAAAGCTCTATCATGAGACTTCACACAGCACAGCTGGATTATCTCCATACTGACCTACAAGACTAAGACCCCATAGGTTGGGTCTCCCAATATCAGGTGTTTCACGATAATCACAAGGGGACAGACACCCTGGGTTTGGAGGACAGTGACTTTCCTGCCTTGTACCAGGAAGCAGAGCAGCAGAGCTGTTGGCCACTAAGCAGCAACTCTCATACCAAGGAAGGATCCAGACCCAAAGGGAGCGCACTTCTTTTTCCTTGCCATACAGTAGCTTTAACGGTCTATTCTGGATTCCCTTCCTTGGCTGCCCGCAGGCCCGTTTCAAGTGTCAAATGTTAGGCAGTCTGTGGTCAAGATTATTTATTTTTTGAGTGTCAACCTCATGCCTTTGTTCCTGAGACCTCACACAGGTTGTGTTTAATACTTTATTAGTTGTAGCTTTTCTTCCTTCAGCTGTTGGGATTCCCAAATAAATCAGCCTGATGTCAGAGTTTCTGTTGATTCCGAAATCTCACAGGATTCACTTTAGTCAGCAGGGACAAACATACATGGATAGCTTCTGACAGGTGATTTGGAGGCATTGATAATTTTAAAGGTACAGAGAGAGTAAAGCATAGCTCATGCTTTTTCCCTCTTCGTATGATGGTACACCCTTTGTTTTTAAATTAAGAAATGTTCCACACAACTTAGGAATACTGACCTGTATAACACATTCTTATTTTCTCTTACATAGAGTATAGTGTTTCTCCCTTTTCCTTCAAGAACACTCTCTTTATGCATCTTTAAATAGTCTAAAAAACTAAATATCTAAAACTGTTTACTTGTCTAGATATTTAACTGTTTTCAAAGAAAGTACTACTTAATGAAAAAAGGCACGCATTTTACAGCATTAGCGTTTTACATTGGAATCCTGCTGTATCACATACTAACTATGTGATCTTGGACAACTTATTTAACTCAATTTTGTTGGTAAACAGCAGATACCTTGCAATGTTGTTGTGAATCCTAAAGGCGATATAAAAAAAAAAAAAAGATTCTAAAGATCTTGATGTGATTTGCAGAGACAAACACTCAAAACATATAGCTATTGGTATATTGTTATATTATAATGTAATAATAATTTTATTGCTATTTCATTAGCTATGGTATTAATTGGTGTGTTCTCACACACAAGATGAACAATATGAGCTTCAAAGCTAAATAACTGCATTTTTTTTTTGATAGTGAGGATTGAACCCAGCGGTACTTAACCACTGAGCCACATCTCCACCCCATTTTTATATTTTATTTAGAGACAGGGTCTCACTGAGTTGCTAAGTGCCTCTCTAAGTTGCTGAGGCAGGCTTTGAACTCACAAATCCTCCAGCTTCTGCCTGGAATTTTGATTAGACAATTTGCAAGCAGTCATAGTTTATGTCCCCACCTTTTTTTTTTTTTTTTGATGACCTATATGTTCCAGCCTCATGCTTTTTATTGGAGTTCACAGATGAACAACACATGATTCCTGCCTTCCAGGAGGTATGTTTAATGAGTGAGAGTGTTGTGTGAATGAACCATTTCAAAGTGCAATGTGAGAAGTAGGAGAAGGCAAGATACCTTTGCAGCCATCAGTTAGAAGTAGGTTATCTAAGAATGAAAAACTACAAAGTTTGCAAGACCTTGAGACTCTGAGGTAATGATTTTTTTTAAGTGCAATGACCATTCATTTCCCTGGATAGCATACTTGTCCTAAACACTGTGAAATGCTGCAGCAAGCTGGTAAAGATGCCAAAACCTGCTAACAGATCAGAAACTTTCTGTTCTGTAATGTTTTTTTTTTCCTTAAATCTAATATGCTGAGATTATATGTAAAGGAGACAATTCTTAACCATTTATTATTATTCCTCACTTTGGTATTACACCAAAGGCGAATATTTATTGTTGATAATAGAGACAAATAAACACTATTGCATAAAATAGCATCTGGCGTCCCCTTATGCTATTTGTAGGATAGTATGGTAAGTAGTGTAATAGAGGAATGGAGACATTAGTGGAAAATATTCTTTTTTTAATAGATTTTATATTCTTTGTGTTAATTTCACCGGTTAATTGAGTATAGAACTCATTCCATTTTTGATGAAACAAGTACATAAATGATGTCTAGAAACTGAAAGAAATACTTGGAATACACAGATTTAGGAAGAAATTTATTTTGCCCACATCAAACAACTTGGCTACTTTCCAACAGTGATTCATTCTCAAAAGTTGCTTCTCTGCAAATTTTGTCTTTGCTTTTGTCTTGTAAAATATATAGCACTGACTAAATACAGTATTTTTACTAGTCCTCTAAAGTAAATATACTCATAACCTTAAATTTAATTCTGTATATATTAACTCTGAAACAATCTAAAGGATGTCCTCATCTTTCCTCATAAAGAAAAATTAAGAATTTTCTTCTACCCTAAAAGAGGAATCCACAGGTGTGAATAGAGCATGTTAACATACAAATATTCTTACCTAGATAATTTTGAAGAAATATATCACACTAAACTTGGTGCAGTGGCACACATCTGTGATCCCAGTAACTCTGGAGACTGAGACAGGAAGAACGAAAGTTTGAGGTTAGCCTCAGCCACTTAGCAAGGCCCCAAATAACTAGCAAGACCCTGTCTCCAAGTAAAAAAAAAAACATAAAAATCAAAAGGGCAGGACGTGGTGGTGCACATCTGTAACCCCAGCAGCTCGGGAGGCTGAGGCAAGAGGATCACAAGTTCAAAACCAGCCTCACCAATTTAGTAAGGCCCTAAGAAACTTAGCAAGATACTGTGTCAAAATGAGAAAAGTCCGGGGCTGTGGCTCAGTGACTAAGCACCCCTGGGCTCAATTCCTGGTACCAAAAAAATGAAACAAAAAGGCTAGTGTTGTAGTTGAATACTAAAGTACCCCCGGTTCAATCCACAATACCTGTGTGTGTGTGTGTGTGAGAGAGAGAGAGAGAGAGATACCAGAGTACTAGGAGAGATAGCAAATAAAAGTGAGGAGAATGATTGTTTCTGAGAGATTAGTTGTCAATAGCAAAACAGTGACAATATAAAGAACCTTTGCAATGAAAAAGCTGCCAAGCTGAATATCACCTACTCATCCACCTTGATGTTGACCTTCACGTGTAATTGAGCACAAAGCTTTGTGTTTATTTCTGAAGCCATTCTTGATTATGATTTCTTAGCCTTCTCTCTCCCACTGCCTTAGCTAAGGACCTCAGTAACTGAATCCACTGGACCACACGTTGGTTTGAACGGTTCCCAGCTCCTGGTCCTGCTTCAGTCAGTACATTGCACTCCTAGAGTTCTCTTTTCACAAATTAAAAGTTCCGATCCTGTCTCTTCCAGCTTAAAAATCAGCAATGAGTCTCCTTTTCTTTGTTCTTAGCATGGAGTGCTAGAACTCACACAGCCTGGTTCTCACCTAAATGTCTTCCCCTGCCATTTCCCCTCAGCTGAGTTCTAGACTCCAGCCACACCACTTTCCATCCCATCAGGTGCTTGTTCACTCAGCTTTTTCACTGCTGTGACTAAAAACCCACACCAGAACAATTGTAGAGGATGAAAAGTTTATTTAGGGCCTCACAGTTTCAGAGGTCTCAGTCTATAGACGGCTAGCTCCATTCCTCGGGGCTCCAGGTGTGGCAGAACAACATGGCAGAAGAGTATGAGGAAAGCAGCTCACATGATTACCAGGAAGCAGAGAGAGAGAGACTCCACTCTCCAGATATAAAATATATACCCCAAAGGCACACCCCCCAATGATCTACCTCCTCCAGCAACACCCTACCCACCTTCAGTGACCACTCAGTCAATCCCATCCTGGGATTGACTTGAGGCTTCATAACCCAATCATTTCTCCTCTAACCCTTTTTGCATTGTCACACACACAAGAGCTTTTGGGAGACACATCACATCCAAACCATAACACCTCTTTTTCCTCATACCTGAGATGCTTTTCCGCTTCACTGCTGTTGGCCAACCCTGCTCAGGATTCAAGGCCCAGCTCACATGTTTTCTTCTCCTGGTTGCTGCTGTGGGGCAGCCTGCCATCTTGGAAACTGGGCTGCAACACCTGTCACCTGAGGCCTAAGCTCTGCTTCTGTGTCCTCCCACACTAACTAAAGGGCAGGCTGCCCTTCTCAGTCTCCAATTTGCATACAGTTCACCTGAGACCCTTTAAATTTTTTGACTCCTTGGGGACTTAAAATCTGTAAGCACCTAAGGGAAACATTGTCATAAAGAACAAGTGTTTAAAAATCATAAACTGCATACCATGGAGTTGAGAAATCACTTAAGAGGTCATGACCAGTTTTTTCTTCCTTTCCATGTTTATGGGATATCGAATCATATAGGATAAAAAAAAAATAGTCTTTAAAACAGAAGACAGGGAGCAGGACAATGTCTCTTGAATAAAGAACATTCATGAAGCTTCACCACATGCTACTAAATGGCAGAAAATTTTGTTGACTATGACATTTAAATTTTAATTTAAACTTATGTTGACCCTCTAAAAGATCACATCATAATTTTGGAGTAAAACTATATTGGTAATAGAATCTCTGATAGCATTATCTTTTTGGAGCACAGCTATATTCTCAACAGAAATCTTGGAAAGTTTCAGTTGTTATCAGCATCCTAAGCATGTACAGGCTTTCCTTTTTTCTCTCTGAAAAAAAATCATAGTTGGCAAGAAAAAACAATGTCAAACATGCCTTTAAAATGATATATGCTTTTAAACTTTCCCCTTAAATATACATTTGGACTTCAGTTTTTCAGCAAGAATTTTGAAAATGCTTTCTGAAGACTAGATTAAAGATCATTCTGAAGAACATATGTTTATATATTTAAAATATTTCTTGAGGAAAAAAGTGGAAAAGTCTCAGTCAAAATTATTTGAAACTAATTTTTAAAAAATATATTACTTATAATAGGCAGTTCATTAGGGTTTTTTTTCTTCTACGTTTTTCTAATTTGTAAAAATAATAGAGGCTACCTTTAAAAGTTAAATGTACAGCAAATGAGCCTGTATAAAAAATATATGACTTAGGAGGTGAAATGTCCTCATAATCCCATGCCTAGCCAATCAGCAGTCTGACATATAATCTTTACTGTTTTTTTATGCATCATAATATATACATACATTTTAATAAAATAATCATTTTATGCATGCCATTCCATAACTACTGTTAAAAATTTTTCATCACAGAAAAGTTCAAAAATATAAAAATAATACAGCAAGATATGTCTTCTGTATCAAACTAAGCAATGTTGCTGGGTTTTTTTATTGATTATTTAAAGCATTACATAGCTCATGATATATCATCTTTCATACATTTGACTCAAATTGTGTTTTGAACTCCCATTTTCACCCCAAATAATGTTTCTGTTTTTCAGAGTTTCTTCAAATATTTTTGATTTTTTTTTTTTTAGGTACAATAAATTCAACCATTCTCACTGTACATTTTGTGAACATGTTACAGTTTTTCAGTTAACTGATGCTTTATGTTTATACAATTCATTGAGGCCATGCTTAACAAGACCAAAATTAATCTTATATCATTGTATTCTTTATCATCTAATATTTTTTATTTGCTTTGTTTGTGCAAGGCACATTCTATCACTGAGCTTCACCCATAGCCTGCTTCAGATCTTTTGAAGGTATTGAGCACAGCACATACAACATTAAGCCCCTCTTAGAATCTTTCAACTGCCATTGTCCCCAAGAGCAGCAGTGATCATAATTAGATATATATTTATTTCAACCCAATTTTTAAAATTAATGGCATTGTATTTTGAAGATCTGATCATTTTGAGGGATTTGAATGAATTTTAATTAACCCATTCTGAGTTTTCCCCTTGCTTTGTAGTATAAATAATATTACATTTAACATGCTTGTTAATGTTTTTGAAAATAAATAAATAAATATATGTACATACATATGTGTATATATGTGTGTATTCTGTAGAGTATATTTCTAATGGCCTAATGGCCTCATAGTTAAACAGCTGGATTGTACTGCATATACACTTTAAAGTTTGCCAGTTATTACAAAATCTCTGTAAAGTGCAATCCTACCAACAATATCTGAGGAAGTCTATTTTCCTATAGAGTTGAACTACTTTGGTTTTGCTTATCTTTTAGAATTTCATTGGTGTCAATTTTTTTTTCCCTGAGTAGTAACACAATAACACAATTATTTAATGTATAACAATATAGTTTCTCTTCGGACACTTGCATGGTTATCTAATTCTCCAATTCTTCCATTTGCTGTTAGACTTTTTCTTATAGTTTTCTTAGAGCTTTTATTCATTTTGAATACTGATCTTTCATTTTAGGGGGCAGGAACGTAAGTGCAAACCTTAGACAAATCTTAGGTTTTAACTTTTTATATTCTTATTAAATTGTTCTATTCCTCTCTATTTTATGAAAGTGGTGCAATAAAAACCTACTATAATTATAGAGAACTAATCAATGTTCTCCTTTAAGTCTGTCAATTTTCACTTTAACTATTTCAATGCAAAGTCAAGATCATCATATAATTTTGATGGACTGTAGAATTCCTTTCTCTCTAGAATTCTGCATGTGAATTTTTTCTTTGCTTCCCCTCTTTCCTAGCTTCCCATTATTTGGGGAACATTTTCTTTATTCAGAGTTATTTTTATGACTTCTGCCTTCTGTCCTTTCAGTGACAATACTTATAATTTCAACAAAGATATTAACTATGTATCTAAGAAAGTTTACTCTCTCTCTAGCATAGCGCAATGGCACATGCCTGTAATCCCAGCAGCACAGGAGCTGAGGCAGGAGGATCAAGAGTTCAAAGCCAGCCTCAGCAACAGTGAGGTGTTAAGCAACTCATTGAGACCCCATCTCTAAATAAAATACAAAATCAGGCTGAGGATGATTAAACTCAGTGGTTGAGTGCCCCTGAGTTTAATCCCCAGTATCCTCCCCTCTCCTCCACCACCCCCCAAAAAAAAGAAAGATAAATTTGCTCTCTCAAAAAAGACTATAAATGCAAGATTAAACTCTTGCATTTATAACCTTCTTATTCTTGTCTCAATTTTTAGCTTCAGCATTGAATAGAAAAATATCAATCATAATTATTATTTATGCCTTTTATCAGTAGGTATCGGGTGTACCAGCAAACTTTATTGATTTCTTTGTTTCACATAGTTTCTTGTATCCACCATCCATTGAATTTCTTTTTTTGTATGTGTGCTTTTAGTAATTTTTTAATGTGCATGTTGTGGATGGCTGAACCCTCTTCATCTTTGATACTTGAAAAAAACTACATATTTTACCCTCACTCTTTTTTTAATATTTATTTTGTTTGTAGTTGTACACAATAACATTATTTTACTTATATATTTATTTTTATGTGGTGCTGAGGATCGAACCCAGGGCCTTGCACATGCGAGGTGAGCACTTTACCGCTGAGCCACAACCCCAGCCCCTACCCTCACTCTTGAATGGTGTTTTAATTTAGTTTCCTGTGCTACCCCCTCAAGAGTGGATTCACTGCGTCTCCAGACTCAGAGAGCAGCGGAACCATGCTCACTTTGCTTCCACTTTTAACCCACTTCTTCTGAGCACAGTCTTCTCCTTCCTCATAGAGTATATTAATGATAAAGGGGGAAATCTTCAAAGTTTCTAAAAGGAAAGAAAAGATTGTCTTTAATTTTTCATACAACTTTTGATATTGGTAAAGATAAGTGGAAAATATAAGATACAGTATCCCACAGTTGTCCTTAGCATCAATATCTAAACTAGTTGTTTTTTTTAACCTGGAGATATGTGTGTGTATTATATGTAATAGCCTAGTAGTCTATTCTTTTTTTCATTCTCCTTCTCTTTTTCTTTTTCTTTTCCCCCTGGTGCTGGGAACTAAATCCATTAGTATTCTACCCCTGAGCTAGCCCAGCCCTTTTTACTTTATTTTGACACAAGTTCTTACTAAATTACCCAGGCTGCCCTTGAACTTGTAATCTTCCTGCCTCAGCCTCCTGAGTAGCTGGAATTACAGGGATGTGCCACACAATTGGCCTGGTAGTCTATTTTATGAAAGAACTATATTTTAACCAGCCCCCTTCTGGGGGATTTTGGACTTGTTTCTATGACACCGTGATATGAATGAAAGAAGTACAGTAAACATTTTTTGTGTGTGTATCCTTGTACATGTATGTTAGCATTTCCGTATGATGGATTTCTACGTAAAACTTTTCACCATTAAAATCTTGTGGAAACCTTTTATCATTATAACTCAGTTCTTTCTTCATAGTTGTTGAGGGTACAGGACTTTATCTAAACATGAATCTTAACTCCAACATTTCCCTGATGTGATACTTTGGGCAAATCTCTTGATCTCCTAAATCCTTGGTTTTCTTATCTTTGAAAAAAAAAGGATTAATATAGAATATACTCAAAGGGTGGTTGTGAGCCTCAAATAAGATAATTGAATTTAAAACAAGTGTAGCATCTAATAATGAAGTTGCCATTGCTAAAGACGATGAAGTGAGCTAAAGCAACATGCAGATTGCTCATGTAGAGATTTTTTAAAAACTGGTTCTGTACCTGTGTGGAGGCAAGGGGCCTTAGGAATCTGTATCTTCTTGCATGAGACAAAAACTAACAATAAAGTCCTTTTAAAAAAATCCAGTGCCTGGAGACCTGTGCTGAATATTCTGATGGGATAAATAAGAGGTGAGGGTACTTTTATATCTCCTTGGAATTCCAAAGCACATTCAACATGAGGAGCATTGAAGGCAAAGTATTAAAGAAAAAGGGGTGAGGGATGGGGTTCTCTTAGAGTTCATTGTGGTTCAATTCCCTTTCCCTGTGGACTTCTTCCTGATCCAGAGGGCAGCTTGCAAAGTGATTTTATGGCTAGAACAACCTGTTTCTCTTTGGGAGGCTCCTATGCTTCTGGGTGCTCACTCACCCACCACAGAAACAGACATGTTCACTCTATCAATTGAGTACCTATTGCCAGGGACAGGTAGAGCTAAGTACGGGGACGACACCAGTGAATAAAGAAAGATTAATGTCTCCCCACAGGTAGTTCAAAAACCATGGGGGACAGGACATGCAATGATAGTGGAAGATGAGCCAGGGCTTGGACAGGAGGTCAGCGTGCTCTCATAGAAGTGACGTCCCAACAGATTACTCTTGGGAATTAAACTGTGACTCCTAGGCTAGGATGGATGAGCAAGAGTTACCCGGATGAGGAGCAGGGAGGAGTATCACTGATAACAGCCAGGTCTGGGCCTAGTACAAGCAGGACATTGGAGACATTGCCTAACCAAGCAGAAAAGGGACAGGAGGTTGAAAAGGTAAACTGAGCCAGATGTTTCAGTGTCTTATAAGCCATGTTAGAAGCTTTTCAGCAAAAGGACTGCCCTGACACCATGTGCTCTGGGGATGGCCATTCCAATTAAGAGCCTGTTTCGTGGTTATTAGGGGAATTCAAATGGCAGGTGACACTGGCTGCATAGGCATCTAAGTTAGTGGCAGGAAGACAGAAGGACACTAGGGGGTGTGGTGGCACTGACTTGATCAACTCTGTTTTGGAGAAGTTTACCTTGAGGTGCCCTTTGGGATGTGGTTAGGTAGGTGGTGAATTCTCAAGGTCAAAGCTCAGAAGAAAGATCTGAGTTGGAGACAGTTTTAGGAGGCTTCTTTGTATTATTTTCAGCCTGAACCAAAAGAAAGCATGAAAGCTTCTATTCGGTTCAGTTCTAAACAAACATGTTAGTCAGATCCACAAAGGTTATTTGACTGATGGTTCATGTACACGTGAGTAAATAAGACTTGGCTCCAGATAGCAATTACTCCAAGCACCTCTTGCTTTCATCTCATGAGACACAGTGTAATTGTAAACATCAATGTAGACACCTTAAAAAAAAAGTTCACTTTTACCCTATGGGAAAAAAACTGAAACTATTTCCCTTTGTTGCAGGTGTGTACACTGTGTGGCTTGCCAAGCCTTCTTTTCTGCCTTTGCAGGAAAAAAATGTGATTGTTTTTGTGCCATGTGGAGTAAAAGTATCTCCAACTTTGAAAGTCTTAGTAATGCTTATTGAGCTAATTGCATCCTGGACTTGGAAGTGCAATGCCACAAAGCTTGGAGAGTAAATTTTTTTTTCTCCCTTTAGGAATCTCACACTTTCACTAGGCCAGTTGCAAACCTCCTCTGTACTGATCACAGCAATTTGGACATGACTTATCTTTCCTCTGCAGAAGAAATAAACTTGCATTATGGAGTCTCACCTGAGGGTGAGAGAGTGCTGAGAAATGGCTGTTGTATGGTATCATGTAGGTGTGGGCTGCAGGATGTGTGGCTTTCCCTGAATCTGCTCATTCCTGGTTATAATATCAGCTACTGACTGTTTTCCCCAGTAAGTCTGTGAACTTTAATGTAATACAAGGCATAGTGTATATTTAAGAGCAGAATTAGAGAATTAAACAAGTGAACATGCTTTTGCTGACTTACTCTTAAGTTGTCATATGAGTATTTCCATGACTGATCCACAAAAATCTTCAGTTAATGCCTAAAAGAAGCTAATTTCCTAGGCAAAAATAAATAAATAAATAAATAAATAAATAAATAAATAAATAAATACATACATACCAAAGGAAGATATGAGTTAAAAATCTTACTAATAAATAATAATTATTTGCTAACACAAGTAATTTTTCTGGATTTTTCATAGGTATCCTTCAATCATGGACAGTCTTCACCCATTTATCCTTTTCTTCCTTTTAAACTTGCTTGGCAGCCATTAAAATATTCCAGGAACATCTTGCTGTTTTTCCTGAGTGATGTCTATAACTCAACTCACTGCTTAAAAGATCTGTAGCTCAGAGCTGAAGTTGTGGCTCAGTGGTAGAGAGCTTGCCTGGCAAGTGAGAGGTCCTGGGTTTGATCCTCAGCACCACATATAAATAAATAAAAGAAAAAGATCCATTGACAACTAAAAAATATATAGTTTAAAAAAAAATCTGTAACTCACTGGGCATGGTGGTGCATATCTATAATCCCATCAGCTCAGGAGGCTGAGACTGGAGGATCCCCAGTTCAAAGCCATACTCAGCAAAAGCAACATGCTAAGCAACTCAGTGAGACCCTGTCTCTAAATAAAATGCAAAATAGTGCTGAGAGATGTGGCTTAGTGACTGAGTGCCCTCCTGAGTTCAATCCCCGGTAGCTCATTTATATGCATAAGGTTTTGTCCCAGTATTAACAATTATAAACACTATTCAACTGTTAGAGATTTTGAAAAGATATTGAGAAATTGAAATACAAATAATCTGCATGAGTTCTAATTCATCTAGATATAAAGGTTCTAATATCCAGTCATTTTATTTTACCCCACCCAAGAAACTAAGTAGTTAGGGTATGGGTGTTTTTTTGTTTGTTATTGTTTTATAGGAACTATTTAATTGTATTTTAATCTCATAATAATTAATCACCCCAAACTTAAATGCAATGATTGCAATTTGTGTTTAACCAATTTTCCAGTCATCCTCAGTGGAGCAGAGACAGAAAGAAATCTTCTAAATAACTTAAGTTGACTGATAATCAAAAACTTCCTTTTAAGGAAGTAAATAATTATCTTTCCTAACTCGTTTTAGAATTGAGGGATTTAGGATTAAAACCCTGTTTAGATTACCCCTCCTTCTTTCTGCTGGAGCTAACAATACACCACATAATAGGCAATATGACAATATTGTTTGCATCATTTATGGAACTTATTTATGGCATTGTTATATGCTGTCCCCCCACCCACACACACGTATATAAAGTACATGTGTCTATTTACGTTAACTATTATCATTATTCTTCACTCTGAATGACCAGTTGGATAAAATTCTCAGAGTATGACATAGGACATCCCACCACCACCACCATGTATGGATTATGCATTAATCTATACAATAAAAACTTGTTCTAAAGTTGACAAAACAAATCTGAACACACAAATGCAAAAAAAAAAAAAACCCACAATTTCTTCTCTGGTAAGTAGCTTCTTTGGTGTTTTATGATTGTACATCCATGATTTTATTCCATTCCATTCCTAGTACATATCTGTGAGGAGCAGGCAGATGGGAGGTAACATTATTAAATAGGTGATTGGTCCTTCCTGACTGCCTTCCACAGCTCTATCCCATAACTCAGAAACTTAATCTGTGCAATGCTATGGTTTCCCAGGAATGTAAAGAGATTTAGAGAGCTCACTTTTTGGTTGGAGGTGATTGAGCCTCCATGATAATTATAAAAAGCCTTTGAAAAGGCATGCAGATGTCCCTGGTTTGCCATCTGGCCAGAGTATGCCTTGTTAGGGCTTTCTGTCTTCACCTTTGCCCCCTCCTTAGTGTGAGAAATGTAAGGAATGTATTGGCTTGCAGTCCAAGTCTGCTTTGACTAAGGTGGATAAGATAACACCTTCATCTAAACCGTGCACTCACTTTCCCTAACAGCAGTCACCTTGGAGGGATGGTAGGGAGGTGGACTATGCTGTAGGCAGATTTATCACCTCCTGAACCAAAATGTGCAAACAAAATGTCCAACATTGGTTTGGCATTATTCAAGATTTCAGGGCGACTGTGCTTTTAATCATGTGAAAAAAAATGAACGGACTTTTCTAATTTTAATAAAAGTAAATTACTTAGGGCAAGAAAATAAAGAATTCATATTCAACTTGAATAGTGCACAGAGATTTTTTTTTTTTTTTTTTTTTGGCTTCTGCAGTGGCTTTTTGAGCCACTGTTGCCAGGTTTTGCTCCATTTTGGGGGAATTGGGGAATTGGATCAGATTCTCTGGAACATGACAATATCTTGTTAATGACTTTGTGTTCCAAGGAACAGTGATGTGAATTGCCCATCCTTTTAGATACAGTCCTTTCAAATCTCATAAAATAGAGACAAATGACTAAAATGTTCACTTCAAAGGGCTGACTTTATGTGTGTACAATTAATTTTCTTAGTGACTTATAAAGTGAGCTCACAAATAGGAAAAGTATAGACTCCACTTTTTCCCAAATTCCTATGTGCCTCTCTGTATTTCAAAATACGTTCTTAAAAAAACTCACAAATTATCTCTCAGTTTTATTCATTAGTCACCTGACTGCTTTATTTCAGACTCCTAACAGCTCTATCACAAAGTAAACTATTGGTCACAGGTAGAATCAGATGGAAAATAATTATCAGATTAGATAAATTCAGACTCATCACCAATCCTGGAGAAAAAGACAAAGTCCCAAAGCATATGCCCTAGTTTAGTAACCCAAGTCACATCATCTTCATATATAAGGACAAACACTGAAGTCTTGGAATTAGATGGTTTACTCACTGTTTTAGTCGGCTTTTTCACTGCTGTGACCAAAAGACCTGACAAGAATAATTTTAGAGAAGCAAAAGTGTATTGAGGGGCTAATGATTTCAGAGGTCTTGGTTCACAGATGACTGACCCTATTCATCTGGGTCTGAAGTGAGACAAGAAAGAACATTGCAGAGGAAGTTCATGATGAAGGAAAGTACCTGAGAACTTGGAACCAGAAGGCAGAGAGAGAGAGTCCACTCACCAAGGACAAAATATATACCCCAAAGGCATGTCCCCAATGACCCACCTCCTCCAGTTACACCCACCTGCCTACAGTTACCACCCAGTTAATCCCCATCAGATAATTAATGCACTAAATCAGTTAAGACTCCCATCACCCAATCATTGCACCCTAAAAGCTTTTGCATTGTCTCACACATGAGCTTTTAGGGGACACCTCATATATAAACCATGACACTTTAGAAAAGCTTCAGTTGATAGAGAAGATCCAAAAAAAAAAATACACAGGTAACCAGCAATCAGTTCTCCTTAAAGTCCTTGTGGCTAGTGATCACGCATATTCAGTCTCTTTGCACCAGTACTTTCTCACACTATTTATTATAATGGACCCAAATACATTGGATTAAGCCCAAAATCTAATAGATAAAAGACAGAATGCAAGTATAATGTCTCCGGATCAGAGTGGAAATTTGGTAGGAGATGATGAATGCTGGGGCCAGACTTTAAAAACAATCAGTGGGATGCAGGACTGCTACAACTATCTTATATTTGATAAAGGGGCTAAAAGCATGCAATGGAGGAAGGATAGCATCTTCAACAAATGGTGCTGGGAAAACTGGAAATCCATTTGCATCAAAATGAAACTGAATCCCTTTCTCTCGCCATGCACAAAAGTTAACTCAAAATGGATCAAGGAGCTCGATATTAAATCAGAGACACGGCGTCTGATAGAAGAAAAAGTCGGCTATGATCTACATACTGTGGGGTCAGGCTCCAAATTCCTCAATAGGACACCCATAGCGCAAGAGTTAACAACCAGAATCAACAAATGGGACTTACTCAAACTAAAAAGTTTTCTCTCAACAAAAGAAACAATAAGAGAGATAAACAGGGAGCCTACATCCTGGGAACAAATCTTTACCCCCACACACTTCAGATAGAGCCCTAATATCCAGAGTATACAAAGAACTCAAAAAATTAGATAATAAGATAACAAATAACCCAATCAACAAATGGGCCAAGGACCTGAACAGACACTTCTCAGAGGAGGACATACAATCAATCAACAAGTACATGAAAAAATGCTCAACATCGCTAGCAGTCAGAGAAATGCAAATCAAAACCACCCTAAGATACCATCTCACTCCAGTAAGATTGGCAGCCATTAAGAAGTCCAACAACAACAAGTGCTGGCAAGGATGCGGGGAAATGGGTACACTTGTTCATTGTTGGTGGGACTGCAAAATGGTGCAGCCAATTTGGAAAGCAGTATGGAGATTTCTTGGAAAGCTGGGAATGGAACCACCATTTGACCCAGCTATTCCCCTTCTCGGTCTATTCCCTAAAGACCTAACGAGAGCATGCTACAGGGACACTGCTATATCGATGTTCATAGCAGCACAATTCACGATAGCAAGATTGTGGAACCAACCTAGATGCCCTTCAATAGATGAATGGATTAAAAAATGTGGCATTTATACACAATGGAGTATTACTCTGCATTAAGAAATGACAAAATCATAGAATTTGGAGGGAAATGGATGGCATTAGAGCAGATTATGCTAAGTGAAGCTTGCCAATCCTTAAAAAACAAATGCCAAATGTCTTCTTTGATATAAGGGGAGTAACCAAGGACAGGGTAGAGACGAAGAGCTGGAGAAGAAGATTAACATTTAACAGGGATGATAGGCGGGAGGGAAAGGGAGAGTTAAGGGAAATTGCATGGAATTGGAAGGTGAGCCTCAGGGTTATACACAATTACATATAAGAGGAAAGGAGGAGTAGGAGAGAAATTATATAAGTGTAAGAAACGATTTACAGTAGAGGGGGTGGAGAGAGAGAAGGGGAGGGGAGGGGAGGGGAGGGGGGATAGTGGAGAATGGGATAGACAGCAGAATACATCAGTCACTAGAAAGGCAATTTGTAAATCAATGGAAATGTAACTGATGTGACACAGCAATCTGTATAGGGGGTAAAGGTGGGAGTTCATAACCCACTTGAATCATTCTGTGAAATATGGTATATTAAGAACTATGTAATGTTTTGAACAACCAACAATAAAATAATAAAAAAAAAACCAATCAGTCTTATGTGTTACATTTCATTTCGCTCTTTTTTCCATCTAAGCTTTCAAGAAGTACATTTAGAAGCCATTCATAATCCCAGATAGGGACGACAAACTCATTCTTATGTCTCAAGGTTAGAAAGTTCCATAAAGCACTTTACCGTAAGTGTTTTTGTTCGTGAGCCATGGCACTTTTACCTAACAACTGTATGGATGCACAGAATAAAGAGATTTTAGCTTACTAAAAGGAAAACTTATGATGATATAAGATGAAGGTAACTCTTCTTTGAAATCACGTCAGTAGCATTTGATGTGAAAAAGTAAAAATAACAGAAGTGGTTTGTGTTCCATTCCTAACAGAACCCAGCTTCTACTTTGGGAATGTGCAGTACTCTGTGGACGAGAGCTCTGGCCACGTGGAGGTGCAGGTGTGGAGAACAGGTACCGACCTCTCCAGGCCTTCCAGTGTCACAGTGAGATCTCGGAAGACGGATCCTCCTTCTGCGGATGGTGAGAGTTTTCCCACATTAGCTCTTTTGATTGCTCTGCAGCTTTCAACTATCAGGACACAAAATGCTTCCCAGCCAGAATGGCTCTGCTCTTACTGAAACAGTCTAGATGGATGTTTTTTTCCCCCTGATATCTACTCGTAGTAGATGAACCTGGGCTTTATTTACTATTGTGGGACATTCAGGGCCATGAATCAGAGGCTAGGTTAAAATAAAAGACACAGAGACTCTAAATTCTATTTTTCTTTCCAAAAATACTTTTTTTTAAAAAAAATTTATTGTTGATGAAATTTTTTATTTTATTTATTTGTATGTGGTGCTGAGAATCAAACCCAGTGCCTCACACATGTTAGGCTAGCACTCTACCCACTGAGCCACATCCCAACCCACAAAAAACACTTTTTAATTTTGTTCTTAATTGACACATAATCATTGTACACTTTTATGGGGCACCATGTGATGTTTTGATACATGTACAGTTGTCCCTTGATATCATGGGGGATTGGTTGCAGGACTCCTCTGTGGCTACCTAAATCTTCAGATGCTCAAATCCCTTTCATAAAATGATGCTATATTTGCATATAATATACATACATCTTCTGTGTACTTCAAGTCTTTTCTAGAGTACTTATAATATGTCAGATCACATAAGTTCTATGTGAATTGTTGTTATATTCTAGTGTTTAGGGGATAATGATTAGAAAAAAAAAGAGTCTGTACATGTTCAGTCCAGATGCCACCATTGTCAACCCATGTGTGAGCACATAATGGTGGCTCAAGGTGAAGATGCTCCAACAATGCAGAAGAGAGACTGCAGAGTGGTGAAAGTGGGAGGCCATGTAAGGTGCATCTACATGTCACCTCACTTGTAGGATTCAACCTAGTGCTTAGAATGTGGCAAATTCAAGTTTCGCTTTTTATAACTTTCTGAAAATTTTTCCACATTTTTTCTTGGTGCATCATAGTTGTACATAATGATGGAAATGTTGTTACGTATCTGTACGTGCACACATATGACAATATAATTTGGCCAATATCACTCCACAGCACTTCCCAACCCCAGATTCCTTTCTTCTACTGACCTTCCTTTGATTTTCATGAGATTTCCTGCCCCCGCCACCTTTATTTTACTTTTTCTTCTTTAGCTTGCACATATGAGAGAAAACATATGGCCTTGACCTTCTGAGTGTGGTTTATTTTGATTAAAATAATGGTTCTGGTTCCATCCGTTTTCCTGAAAATGACATAATTTCTTTGTTTTTCTTTATGACTGAATAAAACTTAATTTTGTATATATACCACATTTTTTTAATCCATTCATCCATTGATGGACACTTAGACTGGTTCCATAGATTGGTTATTGTAAACTGGGATGCTATAAACATGGATAGACAGGACCCCTAAATCTCAGGAAATAATACAAAGAGTTGTTAAATGGGATGGCATCAAATTAAAAAGCTTCTGCACAGCAAAGGAAACAATTAGGGATGTGAAGAGAAAATAATCAGAGAAAATAATCAGAGAAAATCTTTGCTAGCTACTCTTCTGACAGGATTAATATCTAAAATATATAAAAAACTCAAAATTTCACACCAAAAAAATCAAATAACCCAATTAATAAATAGGCAAATTAATTAAACAGACCCTTCTCAAAAGAAGAAATGCAAATGACCAACAAGTATATGAAAAAATGTTCAACACCATTAGCAATTTGGGAAATACAAAGCAAAACTCTACTGAAATTTTTATCTCACTCCAGTTAGAATGGCAGTCATCAAGAACACAAATAACAGACCTGCGCAGGACCTAGGCCCAGGGTAGGCCCGAGTCCATCCTGCCACGGGCAGACTCCTGCTGGAGCTCAAGCTCCAGCACAGGGCTGCCTCCGCCCACCTGCACAGGACCCAGGCCCAGGGCACGTCTGACTCTGCCCCACACACCCCCAAACCTGGAAGCTCAGACCTAACCCACTTCCATTTTGGGACACTGCAGACATCGCCATAGACTTCCCCACGCAGTAGCCTCTAGCTTTGGACAACAGGGTCTAGAAGCAGCTGCATCTTGGAGCAGGCATTCCAAAGACAGTATAAGGCCATCCTTTCAGCACCATCTCTGAAAGACATTGCATCCATCTTAGGACACCTCCACTGCTATCTTGAGGTACCTCCACTTATGGCTGCCACCAACTTTAGTTGAAGTAGCATACATCGAGGGACCCCTGCACGGTCTGGAAGTCCAACATCAAGGTGAGGTACAAATAATCTGCACAGATACCACAAGATTATAGGGTAGAAACTGTAATATCTCAGATCCACACTGCAAGAAAGGAAGACACATAAACAACATGAAAAAACAAGGGAGGAAAGTGCCCCAAACAAACCCGGATACTACAGTGACAAAACCTACGGACAGTGAAGTTGATAAAATGTCAGAGAAAGAGTTCAGAAGGTTCATAATTAAAATGATCTGTGAATTAAAGAATTAAATGAGCAAATACAGGCAAAAATTGATCACTCCAACAAAGAGATAGGAGAGCAAATATAGGCAACCATTGATCACACCAACAAAGAGATAAGGGAGCAAATAGAGTTAGCAAAAGATTACTTCAAGAAAGATGTACTCTAAAAAAAATCAGAAATCCTTGAAATTAAGGAAACAATAAACCAAATAAAAAAACTCAATAGAAAACATCACCAACAGACTAGATGACTTGGAAGACAGAACATCAGATAATGAAGACAAAGTATATAATCTGGAAAATAAAGTTGACCACACAGTGAAGATGGTAAGAAACCATAAACAGTTCATCCAAGAATTATGGAATAGCATCAAAAGACCAAATCTAAGAGTTATTGGGATAGAGGAAGTCACAATGCACAATCTCTTTTATGAAATAATATCAGAAAATTTCCCAAGCATGAAAAATGAATTGGAAAATTAAATACAAAAGGCTTACAGGATACCAAATGTACAAATTTACAATAGATCTACACCAAGACACATTATAATGAAAATGCCTAGCATACAGAATAAGGATAGAATCTTAAAAGCCGCAAGAGGAATCAGATCACATATAGGGGGAGACCAATTTGTATCTCAGCAGATTTTTCAACCCAGATCCTCAAAGCTAGGAGATGATGGAACAACATAAAATGGATACCAACCAAGAATCTTATATCCAGCAAAATTAAGCCTTAGATTTGATGATGAAATAAAAACCTTTCATGATAGACAAAAGTTAAAAGAATTTACAGCTAGAAAGCCTGCACTACAGAATATCCTCAGGAAAATATTCAATGAAGAGGAAATGAAAAATAATGATGAAAATCAGCAGAGAGAGGTATTACACTAAGGGAAAAACTAATCAAAGGAGAAACCAAGTTAAATATCAAAAATAAACAAAAATGGCTGGGAATACAAATCATATCTCAATAATAACCCTGAATGTTAATGGCCTAAGCTCACCAATCAAAAGACATAGACTAGCAGATTGGATTAAAAAAAAAAAAGACCAACAATTTGCTGCCTGCAAGAGACTCATCTCATAGGGAAAGACATTCACAGACTGAAGGTGAAATGTTGGGAAAAAGTCACACCACTCCCATGGACTGAGGAAGCAAGCAGGGGTCTCCATACTCATATCAAGTAGACTTCAAGATAAAGTTAATCAAAAGGGATAAAGAAGGACCCTACATACTGCTCAAGGGAACTATACACCAATTATAAATATATATGCCCCAAACAATGAAACATCTGCTTTCATCAAACAAACTCTTCTCAAATTCAAGAGTCAAATAGACCGCAACACAATAATTCTGGGTGACTTTAACACACCTCTTTCACCACTGGACAGATCTTCCAAACAAAAGCTGAACAAAGAAACTATAGAACTCAATAATACAATCAATAACTTAGACTTAACTGACATATATAGAATATTTCATCCTTCAACGAGTGAATACACATTCTTCTCAGCAGCACCTGGATCCTTCTCTAAAGAAGACCATATATTATGCCTCTAAGCAACTCTTAGCAAATACAAAAAAAGTAGAGATACTACCCTGCATTTTGTCAGATCATAATGGAATGAAATTAGAAATCAATGACAAAATAAAAAACAAAAGCTACTCCAATACCTGGAGACTAAATAATATGCTAATGAATGAACAATGGGTTGCAAAAGACATCAAGAAGGAGATTAAAAACTTCCTAGAGGTAAATGAATACATAGATACAACATACTGAAATCTCTGGGACACTATGAAGGCAGTACTAAGAGGAAAGTTCATTGCATGGAGTTCATTCCTTCAAAGAAGAAAAAGTCAACAAATAAATGACCTAACATTACATCTCAAGGCCCTAGAAAAAGAAGAACAAACCAACACCAAAATTAGAAGAAGACAGGAAATAATTAAAATCAGAGCTGAAATCAATGAAACTGAAACAAAAGAAACAATTGAAAAAGTTGGTTCTTTGAAAAAATAAATAAAATTGACAAACCCTTAGCCATGCTAATGAAGAGAAGGAGAGGAAAAAACTCAAATCACTAACATATGTGATGAAAAAGGAAATATCACAACAGACACTACAGAAATACAGAAGATAATTAAAAATTATTTTGAAAACTTGAACTCCAATAAAATAGAAAATATCAAAGGCATCGACAAATTCCAGAGGCATAGGAGTTACCCAAATTGAATCAGGATGATATACACAATTTAAACAGATCAGTTTCAAGTAAGGAAATAAAAGATGCCATCAGAAGCCTACCAAACAAGAAAAGCCCAGGGCAAGATGGACACACATCTGATTTCTACAAGATCTATAAAGGAGAACTAATACCTATACGCTACAAATTATTTCATAAAATAGAAAAAGAGAGCACACTTCCAAACTCATTCTATGAGGCCAGTATCACCCTGATTCCAGAACCAAGCAAAGACACATCAAAGAAAGAGAACTTCAGACCTTTATCTCTAATGAATATAGGTGCAAAAATTCTGAATAAGATTCTGGCAAATTGAATACAAAAAACATATCAAAAAGAGTGCACAACGATCAAGTGGGGTTCATCCCAGGGATGCGAGGTTGGTTCAACATTCAAACCTAGAAGACCCAAAAAATTCCACCAGAAAACGTGTAGAACTAATAAATGAATTCAGCAAAGTAGCAGGATATAAAATCAACACCCATAAATCAAAGGCATTTCTGTATGTCAGTGACAAATTCTCTGAAAGGGAAACAAGGAAAACTACCCATTTAAAATAGCCTCATAATAAAATAAAATACTTGGGACTCAACAAAAGAGGTGAAAGACCTCTACAACAAAAAAAACTACAGAACGCTAAAGAAAGAAATCAAAGAAGGCCTTAGAAGATGGAAAGATCTACCTTGCTCTTGGATAGGCAAAATTAATATTGTCAAAATGAACATACTACCAAAAGTACTATACGGATTTAATGCAATTCCAATCAAAATCCTAATGACATTCCTCATAGAAATAGAAGAAAAAAGTCATGAAATTCATCTGGAAAAATAAGAGACCCAGAATAGCTAAAGCAGTCCTTATTAAGAAGAATGAAGTAGGTGGCATCAGTATATCAGACCTTAAACTATTACTACAGAGCAATAGTAACAAAAATAGCATGGTATTGGCACCAAAATAGACTTATAGCCCAATGGTACAGAGTAGAGGACAGAAAGACAAACCCACATATATACAGTTATATATTATATATTATATTATACATATAATATAATATATATGAATATTAGACAAAAATATACATTGCAGAAAAGAGAGCCTCTTCAACAAATGGTGCTGGGAAAACTGGAAATCCATATGCAACAATATGAAATTAAACCCCTGTCTCTCACCATGCACAAAAATCAACTCAAAGTGGATCAAGGACCTAGAAATTAAACCAGAGACACTGCACCTAATAGAAGAAAAATTAGGCCCAAATCTCCATCATGTTGGATTAGACCCTGACTTCCTTAATAAGACTCCTTTAGTGCAAGAGCCAAAATCAAGAATCAATAAATGGGATGGATTCAAACTAAAAAGCTGCTTCTCAGCAACAGAAACAATCAGCGAGGTGAATAGAGAGCCTACATTTGGGGAGCAAATTTTTACCACATGCACATCAGATGGAGCACTAATCTCCAGGATATATAAAGAACTCAAAAATTTTAACACCAAAAAAACCAAATAACCCAATCAATAAATGGGCCAAGGAACTGAACAGACATTTCTCAGAAGTTGATATACAATTAATTAATCAACAAATATGGGAAAAAATGTTCAACGTCTCTAACAATTAGAGAATGCAAATCAAAACTACTATAAGATTTCATCTCACTCCAGTAAGAATGGCAGCTATTAAGAATACAAACAACAGTAAGTGTTGGTGAGGATGTGGGAAGAAAGGCACACTCATACATTGCTAGTGGAACTGCAAATTGATGCAGCCAATATGGAAAGCAGTATGGAGATTCCTTGGAAATCTGGGAATGGAACCACCATTTGACCCAGCTATACCTCTCCTAGGTTTATACCCAAAAGACTTAAAAACAGCATACTACAGGGACACAGCCACATCAATGTTTCTAGCAGCACAATTCACAATAGCTAAACTGTGGAGCCAACCTAGATGCCCTTCGTTTGATGATGGATAATGAAAATGTATTATATATACACAATGGAATACTATTCAGCATTAAAAGAGAAAAAAATCATGGCATTTGCAGGTAAATGGATGGAGTTGGAGAATATTTTGCTAAGTGAAGTTAGCCAATCCCAAAAATGCCAAATGTTTTCTCTGATATTACGGATGCTGATTCATAAGAGGTTGGGGGAGATCATGGATGGATTAGACAAAATCTAGATAGAGCAAAGGGGAGGGAGAGGAAGGGTGAGATCATAGGGGTAGGAAAGGCAGTGGAATGAGATGGACATCATTACCCTAAGTACACGTATGAAGACAAGAATGGTGTGACTACTTTGTGTACAACCAGAGATATGAAAAATTGTGATCTATATGTATAATATGAATTGTAATGCATTCTACTGTCATACATAACAAATTAGAATTTTAAAAAAGAAAATGAATAATAAATGCTGGAGAGGATGTAGAAAAAAAGTAACACTCTTACACTGTTGGCAAGATTGTAAATTAGTACAACTACTATGTAATTCTTCGGTATGGAGCATCCTCAAAAGACAAGGCATAGAACCACAATATTGACCCAGCTATACTACTCCTCAGTTTTTTTCCTAAAGAATTAAAGTCGTAATACTACAGTGATACATGCATGCCCACATTTGACTTCACAATAGCCAAACAGTGATATTCTAAATTCTAATGCCTATGTTCGCATGAGCTGATTTCCATACTTGGGAAATCTAACATGGTTGAATGTTGTTAAATTACATGAACAACAGTAATGCTGACTGCCCTCACAGAAATCTGAAGACATGTCATGCATCTTAATTTGACTTCCTCCTTATTTTAACCAAGTGTCCCCAGAAGTACATAAGACCCAAAGTCTTCTTCATACTTCATTGTACAAACTGTCCCAGCTACCACATGCTTCTCTCTTATTCTGAGATCTATATCCCAAAAAGCTGATCATAAATTTAGGGCAAGCATAGGGTTCAAGATTTCCTTTTTTTTTTTTAAGTTGTTGATGGACATTTATTTATTTATATATGGTGCCAAGAACCAAACCCAGTCCCATATATATGCCAGGCAAGTGCACTACTGCTGAGCCCCAACCCCAGCCCCAGCCCCTTTCTTTTTTCTAGTCAACCAAGAATACAAAGTCTCGCATATACATAGATTCATCATTGTGTTAGGAATGTGCGAACTGTGCACACATATGTCATATACATGTCACATATTCATGCATGCCATTTTCAAAAGTCAACTAAGTTTTATCTTTTTCAATGCAATGGAACTAGTGTGGTGCTTTGCATACTGCAAATATTCAGTAAAAGTTGTTCAGCCAATTTTTTATTTTTTTCCAAATTTTTTATTTTTGAAAGCAAAATTCAAATCAGAATCTGGAGGGAGGGAAAGACAAATGAGAATAAAATGTAAGAAATGGAGGCAAAGAAAATAGAAAAAGAACTACAAGGAGATACAATTTTTGTTGTTTTATTTTATTTCGCTTTTGATTTTTGTTTTTGGCACTGGGGATGTAACCCAGGACCTTGTGCATGCTAAGCTACAACCCCTGCCCCAGGAAATAAAGAAAAGTCTTGAAATGAATTAACGACAAATACTCTTAGAAAGTTGTGTATTTGGAGGTAAAGTAGGTACAAAACGAGAGTTAGAACAGCAAAAAGTATGAAAACAGAAGCAATAATGCTAAATTACTTTCCTCTAGTTTTAAGTCTTTATAGATGTAGTGGCTAAAGATTAAAAGATAGTTTCATTTTTAGTTACTTTAGATTTTTTTTTAATATTTATTTTTTAGTTGTAGTTGGACACAATACTCTTGTTTCATTTATTTATATTTATGTGGTGCTGAGATCAAACCCAGGGCCTCACACATGCTAGGCAAGTGCTCTACTGCTGAGCCACAACCCCAGCCCACTACTTTAGATATTAATGGAGATACCAACATTTCATGGTCTGAAAAATATTAAATCAAAGATCAAACAAATCTTTGGAATAGAAGCTTGCTCTTGTTTCCTGGGGTGAATGTGGGTAGGGGTAGGAGACAGCTGCTCATACCTGAAATATGTTGCTGTATCTAACAGACAACCATACACCTAAACAGGGTGTTCTATGGTAGCTCCAGAAATATAGAAATAAGAAGTATGATATTTAACTAATGTTTAAAAATGCTTTGTATTCATATATAATAATTTATATTAAATTTAACATTTGATTGACACTGCTGATTGTTTTAGGTTTGATTTTTTATTAATTTATTTATTTTAATTATGTATATGACAGCAGAATACATTTTGATTCATTGTACACAATTGCAGCACAACTTTTCATTTCTCTGGTTGTACACTATGTAGTGTCACACCATGTGTACAGTCATATAGATTTGATTTTTATTAGCTCCATTAGAGGATTCTAATAAAAACAGAGGAACTATAATGCAGAAAGCTAAAATAAGGAATCCAAAGTTCAACCATTATACATAGATTCAGTTTAGAACCTGATCTTTGATTCACCCCCCTCAACAGCCAATGTGGATACTACTAATCTTTTGCATTTCATTAAAGTATTTTTCTGTATTATTATGCTTGTCTCTATTTTTAATAAAATATATCTAGATAATTTATTTCTTGTATATCTTTTAACTGAATAATCCTTTTGTTACTCTCATAGCTGGAACAGACTATGTGGGAATCAGTCGCAATTTAGATTTTGCACCTGGAGTCAACATGCAGACTGTTCGTGTTATCATTCTGGATGACCTTGGACAACCAGTGCTGGAGGGAACTGAGAAATTTGAACTGGTGCTTCGTATGCCTATGAATGCTGCCCTTGGGGAGCCCAACAAAGCCACGGTGTTCATAAATGACTCTGTCTCAGACTGTGAGTGCCTGTTAATTTTACAAATATAAAATGATAAGCCAGGGTTTATATAATTCACAAGTAGAACAATAAGCTATGTATTCCTATATTCATCTACCAGAGCCGCCATGATAAAAGACTACAGACTAAAGGACTTCAACAACAGAAATTGATGGTCTCATGGCCTCAGAGCCATTGGCCAGAAAGTGCTAGCAGTCTTGGTCCCTTTTGAGTTCTGCAAAGGAAGGGTATTCCAGAACCCTTTCATTGACTGGGAGGTGGCCCTCTTATCCCTGTCTCTTATATCATCTTCTGTGTCCAGTTTTCTGTGTTAAGAGAGAGAACACCAGTCATCTTGGAGTTGGGCCCACAATAATATCCTTATTTGAACTTGGTCACCTCTGTAAAGTCCCTGCCTACCAATAAGGTCACATTCTGATGTTCCAGAGGTTAGGACTTCAACACGTGAATGTGACAGGGGCAGTGGTAGACACAGGTTCAGCCCAGGCATATACATTAGCAGGCCCCATCCTCCTTTCTCCTCCTATCATTTTGATAGAAAAAGTCTTAGAAGGAATCCTTTAGACTTCTCAAATTTCAAAGAAAACAGTGGTGTTGTTGTCAGTATTTTGTTTGTATCCCAAGAATTTCCCCACAACAAATGGGTAGAGCTCCATGGAGCTGTGCAGACCATTACTCAATGGTCTTTTCCCACTTCGTAAGACACACAAGACACTTTCATTTCCTTCACCCAGCCACTTCTTAGATTTCCCTAATATAGTGCCAAATATATTGCTCTCTGACAACCGGCCGATGAACACATGGCAGAGATCTCTGAGGCATAATCACAAGGGAATTCTGAACATGCCAGCCCTGATGATTCTGATTATGCTTAGAGGAAAGTGCTTGCCAATGAGACCCAGGTGTAATTGACCCAATTTACGTGCCACCTAAAAATTATATATGTGCACACTCATTGTCAACTTTCTCAGCATGGTCTGCATGAACCTTTTGTAATTAAGTGCATAATATTTAGTGTTCTTCATACCAAGAAATTCTGAAATCCCCTGTTTAACACACTGATTAGGTTAAGGCTCTCATAACCCAATCATTTCACCTGTAACCTTTCTTGCATTGACTCCCACCTGAGCTTTTGGGGAACACTACATATCTAAATCATATCACCTACTTTATCATTTCATTGCATATCTTTATTCCACAAAATAGGCAGAGCAAAATTTCAATGATAAGGAAAACAAAGATCTTAAAGTTAAGTGATTTCAATTTCAAAACATAGGCAAATGACCGAGTAAAGACTCAGATCCTAACTTCTCATTTCTTTTCTCTTATTCTTTCCACTGTATCTCATCTTTCAAAATGCCATGGTCCTTGAGGAAATTTCTGTTCACTTTGATCCATAAGATTATTTGTTTTTGCAGTGCCTAAGATGCAATTCAAAGAACGAGTTTACACTGGCAGCGAAAGTGATGGGCATATAGCTGCCATGATCCACAGGAGCGGTGATATCCGGTACAGGTCTTCAGTGCGATGCTATACACGGCAGGGGTCCGCACAGGTGATGATGGACTTTGAAGAACGCCCAAACACTGACGTCTCCATCATCACATTCCTCCCTGGTAAATCAGAGCTTGGAAGTTTCATGTGGAATTTAAGAAAAGCAAGTGTTTGTTGAGAAGTATGCATTTGGGAAATACAAGTGCCTTGACTTCAAGCCTGTGAGATGTTTTCACATTCACTCAATGATAAGATGAAGCAGCTGAGACAGGTTGAATGAATGTGCTTTGTGTTTCTGTATTAACTCACTGATTCCTAAGGAAGTGCTATATTGTTTATTTGCAACTAAGTGGACAAGAACATATCAAATGAGCAGATCTCACAATACTAGGACTTGAACTTCATTTTGAAATGAAATTAACCTCACATTTTAAATATGTATTCAGTGCCTTAAACTATTTGATTATTTTGATCCAGTAATTATAAGAATATATTCTTAAAGAATAATAAATGTGTTAAAAAGTTTACTTATGCTGATGTTTGTCATAAACTAACATTTATTATAAGGGAAAACTGTAAATAACTTAAATAAATGGCCAACAATTAGAGAACTATTTATTTGAACGTCTATACTATAGTATATTTTTCACTGCCATTAAAAACCATTTTAAAAATTATTAATGAGATGAGGGAAAATTTAGGACATAATATTGGCCCTATTCATTAGAGGCAGGGACCTAATTGGTCTTGACTTAATGCTTTATTTAATAAGACAAAAGTTAATAATACTAGAAACTAGTGATGTGGTCAGATTAATGATAATCAACTAATACAAACCCACTAAATTTGCTTCCTAATCAGAATGCTAGAAATTCCTCTGCAAAATTGACACAAGCTCTTTTTTCCTCTTTGTTTTCTAAGATGAGTGATAGAATTTAAAGCAGACATTAAGAAAATTCCCTGTACAAATAAGGTCAGTCATAGCATGTGTTTAAACATTTATTCACTCATTCGGCAAATATTTATTGATGGCTTATTTCATGCCAAACACTATGCTTCCCCTGAGACAACAGGGGAAAGTAACATCCCTGCTCCTGTGATATTTAATTCTAATTGGTGACATATGGCTCCTGGCCTATGGGATGTGATTGAACTGCTGTTGTTATTTGTTCCAGGTGAGATTGAAAAGCCATGTGTCCTTGAGCTGATGGACGACCTACTCTACGAGGAGGTGGAAGAGCTCCGCCTGGTACTTGGCACTCCGCAAAGCAGCTCTCCCTTTGGGGCTGCAGTTGGTGAACAGAATGAAACTCTGATAAGAATCCGAGACGATGCTGATAGTAAGAAGTCCTTGCTCATGCTCAGCTGTGAAATCCATCCCTGTTGAGGTTTTAGGCAGCTCAGAAAATAACCCCCACTGGCTGACTAAGATTTGAAAGCAAATGAGAAATAAGAAAAAGACTAAGACAAATGGAGAACAAAACAAATTATTAAAACTAATAAAGTTTGAAGGCTTGGGATGAGGCTCAATGGTAGAGTGCTTCCCTGGAATGAGCAAGGCCCTGGGTTCAATTCCCCAACACAGTAATAATAATAATAATAATAATAATAATAATAATAATAATAATAAAAAGAAAGAAGAAAACCAAACTGAAAAAAATTGATTTTGGAGACTATGACATATCTAAATAAGGAAGCTCAAACATTCATCCCTGGTCCTCTCCTTACACACACTTTGGATACAAGTATTCCTGGGCCAACAGTCTGCTCCCTGCCTGTCCCCTGCCAGTGGTTTGCTCCTGTATATTTATGGCACAAAGGGACATCCCAGAGCACATGTTTCTTTGGGGATTGGTTAATTCCCAGAAAGGAGCTGAGCTAACTTAGCAGCTTCACTTTACACACTAACATTGAGTGAGGGGACAGAGAGAAGCCAGGATGTAATAGTATTAATCTCCCACATGGAAGGAAACATTAGGAATGGGAGAAAAGTGTTCCCCTAACTAACAATTTAATCTGTCTGTTTTCCACAATTTTAGAGACTATTATCAAATTTGGAGAAACCAAATTTAGCGTCACAGAACCCAAAGAACCAGGAGAGTCAGTCGTGGTTGAAATTCCAGTGATTCGCCAAGGAGACACTTCAAAGGTCTCCATTGTGAGAGTCCACACCAAGGATGGCTCAGCCACCTCCGGAGAAGACTATCACCCTGTGTCAGAAGGTACGGGGCTCCCAGGGCCTGTCACCAGGTGGATCATGCCAGCACTGCGCGTTGGTGCTATGCCCTTGAGAAGAAGAAAAGCTTCAGCTGAAATGCAAATACAGCCGCTCTTTTAAATTCATCTTCTTTAGAAAAATAAAGAACAGAATTTATTTCTAGCATTTTCTTTTGATTTGCAAGATATATGTAGTAGGACTTGGGGAAATTTTGAGTAGAAGACTTAGATGATCTATTTGGTATCTAACTTTCCTCTCTCTGATTTTATCTCCATCTAGTGATCAGACATTAAATAATAATTTTCCTGTAAATTTCCTATTGGCCATGATGATAGTCTGTTTCAGAGAACACCCACATAAAAATCTAAAGCTAGAAAATTTTGTGTTAACAGAGGACAGTGAAAGGGCCCCCGAGTTCTCTGGAATGTAAGAGCCTCTTTGGGTACATTCCACTTTTCTCTTTTTGAAAATTATTGGATCATTTTATTGCTTACTTTTATGACTAATTAAAACAAATTGATTTCTCTATCTCTTTATTTCTTCCTCCTAACCCCCATCCCCGCTTCTAATTTATTTATTGACAGACTAAACATTAGACTTACATCCAAAATTAGGCTTATAAATTATTTGGAATTTTGCTTATCCACCATGTTTAAATTTTTCTACCTCTTACTACCAGTAATCAGTTTTTGACCATCCTCGCACTTCAGGCATTCATATTGATTTTCTAATTTGCTAACAAAATTTAGAAAGTGACGGATGGGTGTTTACTGAATTAGTAACAAAGTTAACGAAGTCATAGAAAAGAAATACCATCTTCTACAAAGGGGTTTGTATGTGTGGTGAACATTAGATAAACCACTGTAGAACTTCAAAGTTATCCCATATCATTCTCAATATAATTGAAATAAATCACCTAGAATGCAAAAGAAGATAAAACAAAACTGATTAGCTACTGAATTGTAAAAATCTAAAGTCAGTCTTTTCTATGATGAGCGGATTTTACATCTTCTAAAAATTAATGGTATGACCTTTCATAGAATGATTTTCTAAGAATTAAAGGTATTCTTTTGTCTAAAACAGGAGCAAAATTATAACTATGTAATGGAATGATAAATGAATTCAGAGAAAAGTTCAATAATATTAAATCAACCTGTGGCTTTTACTCTATAAAAGTTAACATGCTATTTATAATGTTTATAATAAAAATTAAAGGGACTTTTTTTTTCCTGAAACATCCTCTAATTTCTCTTCTTTTGGCTTAAGTCAAGATCAGTCTTGACTTAATAAGAAGATAAAATTAAACAGAAAGTTTGAAAATTTTTGTGCACTGAAAGTTTAGTAACAGATTCAGGAAAGTATACCTGAGAAGCTTTGATTGTCATCTAGCAAGTGTACAATCAGAAAACAACAATTTAAATATTCAAAACAAGTTCTTTGTTTTAACTTCTTGTAAGAAGTGCTTGTGGTTTATATAACTCAGAGGGTTATAAAAACCTGAATGAACACAAAAGCAGGACAAACAGTGGAAATGGGTAAAAAACAAAAATATGAAGGGAAAATGGAATGATTGAAATATTCTCAAACCAGAAAGTACATTCCTTGTTGAGAAAAGCCTGTTCCATCATAACCACCTAACTATCCTGGTGCATAAAAGGGGAAAAAGAACTCAAAAATCCATAGTTTCCTTTGAAAATCCTGGATTTTTAAGTGTCAGAAACTAAAATTTTTATTGTCACATCACACAAGTCTAACTAAGAAAATTATCTTGTAACCTCATGTTGTATACATTAAAAAAATGCAATAAAATTTATTTTAAAAAATTAAAGTTAAAAACAAATAAGTGGGCCAGAATTAAATCTTATCCCCTGGAACAAGAACCATAAATTATCTCAGGGTCTAAGAAGCCTGGGACTGATGGGTTGAAGAACATGCTAGGGTTATGAGGCAAGGGCATGGGGGATGCCATCTCTAGAAACAGAGCTAACTGTAAAGAAGTCTGACTCACAAATGCGATTTTAAAGAAAACAGTTTTCTTTGTCATTGATAATAAAAGAATTGAAGTAGAAAAAAAATATTCTAGAGTTGCATTTTTTTTCCTGCCAGACTCTAAATTTATAACAATTGATAGAATTTATAACTGATAGAATTATAAATTTATAATTGATAGGATTCTGATACAATAACATCAGAAAGCAACTTTTATCTCCTCTAATTTGAATGATTATGCTTTATACTGTATATATTTTTTCTTCTAAACCAGTTTCTTGAAAGATTTTTTAAAAATCCAACAAAATTGTGTATTCAAGTTTAACATATGGCCAATGGCACAATAATGAGTTCAATAAAATCCAATGATATGAAAATTTTTAGATTTGTAAAGAAACGGTTTAAAAAAAGGATTCTGATAATTTGATTTAACTTTCATGATAATAAAGCAATTCTCTTTAGTGAGAAGGAAAAGGGTGAGGGAAAAAGTCACTAACATTTATTTGTAGTAACTTTTCTAGGTTTCAAAAAAAGCAAAAAGAAATATTTTTGAAATATAATTTTATATTGCATTTGAAAACTCAATTTTTATCCAGTTTGTCTACATACATGTAAAGTAAATACTACTGACACACCATTATACCCTTGATGCTATTGGTTTAGGAATTCTGGGAAATGAGAGGTGAGTTTGTCTGATTATGACCCAGTGTAAGAACTATTAATTATACCATAACTCAGCATTATTTTTCAAATTGTAAATCAACGAATCAATTTAGAAATATACAATTAGGACTTCCTTTTGTGTAGAGAAGTGGGGAATAGGGTAGATTAAAGTAGAACAGAACAGAATATATCACAGTACAATATAAAAAGTAAGTGATGTTTGTTAATCTTGTGTTTTGGCACCTATATACACATGCATACACACACACACACACACACACACACACAAATTTACTGGATCACAAGGTAAAATGTATTTTTAATTGTATACCACAGTCAAAAAGACTTGTTTAAAATTTTTCTTACTCATATTCAAAAATTTTATATCTGTAATTTTGTATTTGTAGAAATTGAGTTTAAGGAAGGAGAAACCCAGCACATTGTTGAAATTGAAGTAATCTTCGATGGGGTGAGAGAGATGAGAGAGGCCTTCACTGTTCACTTAAAACCTGATGAAAATATGATAGCAGAGACCCAGGTGAGTAATTTGATTTTTATAACTCATGGCCAACAAACGCATTTAAGAAATCAAATAGTATACAAGAAACTAATGAGACTTGGTACAAGCCTTACATGAAAGGGACGTACATAATCCTTTTTCCCCTCTGAAATAAATTTTGTTCTGATTAGATCATAACCAGGGAATTCTCTCTGTTTTTGACAAATCATGTTTATAGAAATTTCAGGCATGGAGTCACTGAGCCCCATATCATACCCTGTACCATTCCCATGTCACTCAGTAGTGACTGAACGTGGAAAAGTGAGAAAGAGCATCATCTTGGTACAAAGATGAGATATTAATTCAGCACCATAACTCATTAAAGCATACATTCTAGCCCACAGAACAGTTGACGAACCATCAAAATTCCCACCTATTTCTCCTAGTTGGATTAGAATTTGATGCTCAGAGCTTCATGTCCAAAATGTTACAGTCCTAAAACCGGTTTTGTACACTCATGTAATTTATATTGTATCATCAGCCAGATGTCCTCAAGTCCATCGTAATTTCCACAGAATTCTGACTTCTACATTGAAAATAATTTTTTAAATTACATGTCCTTTTAGGAACAGATCTATTTTAATAAAATCTAGGCTTAAACTCACTTGATTGCTTTTATTATTTATTTCCTCATTACTATGAAGTCAAAATGGAGAAAATTTAGAAAAATATTTTCTAAAACATTTTTATCGTTTTATCATTTTTATTGCTTGAAGGTGTTTCTGCTACATTGTGTTACTCTTTTTCAAGTCATATTTTTTATAATATTTTTCTTATAATCAAGAAGTTTGGATGGAAAATCTTTATCAAACATTTTTTATGTCTTTACACATAAAATGAATCTTTATTATTATTTTTATGGATTAGTGAAAGAAATAAACATTCACTAAAATCACTTCCAGTTATAAAAGCTTCTCTTAAAATTACATAAACAATCCCTGGAGCTGAGACTGTAGCTCAGTAGTAAAGCATTTGCCTTGCATGTGTGAAGCACTGGGTTCAATCCTCAGCACCACATAAAAATAAATAAAGATATTGTGTGTCCATCTACAACTAAAAAAAAAAGGTACATAGACAATCCTTGATTTATAATGATTCAACTTAACAATTTTTTGAATTTACAATTTTGTAAAACTGTTATGCATTCAGTAGTTTCATACTTCAAATTTATACTTTTGCCTTTTCCCAAGTGATCAGGAACAGCTGAGTCTCTGCAGTGCACTTTGCTGCTAAACTATGATGCTCACCAGGTCACGTGGGTTAGATACATTTCTGACTTACAGTATTTTCAACTTGCAATGGCTCTATGGGATGTAAACGTTCTATAAGCCACAGCACATCTATTCATATAAGGTTAGGTTTAAGAACTTGACACTGGAAGTTATTTGGGAGTCAGAGCATTGATAGCAAGATGTTTCTGTCACCTGGCCCAGTGCAGATGCACTCAGATTCCTCATGTCTGGAATTCATCTTCCCTTTGGGCTTCTGTCTCCTCTCTGGGCTTCAGGCAATGCCTTCTGACTTTTGCTCATTTAGACTTTTGCCTCTAACTGGTATTCACTTCATCATGTCCCACACTATCCCATGACCTAGAGGGTCTCCCTTCACTCAGGGTATCTGCAGCTTTCCTCCTACTGTCAAATAATTGATTTCTTAGAACTTCCACTTTCCAACCCCAGGACAGATTTAGCACTATCATCACAATAGAAGGGAAAAAGAACTTGGACCCCAAATATTCAGGGACCACTGATCAACATCTGGATTTACTGCCCCAAGAACAGGTGTCCCCCACTGGAGACACAAGACAAGAGACAGGTGTCAGAGCCCCAGTTCTATCACTCTGCACGGGCTGTGGCTCCACAGTTCTCATCACAATGATCCTACGAGTTTGCCCAGCATCCTAAGTTTTGTCCTAAATAGTAGAAGCACCAAAAGTCTCACCTAATGTTTCGCTAATCAATTATAATTATCATTTCCTTCTAGGTGACCAAGGCCATTGTGTATATAGAAGAAATGAACAGCATGGCAGATGTCACTTTTCCTTCTGTCCCTCAAATCGTGTCCTTGCTGATGTATGACGACACGGCCAAAGCTAAGGAGAGTACAGGACCTGTGTCCGGCTATCCCATCATCTGCGTCACAGTAAGAAGTTGACAAAACCGAGTGAAATTATAATTAATTATGATAATTATACACTTTAATCAGTATTATCATAAGTGGGAAAATACTCCAAGGTTTAAACTTCGACCTTTAAAGAAGAAAAGGTAATAACATTCATTAAACGAAGCTCCCATTTTTCTTCCTTTACCTAATAAAGTTTTATTAACTGATGTATACATCAAGTAGGAGCCCAGAGTATGTCACTAATAGAAAAACAGGTAAACCATGAACTTGACACACAATTCTTTAAAAAAAAAAAAAGGAAAAGAGGGTTTGGGGTGCAGCCAGTGGTAGAGTACTCACCTAGCATACATGAGGCCTGACTTCAATCCCTAGTGCTGCAGGAAAAGAAAAAGAAAAGATAATAATAAAAAGAAAAATACATAAAAGAGAGTATCTCTAATAGAAGATGTGATTATTATCATAGGAATGATGAAAACTAGGAAGCAGAGTTGCAGCTGCATCTATTAAGGAAGATTTAGGATGGTCAGGTAGAATTTCAAGAAAGATCATTCAAAAGTAAGTGATCAAAACACAAACTACAGCCAAAGGAAGAGCAGAATAAATGGCCTGTCATCATTATTTTTTTTAATTTGCCTTTCCTTGACTCTAAATTATAAACTCCTTATGAGCAAAAACTGTGACTTGCTTTTTTTTATTATTATCACAACAGCCCTGTTGTAACAACCCACATTTAATAGGTAGGCAATAAATGCTTATTGAATTAAGGAAGCATACATAACCATTTGGTGCCAAATTATAAAGGTTCTACATGAATTTCACTGGTTGGATAGCAGGGAGCTATTGCATAGAAGGACCTCATGATTGGAGGGGTGATGTTGGAGAGTTAGCAGGGCAGTAATGTGTCACTTGACTGGAAAGAAAGAACTGAATTAGATGAGGAGGTGGTGGTGGGAATGGAAAGGAAGAAACCAATGTAAGAGTCATGGCAAAAGAAGAATAATAAAACTCTCTAATCCGCTAGACATGGAAGGAAGGAAGGAAGGGAGCCATCTATCAAGAGCAGATTAACGGTCCTCAGTCACCCGCAGGACAGATGGACTTTAGCACCTTTTCCATGGAGTGGGGGGGTGGGGGCAGATAAGGATAATTTGACCACTCTGAGGGTTCCAGATGATATGATTGGATACTTTACATGTATCTGCTTACAGGTGGAAAAGTCCCATCTGCCGTTTGAAATCAAGCTTAACAGTTCATAAACGGTATGGTGACCGGGAATAGAAATTTGGAAGTGACATGAACAGCATATGGAAGTGGGGGTGGGGGTGGGGAGCACCGAAAACACTAGGATTGAGAGGACTTGAAAGGAATGATGTCCACATTGTTGTGTACTGTGGTCCTGATGCAATTATTTGTTTTCATAGGCTTGCAACCCCAAATATTCAGACTACGATAAAACGGGCTCTATTTGTGCAAGTGAGAACATCAACGACACTCTGACCCGCTACCGATGGCTGATTAGCGCTCCTGCTGGCCCTGATGGTGTGACCAGCCCCATGAGAGAGGTGGACTTCGATACCTTTTTTACATCATCCAAGATGATCACCTTAGACTCCATATACTTTCAGCCTGGCTCTCGGGTACAGTGTGCGGCTCGTGCTGTGAACACCAATGGGAATGAAGGCCTGGAGCTGACGAGCCCTATCATTACCATTGCCAGGGAAGAAGGTGAGGCATTGGTGTTTCGCATGAAGATCACCGGAACACGGTGGAATGTTATATATGCCTAATATATGATTATTAAATTTTCCAAATGTCCAGTGTGTTCCATACTACTCTACATCCAAATGAAAATCTACTTTTTATAAAAATATGCATCAGAAAAAGTTACTTGTCCTTCATTTTGTGAGCAATTTTGGGTGATGTAAGAAAAGAAGGCAAGATCTTAGTCCTCCAGGAGTCCGTAGGAATGTTGAGGACACAGATAAATTTGAGTCTGGATAAAACACTGTAATGCAAATATAGAAGTGATTAGTTCTGCCCTGGGTGGATCAGGAAAGCCTCCTCATGGAGGAAAAGCTTAAAATGAATTTTGGAAACAGAAGTGATGACTTCTAGAAGCATGAAAGAACATGGAATTCTAGGAGTGACCAGAAGAGAAATGGGGGAACGTATGAGAGAAGAGGAGGAAGGATCGAGACACAGCAGGATGGCATGCAAGGGCCATGTCTAAACGGGGGGGTTCTGTGTCATACAAGGAGCTCAGCTGGTGGTTGGATGAATAGGAGTTTTCTGGGAACAGGAAGATAAAGATAGTCCAGGTGGAGAGGTATGTGCACAGGCTCATACATTTTTATTACAAGAGAGGTTGTGGGCTGGGGATGTGGCTCAAGCGGTAGCGCGCTCGCCTGGCATGCGTGCGGCCCGGGTTCCATCCTCAGCACCACATACCAACAAAGATGTTGTGTCCGCCTCCGCCGAGAACTAAAAAATAAATATTAAAAATTCTCTCTCTCTCTCTCTCTCTCTCTCTCTCTCTCTCCTCTCTCACTCTCTCTTAAAAAAAAAAAAGAGAGGTTGTGTTTGGAGCTAAAGCTAAGAATGCATTAGGGATAGAGAGTAGGATATGGCTGGAGAACACTGGAAAAACAGAAAATCCACTTTATTAACTAATTCCTCACTTTGCACAAGAACTTTTAAGTTAGATTTTGTTTATTTTATTTTTGGTGCTGGGAATCAAAACCAAGGCCTCACGCATGCCAGATAAGCCCTCTACCACTGAGCTACAACCCCAGCTCTAAATCAGATTTTTTAAGTTATATGTATGATTCAATTTCTAAAATTTCTATTTGCATACAACATTCAGAAGCACATTTAGGGTTGGTAATGTAAGCCAGTGGTAGTGTGCTTGCTTAGTATGGGTGTGATCCCAAGCACCCCTGTCTGTCCCCACACACATACTACAAGTACCTTTGCTGATAAACAAAAGTAATATATGCCAAAGTACCACTTTCTACCTTTATATACTCAGGATCAAATATTTTTTTGATATGATATCACTTATAATATACATTCTCTTCTAAATGGATTATGATGTATGATTTTCAAATTTCTCTTAAAACTGAACTATTCTTTGGTTCAAAAAAAATTAAACAGTACTTTAAAATTAGTGTCCTCATTAAGAAAATAGAAAGCCCAGATTCTGGGGGCCTACCTCTGATTTTACCACTATTCTAATAAATGCCTATTTATTTTCTCTGTTGTGTACAAACAGAAAAAAAGTTATATATTTCCCAGTTCTCTTGATATTAAAATCCAGCATTTTAGTCTCACATGCTAACAAATTACATAAAAAGAGAAAAACCCTACGGTATATTCAATTTGCTCTCTGATTTTAAGGAGATGTTAGTTTTTGTTTTTAAAATTAAAACATGTTTTAGAATCTGGGGATGTTGCTCAGTGTTCAAGCACCTACCCAGCAAGGTGAAACCCTGGGTTCCATCTAGGCATTGGATGGAAAAAAAAGAGCACATTTTTAGTTTTATTCACTAGGAAATTATGTCTACTTTATAACTAATCATTAGGATATTATTCTAGGGTAAAACTCAAATTTGCTTTATTTAAATATGCTTTTTACCTACTGGCTTTCAATCATTTTTTACTATCTCTGTTAGTACTATATATTTAAAATTATTTTTGGAATATGTTCATGATCTAAAATGACTGGCGCGTATTAAGTCATGTTGAATAACAGCTGCTTTTTCTCAAACCTTTTAAAGTCTCTAAAATGTAAAGAGGCCACTCAGCTGTGTGCTGTGATGATCTCTCACCTGGTAGTGTTCAGCTTCCTTGGAATGCACATTCTTAACTAGTAGTCCCTAGGGAATTGTGAAGTATGTAGAAAAATAATAGCATTTATTTTAAAATATTTTTTAGATATTATCTTCTTTCAGCATAAATGTGTTTGATTTCCTCCAGGTCTTTGTCAACCCCGTGTGCCTGGAGTAGTGGGGGCTGAACCATTCTCAGCTAAATTGCGCTACACGGGCCCCGAGGACCCGGACTACTCAAACCTTATCAAGCTCACAGTCACCATGCCACACATAGACGGTAGGTGACTTGGGTAAGCGAGCCCCATGGAAGAGTTTTGGGCTCCTCGTTATCTGGTTTATTTGATGTAACCTCCTAAATAACAAAGCTTAAATAAGTGTTCAGTTTGCAACTTGAGCTTCAAGTCCTTTTGTGACTTTCTGGACTTTTTTCCTCCCAGCTTTGAAAAGTTGGACAATTTCAGCACTCTTTAGAATTAAATCAATTTAACACATTTCCAAAAATCCAATAAATTTAACACAGTTCCAAACACAAGAAGACAAAACCCTGGTTCCTATGCTCCCTTGTAGGCATGCTCCCGGTGATCTCCACCAGAGAGCTCTCCAACTTCGAGCTGACCCTCAGCCCCGATGGCACCAGAGTTGGGAACCACAAGTGCTCCAACCTCCTGGACTATACTGAGGTGAAGACCCACCATGGCTTCCTGACGGATGCCACGAAAAATCCAGAAGTCATTGGAGAGTCATATCCTTACCAGTACAGCTCACCTCTCAGAGGAAACAGCACCTTACGCTTCTACCGAAACCTAAACCTAGAGGCCTGTTTGTGGGAGTTTGTCAGCTACTATGACATGTCAGAGCTCCTCGCTGATTGCGGAGGCACCATTGGAACGGACGGACAGGTACAGATTTCTAACTTCTGAGCTTCCATCACTGCATAGACCAGCTGGTTTGTTCTGTTAATAGAATTTTTTTTTAACTGAGTCTTAACTCCAGTCTCAGTAGTGGAGGTCATTAGTTACAAGTGGGACCAGATAATTGACATGGATGACATGAAAACCCGTGCCTATTTCTGGAACATTGTGTCAAAAATGCATGTATTTTTTTCCTCCTTTTCTTAATTTGTTCTAGTTAGTTATACATGACAGTAGAATGCACTTTGATACATCATATATAAGAGAGTATAATTTCTCATTCTTCTGGTTGTACATGATGTAGAATCACACCGATCATATAGTTATATATATGCATAGGGTAATAATGTCTGATTCATTCTACTATCCTTCCTACCCCCATACCCCTTCTCCTCTACCTAATCTAAAGTAACTCTGTTCTTCCCTGAAACTCTCTCCTTATTGTGTATTAGCATCTGCATATCAGAGAAAACATTTGGCCTTCAGTTTGGGGGGATTGGCTTATTTCACTTAGCATGATATTCTCCAGCTCCATCCATTTAGCAGCAAATGCCATAATTTCATTCTTCTTTAAGGCTGAGTTGTATTTCATCATGTGGTATTTGTGTGTGTGTATGTGTGTGTGTGTGTGTGTGTGTGTACATGGAAAAGTTTATATCTCACATTTTCTTTATCTATTCATCTGTTGAAGTTCACCTAGGTTAAATAAGTGTTCAGTTTGCAACTTGGTTCCATAGTTTATTGTGAGTTGAGCTGCTATAAACATCAATGTTAGCTGCATCACAGTAATATGCTAATTTTAAATCCTTTGGGTATATTTTTAAGTAAGAGGCAGCTTTAGTTTTGTATGGGAAGAACACTGTGTAACCATTGTCTGAAATTGCATACAACTCTGCATTTAAAAATCCAAATACTGACCTCTCTTTAACGTATACATTGTCATACCTGGTGTATATGTATAGATGCCTACAAAACTGTATCATACATCATCTAAAATGAGGATTTACAATCCCAAGGATAAGTCCCTCCTTACTATCTTTTCCTTTTCCCCTTCTTTCTCTTCCTCTGTCCCCTTGTTTCTTTTTTTAAATTTATTTTTATTATTCCTTGTTTCTTTCTCCTCTCTTTTCTTTCTAATTTTCTCCCCTTTTTCTCTATTTTATGTCTCCATCACTAATAGTCAAAATCATTTTCATTAAACGTTTTTGTTGTTTCTCCACTACAATTAACAATTTCTCTTCATTTATGTATAAAATACACACTTGCACACAAAATCCTCTTCCCACCACCATCATCAAAAAAAAAATGTTAAAATGATAAGGAAAGTCAGTTTTGGTGTATGGTCTTTTAATCCCAGCCATTTGAGAAGCTGAGGCAGGAGGATTCCAAATTCAAAGTCAGCCTGGGAAATCTGTAAGACCTTGTAGCAAGATAAAAACAAACAAAAGAAGGGTTATGGAGGTAACTCCATGGTAGAGCACTTGCCTGGCAGCATTCAGGAGGGCCTGGGTTTGATCCCCAATACTTAAAAAAATCATAAGAAAGCAAGTCTCCATTGGGGCTATAACAGAAAATATAAATGTGTTGAGTATAGGTTAAGATTGTAACGCATATTTGAACTGAAAGCAATGCTCTGTCTTACTTGGACTGAATAAAGAGTTATAAAAGTAGGTTTGTGCATTAAAGTAGTGAGGGGTATGCAGAATATAACATATCTTTCAAGATTTATCCAAGATGAGGCTCAATTCCTAATGGAATCGACAATACATAAATTCCTTTGGGCTTCATTCCTAAGGTGTTAAAATGTAAAGCAAGTAGTAGAAAAAGAAAAGTCAGTGATAACTCATTATCAGTTTAATACCATGGCAAAGCTGTGGGACTTGACAATCTCAGCCGGTGTTGATGTTGAATTGAGCAGCCACATGTGATGTCTGGAGCTTTGAACTCAAGGTCATGAGACTTCATCTTAACAGCCTCCTTTAAAAACAGTAACCCTTGGTAACTTGCACAAATAAGGGAAAATGCCAAATAAAAACACCAACATAAAGTCAATGTGAAATAGTGGTAAAAAAAAAAAAAAAAACCTGGATACTGGTATCAATCTAATGGAGACCCAAACTTGGTTCTAATATATTCTTCCTATGTTTTCTTGGGCAAGTTACTTAAGCTGTCATAAATGACAGTGCTTCATTTCCTTCTGTCCCAACCTGTCTTAGCCACATTAAAAAAAAAAAAAAAAAAAAACCTGAAAAAATATCCTATTCCCAGAATAAAAACAAAGGTTCATTTTACTAACTCTATCTCAAAAAGTTTCCTTTATAGATCAAATCTCTCTAGTTCCTTTAGCTCCTCCTCACAGAGCCTATTTTTAAATCCATTATTGAATCACTCTGCTTTCTTTTCTGATTGCTCTATTCTCAGAAGATTGGTCAAGTCATGGAATGTTTTCTGTCTTCTCCATAAAATGGCAACATTGTCTTGTCTTTTTATATAAGTGACTTAGCCAGCCTCTTCTACTTAAAACCTTGCACTTACCCTGCCTAAGCTTTATTACTTTGTGTCTGTATAGTTCTCCAATGTGTCAAGGTCATTTTGAATGCAGAGCTTGCCCTCTAAGTGTTCAATCCTCAGAACACATCAGACTATATAAAATGCTCGCCTAAACTGACTCTTCTTTCCTTGGTTCTTAAATTCCAATTCCTCTATTGAATTCTTTAAGTTTAAAACATTTTTCTTTTCTTCTCATGACCTCTACTGACCAGAAGAGTCATTGCTCTGCTTTTGTAGTTAAGCTACCTGGCAACTATAGATTTCAGTTACATTCCACCAGATCAAAAGGCATATGTGAGGGCTGGGGATGTGGCTCAAGCGGTAGCGCGCTTGCCTGGCATGCGTGCGGCCCGGGTTCGATTCTCAGCACCACATACCAACAAAGATGTTGTGTCTGCCAATAACTAAAAAATAAATATTAAAATATTCTCTTTCTCTCTCTCCCTCTCTCACTCTCTCTTTAAAAAAAAAGGCATATGTGACATAATACTTAGGAAAAAGAAAGAGCATGGTATGAGAATTGTGACAGCACCCAGTTCTGAACTAATTTGTTTTACCTTCTGCAGTAGATAACAAGCTTGTATAAGTTCCTTCTGAAGGGATTCTTCTATGTAGGCATTTTTGAAAATAAATTTAATAGCATACACCATGATGATCAATAACATAAAGATGAACAGATTATTGTAACTCATTGAGATTTCAGGACCTTGTTATGAAATTATAAAATGATCAGTTTAATCTAACTGGTAAAACAAGCTCATAAAACATGTTGCTATGGGCTGAAGCATAGCAATGCACAACCCACCTGCCCTACTTTCTTCCTTGGGCTTTGACTTGTATTTCTCCACTATCAATATCCATTGATATTCTCCCACATTGACCCCACAACACACATACATATTGCTTGCATATAGGTGAAGGAGTAGAAAATAAAAATTAAAGTAGAAGAAAGCTAACCTGCTGAGATATTTTCTTACTTTTCCTTGATTAGATTTTGGGTTCTAGAGAAGAAAATGAAATATCTAATAATAGTATTATCAATGAACAATGATAATAATCATAATAGCTAACATATATTTAATATTTACTATGAATCTACCATTTGTTTAAATACTTTGTATATTTTCACTCATGCTAATCTCACAACAACCCTCTGAGATGAGTACTATTTTTGTCCCCTCCTTACAGATAAGATGCTGAAGCAGAGAGAATTTCGATAACTTGCCCGAGTTCATGTAGCTAGTAAGCCTAGGCTCGTAACCACATCATAATGCTTATCTGGGTATTTATTTAACTGAGTGAGTGAATGTGAAGAATGGATATGGTCACAGATGCAGTTGCAAGGAAGCCAAATAAATGTTTCCCTTTGTTCTTGATACAAGAATGCTGCCCGTTAGCAATCATGAAAATATGCACCAGGTTATGTTCACACCCACTGTTGATAAAACGGAGTAAACCCACATCCCAACAGTAGTGATCCTCTAAGGGCAGACATCTCAGTTTTAAATGCAGACATATTTCATGTGATGGCACCTGAAGAAAAACAAAGGAAAAGTGCAGAGAATAGATTCTACTTTAGAATTTCATGAAAGTCTTCCAGCCTCTCACATTTCTGCATTTTGAATGTGAAAACAGGCAAAAATAAATTGGAGCCCTCAGTGTGCATGATGTGTGCTTTTGAGTAGCTTCATTTCAAGTGGTTTTATCAGCCTCCTCTGTAAGCTGCACAAGCAGGTATATTTGTCCTCTGCAGAGCCACAAAGACGTGGCCAAGCACCTAGCAGACATTACTTCCCTTTCTAGTCCTGTCTTAGACTTGGCATTTTATTTATTTATTAATTTTAAAGAGAGAGAGAGAGAGAGAGAGAGAGAGAGAGAATTTTTTAATATTTATTTTTTAGTTTTCGGTAGATACAAAATCTTTATTATTTTTTTTTTTTATGTGGTGCTGAGGATCAAACCCAGTGCCCGGCGCATGCCAGGCGAGAGCACTACTGCTAGAGCCACATCCCCAGCCCAGACTTGGCATTTTAGATTAAGGTAATAACTGTGCAAACAACTTTTATTAACCTGTAATTGCTTCTGCCAGAAGCTATGAGATGGGGAACTGATTTTTTTCTTTATGTGTTTTTAGTAGATAAAGCTAGCACCATGAAATATTGCCAAGTTCTTGCGTCTGTGTGTGTGATTAGAGATCTGTTTCTGACAGATTCTAAAAGCGTTTTCTGCCTTCATAAACCACCCAGTTTAGATTATTTATCATATAAAGAGGAGTTACCAAAGTGAAGGAATCACCTGGAAAATCCAGGATAGTTATCTGTTAACTGCAATGAAGTTCGACTTTTTTATGCAGTCTGACTACAATGCTGCTGTTGCTATCAAGATTTTATCAGTTTTGGCCATTTTATTCATTTGTACATTCATTCATTAAAGAAAGTATCCATGAACGCCGAATCTGTGCCAAGGAACATATCAGATACCAGGAGAGGACACTAGACAGAGCTTACAGTTTCAACGATACAAAGTGAAAAGACTCAGACCATTACTTGTGTAAAAGTTAAGAATTCTACTTGCCAAGAAAATGAAATTTTGAATGTCTAAAATTTTTAATCATTAGTTTCTAAAATATAAAAGCAGAGCCATAACAGGAAAAGAAAAATGTAGATGAAACAAATTATTTGATTCCACCTTTATGTGTGCCTGTGTTTCATTAAAAAATGATGATAATAAAGTTGTTTGGGTATGCAATGAAAAACACTCTTGATACAAAATAGTTATTAACATTAAACTAAGATTTTAAAAGAATCGGATATTTTTTGTGATTTTTCTCATGAAAACAAGTTCTTTAAAAAATAAAAGATGTTCTTTTTCCTTTTATCAGCTATATTGCAAGGTAAGACTCTTAACTTTCACCTTGTTAGGTAAACATCAACTGATAACATGGTTCAATGTGTATGAATAAGCTGCAGAAATGCAACCCAGTTACAGTTTGTACTTAAGACATGAAATTGCAATGAATTTGTGAGAAGATATGACATGATTTTAGAAAAGTAAAGAAAAAATTCTAGTTGCTTTGTTTGATGAATAATTTGCCTTCTTTTTACTGGTGTGTTTGATTTTCAAACATGGACTTTGAGGCTGGAATATGCTTTACTGAGGTCATCTGTTTTCATCCCATTACTCTGCATTTAGTGCACTGATTCTCTTTTAAGTATAAGCTCTAAATCATTTTGCAAGAAATAGCAAGAGAAATCCAAAATGTCTAACTTTAACAAACTTTCTGTGTTGCTTCCTGTTTTGTCAAATTTACCAATTAATTTTTTAACCATGTGTATGTTTTAATGAAATATCATTGTGGACATCTAGGGAATTAAAAAGGTATAAAGAAAGAAAAAATACCTTACCTATTATCCCACTATTGCTGTACAAAGACATATTTTTCTAGTCTCCTTTTAATATGCATCACATTTTTAAGTGCAGTGGCTAATATTTATTATAACATTTTGTATTCGGCTTTTTAACCTAACATGGGCATTTGCCACGACAAGGAACATTCTTCAGATCTATGACTTTTGATAGCTACATGATACTCACATGTATGGTTGAATTCAGCCATCACACTGAATTCAACCATCTTTTTGTTATTGGTCATTTAAATCATTTATAATTCTTTCATTCTAACTATCCCATAGAGTGCTCCTTGCCGCAAAAGAATTTGTGGACCAATATTGACACCTATTCCAGGGTTTTCACCTGCCTCTCTGATACACAGACCTTCAGAAAGTCTAGGAATTAGGCAAAAGCCAAGGTCTCTTTCTCCCAAGACTTCCCAGATGTGTGCTGTTCATACAATATGGTTAAGAATTCTAACTTGTGAAAGTGGTGACCTAAACCATGCAGCTAAGCATACCTGGAGACCTGAGTTATTGAAATTGATGAACTTTTTTTTCCACATTCACAAACACCACCATCTTGATGCAACATGTAGATGTTTCTGGCAACCAAAGAAGCAACAGAAAGATATTACAACCAGTGGAAAATTCCCAGCAGTGATAGCCTTAGATCAGGTTAGTTTTTAATCTGTGAGGCAAATACAAACCACCTATCTTAGATGAAGGTGCAGAATGCACCTACTAGTAAAAATAGTTTTAAATGATTTTTATTTTGAATTTGTGTGAGGTAGTTGAAGAAATTGAGGATAGAGGTTTACATCTGCACCGTCCAATCTGATAGCCCCAGCCATGGTGCAGGTAAAATACATACCAGCTTTCAAAGATTTCATGTAAAAAAGAATGTATAATATCTTACCAAAAATTATCTTACATTGATTACATATTAAAATGTAATCTTTGATATATTGGGCTAAGTTAACTGTATAATTGAAATTAATTTCATCTTTTTTTTTACTTTTTCAAATGTATCTATGAAAAAATTTAAAATTATATTTGTGACTCATAATATATTTTTATGAAACAACACTGGTGTATGTACTTGGATGTTAGTATATATACATATATACTTCTTGTATGTTTACTTATATGAGAATTTTACAACAGACACACACACACTAACACACACACATTTATATATCATATCTTTTTTATGGGAAGTTTAAAATGTAAGTTGGATAGTTACAACTGTATGCCCAAAATAAGCGAAGAATTAAAACTACTGCAATTTTCCTTAACATTAGTTCCCTCCTCAGAAAATATTACTAGTACAGTTTTTCTTTGGGGGCACAGTCTTTCTCTCTGTTCGTCCTTTTCTGTATGCATCTCACACTGATTAGCAGACATTCTCTTAGGCAGATAATATACTCCCCAAATACATACTTGCTACTTAGTAATAGTAATATAAATTTGACAAGGTGTTACCTTTTCCAGGGCATTTAGATTCTACACTTTCTCTTTAAATATAGTATGTAAAGTGTTGTTTCCCTTTGTTGAAAAAGCTTCAAAGGTCAGCAAGGACACATGGAATCATTCACTGTGTCTCCATTTAAGATTTGCCATTTTTAATATAAATGAATACCTTAAAAATTCCTGTGTTACAGTAAGCCAAAAGGAAATTGAGTGCTATCTTTAAAGTGACATCTAAAGTTAAATTGATTACATCTCATGCTTCAATTAAAAAAAAAAAAAACAGGTGACCTGGAGGATCAAGGTCATTCCATTTAGGCTCCAGTTCCTCAAGACAGAGATTCTTTTTTTTTAATTGGTTGTTCAAAACATTACAAAGCTCATGACATATCATCTTTCATACATTTGATTCAAGTGAGTTATGAACTCCCATTTTTACCCCAAATACAAATTGCAGAATCACATCAGTTACACATTCACATTTTTACATAATGCCATATTAGTGACTATTGTATTCTGCTGCTTTTCCTATCCCCTACTATCCCCCCTCCCCTCCCCTCCCATCTTCCCTCTCTACCTCATCTGCTGTTGTTCAGTTCTCTCCCTTGTTTTTCCCCCCTTTCCCCTCACAACCTCTTATGTGTGATTTCGTATAACGTTGAGGGTTTCCTTCCATTTCCATGCTATTTCCCTTCTCTCTCCCTTTCCCTCCCACCACTCGTCTCTGTTTAATGTTAATCTTTTCCTCATGCTCTTCCTCCCTGCTCAGTTCTTAGTTGCTGTCCTTAAATCAAAGAAGACATTTGGCATTTATTTTTTAAGGATTGGCTAGCTTCACTTAGCATAATCTGCTCTAATGCCATCCATTTCCCTGCAAATTCCATGATTTTGTCATTTTTTAGTGCTGCATAATACTCCATGGTGTATAAATGCCACATTTTTTTTATCCATTCATCTATTGAAGGGCATATAGCTTGGTTCCACAGTCTAGCTATTGTGAATTTTGCTGCTATGTTCATTGATGTGGCAGTATCCCTATAGTACACTCTTTTAAGGTCCTCAGGGAATAGTCCGAGAAGGGTGATAGCTGGGTCAAATGGTGGTTCCATTCCCAGCTTTCCCAGGAATCTCCATACTGCTTTCCATATTGGCCGCACCAATTTGCAGTCCCACCAGCAATGTACAAGTGTACCCTTTTCCCCACATCCTCACCAGCACTTATTGTTGTTTGACTTCATAATGGCTGCCAATCTTACTGGAGTGAGATGGTATCTTAGGGTGGTTTTGATTTGCATTTCTCTGGCTGCTAGAGATGGTGAGCATTTTTTCATGTACTTATTGATTGATTGTATGTCCTCCTCTGAGAAGTGTCTGTTCAGGTCCTTGGCCCATTTGTTGATTGGGTTATTTGTTATCTTATTGTTTAATTTTTGAGTTCTTTGTATATTCTGGAAATTAGGGCTCTATCTGAAGTGTGAGGAGTAAAGATTTGTTCCCAGGATGTTGGCTCCCTATTTACTTCTCTTATTGTTTCTCTTGCTGAGAAAAAAACTTTTTAGTTTAAGTAAGTCCCATTTGTTTATTCTTGTTATTAACTCTTGGGCTATGGGCGTCCTATTAAGGAATTTGGAGCCCGACCCCACAATATGTAGATAGGAGCCAATTTTTTCTTCTGTCTGGTACAGAGTCTCTGATTTGATATCAAGCTCTTTGATCCATTTTTGAGTTAACTTTTGTGCATGGCGAGAGAAAGGGGTTCAGCTTCATTTTGTTGCATATGGATTTCCAGTTTTCCCAGCACCATTTGTTGAAGATGCTATCTTTCCTCCATTGCATGCTTTTAGCCCCTTTATCAAATATAAGAAAGTTGTAATTTTGTGGATTGTTCTCAAGACAGAGATTCTAAGTAGACAGAAAGAAGGCTTGGCCAAGGATAATCAGAAAATGCAATCAGATGCTAATTTCATGTCTTGAGATGATCGATTTCTAATTCACCATAAGAATCAAACAAAATCAAATAAGAATTAGTCATGGAGTTATATCCCAATTATTCATAGCAAGTGAATGTTAACAATTCCCTTCAAAATAATACACTGAGTAATGGTTGGTGGATAGAGTATACCATTGGCAAAAATCATAAAGTTTAATTTGAAATTCACAACTGAATTTCTGGTTGCTTTTGAAAACCTCAGGAAGAAATATGAATCATAATGACCACTTCTCGCAGATTGACTCAATTACCCTCCATTACACTGCCATTCTTGGAAAACTGTCTCTTACAGAATTTGTATTGCAAGGAACCTTCTTTGCTGCCCAGATTAACAGGAAATGGGAAGTGTTAGCTTCTACATAGCTGGGAATCCACTTTATTGGTTGATGGTTCCCATTTTATATATTTATATTAGTGATTCCGGTGATCATTTTTGTGACGTGAGGAGTTCACTATTAACTCCATGGTGGCATGCCATATTAGAGTTTTCCTGATTGAAATTATTTGCTCACTTGGGTACTGATTCCTCTTGTCAGCTCGGCATAGAGAAATGAGACTATTATCTTACAGCTGGATTTGAACTTCTAAAGAGTGTGACCTGACCTAAGTCCATTTCCACTTACACAGAAGATAATAGTTGGGTTTGTCCTGCTGTTCTTCAGAGACTTAGCTATGATAGTTTTTGTTAGATGATGTTTGGACTGTTGTCAGCTTTGTTTGTAATGTGATTAAATCATAGTAAGAGTAGAAAAAGCATAGACCAGAAGCTGGATTCTAATTTTGGTGGGGGCCACTCAGGACCTTTAAAATATCCTGGGAGAAATGTACCTTATTTCTTCAAGAGGATTTTCCTATCTCTTTCTCTGTCTATTCATTGCCTATCCACCCATCCAATCACCCACACATACAACATAAATATAATTATGGAGGAGAGTGAAAATATTAAATAGCTTTTTTTGGAATCTAGTACATTGTCTGAAATGTGATCAGTGCTCAATAAATAAATATTACTTTAATCTCCAGTACTCCCAGTCCACCTGCTAAGTATCTGAAGAGGAAAAGTATAAAGACACTTTACTGAAAATAATTATTTATTTTTTGCAACTAATTATTCTTAGGTCATCTTAAATGTTCCATGTCATTATTAAATATGTTTGTTTACAAATCTTCACTGCTTTGTCTCATCTTCCTCTGTTTAACTAAAAAGAAAAGTAGCTTACAGCAGCATTTTTCATTATAACCCCAAACTGACAACAACCCAAATGCCCATCCACTAATGAATGAATAAATAAAATATAATGTATGCACAAAATGGGCTGCTATTCAGTTATAAAAGGAAATGAAGTATTGAAACATAGCCACCCTGAAAACATGCTAAGTGAAAGAAGTCCATTCCAAAAGGCCACAATTATATGAATCCATTTATACCAAATGTCCAGAAGAGGCCATGCATGGAGACACAAAAGTAGACTAGTGTTTCAGGAACTGTGGGTAGAAGGGATTGGGGGATGGGGGGACTGCTGATGGGTACCAGTTCTTTGGGCAGGTGATAAAAATATTCTAAAATTAGTTGTGATGATACTTGTACAACTCCTTGAATATACTAAAAACTACTGATTTTTCCACTTTAAGCAATACGACATATGAACTATCTTAATAAAGCTGCTACAAAATCAAAAGGACTGTGTGAGCATACTATGCTCAAAATAATGTTCATCCTAAGCGTTTCTTTTGCATACCCTTTGCTGCAAATCAAGGTGGTAGTAACAGTGGTTTAATTGATCCAAAGTTAAGAGAGGGGAAAACAGTGTTACACAATGAATGCTGTCATTTCCTTTCCTCAGTGACTTATGTGAAATCCTCAGTTAAGTCTAAGGAGAAAATGACTTGTACAAAATCAGCTCCTCTAGTTAACACAGGATCACCGTGTTGATAGGTATGATTTTATTGTTTCAGGTTCTAAACCTAGTGCAGTCTTACGTGACCCTTCGAGTACCTCTGTATGTTTCCTACGTGTTCCACTCCCCAGTGGGAGTAGGTGGCTGGCAGCATTTTGATTTGAAGTCGGAGCTTCGTCTGACTTTTGTGTATGACACTGCCATCTTGTGGAGCAATGGAATTGGCAGCCCACCAGGAGCCGAACTCCAAGGTGCGTGCATCAGACAGGCACTCCACAGTTTTCTTACCCACTTGAATTACTTAAGAGAATTGAATGTGGGTGTTTGTTTTGGTTTGGTTTGTTCACTGTAGCTAATGAACATAGAAGCAACTTCAATATTTTTTTCTTTTTCTATTCAGTAATGAGGTTATTTCCATTTTGTGGTGGACAGAATTTTGTTTAATAAGATCATAGCAATGCCTCGAATTTTGTATATGTGACCATTAAATATAACTTTCTGCATTCCATGGGTGTTTTACTCCCAACAATCCATCTTGGATGATTAGCCATTGATGTATATTTCCCTTGGGTTCTAGAAAATGGATAGAGAAACTAGCTGTGTGATTTCAGGTATATTGTTTAACCTTTCTGGGATGCACAAAACTTCTAATATCTCTTAGCCTATTTAAGATTCTATTATTCTGTGATACTATAGCCAAATATCTTAAAACACAAGTCTTTGAATACTTAAGATCCATTGGCAGATTCAAAATTTTATTTCAAACTCTGTGAGAATAATAACTCTAAGTCTATCGGCTTAAAGTTAATTACTCCATTGTAGATGAGGACTTTTTCTTTTCAGACACACCTTATTGTTCTGGTTCTATGAATGTTATAGCTTTGTGCTGAAACTTCATTACTAGCCAGAAAGAAAACAGAGTAGGTAGCATATCTCAATCATAAATATACTGTCCTGGACAGATTAAAATCACCATAAAGCTATGTGACAAGTAACCTGATCACTCTAAGGAATCACTCCAGGATATGTCCAGTATTTTAATTCCACATCTCACCTTAGATGGATATTTAAGTGAATCTTAATGATTATCCTCCCTTGGTTCTCAGTGTGTGCATAAGGATCTCATTTCTTTCTTATATGTGGAACTAAATTTTGCCAAACTATTAAATGTCTTGGGAAAGCATCAAAGTTTTCTTTAAGCCTGTAAAATTTGCAGTCATTTTGGAGAACACAACCCCATTTCCACTTAGATGTCCAAAGCTCTATATGATTTTGACAAGTTTATCGTGTCTCTCAATTTACAGCTTCATTTTTGTAGACTAAACTTAAAAAAAAAAAACTCTTTCTACTGTAATCAATCTATGTGTTTCATAGTGAACTGACACTACCTAATTCATTTCACCTCCCTTTTAGATGTCTTTTCTCTTTAGAAAATAAAGAAATCTCTCTCTCTAATTATTCAGATTTCTTCTGATAATATCCTTCACCTGTGGTGCTTAAAGATGAGAAAAATTTTATTTGTTTTTGGAAAGAATCAGTACATTAGGAGTCTCTGCTCACCTGTATTTCCACTCTGGGTGCTGTTCCCATTGTAGGGTCTCTCTACCCAACGAGCATGCGCATCAGGGAAGAGGGGCGCCTGGCTGTGAACTTCAAGACCCAGGCTCAGTTCCATGGCTTGTTTGTGCTGTCACATCCCGGTAAGCCCCGCTATCCATTAGTAGTCACTCCCCACACAAGAAAGAGATAAAGTTTCCATATTCACACGTGTTTCGGCAGGCTTGCCTACTAGCTTTGACGCCCTAAATTTCAAGTGAATTTTATATGTGCAATTATCTCCTTGAAGACTTGATAATTGTTTGCTGCTATTTCATCATTCACAAAATTATCATTATGCAGACTCTTAGAGACAGTGGAATGTAAAAGGAAACCTCACAGAGTTCATGTTTAGTAGAGTTTTCCTTATATAAAGAATATGGGGATAACAATTCCTTTCCCCACTTTGCTTCTGTTGTGCCAAAATATATATATATATATATATATATATATATATATATATATATATATATATATATATATTTCTTTTTAAATTTCAGATGATTAATTTAGCAAAAACTTCTCCATTTATAGCCCTTTTCTAGGTATTGTGAGAAATCCTTATAAGACAGCCAGAAGTGGTACTTGACTTTCATACTGAAGTTTCAGGTGTTTTAACTGCTAGGACTGTCTAGGCAATTTTACTCAATGTGATGGACAGTGCTTTGAGTATGAGTGAGGCTGCAGTCAGTGAAGCCCCATGTTTCCTTGTTTTAAAAAGGACATTTCATTACAAATAATTTGTTTTCCTATTTGACTTTCCATACTACTATAAACTGGTTTGCGTATTTAACTGGAGTGCCAACTTCTGTCAGATTAGAAAGGAAAATTAGTTGACTTTCCTTCTCCATATCCTTCCCTTTTCAGGATGTAAGCCCTAATGAGAGACCAGAGCTGAATATGCAGGCAAATAAAGAGGGTTCATTGTATTTTTATGAGATTGAGCTACAAGATAGAACCAAAAGGAATCATTTTGCATTATTGTAATTGACAGTTCTGAAAAAGGAGGATTTCCTGGTCTTTACAGTTCCTTCCCCAGGTCCACCTTTCTCATAAACTGAATCTTTGTTTAGCCTCAGATGCAGGGAATCTAATTAAATTTAGATCCCATTTGTAGATTGGGGTTGCCCAGCTGTGCAGATGCTAACAGACTATTTGAAGTTCAGCTCACAACGTTGGTGCACAATAAAAACATTCATAGCCACTCTGATCCCTCTGCACTGACTCCCTGGAAAGTAGTCCTGAGCAATTTGAGCATTTCTGTACAATTACCTTTTGAGAAAAATCATAGCAGAAAAGACACTGAATTAACAATCAGAAGTCACACACCCTCTCTGTGTGATGAGCTTGGGACAGTCATGTAATTGCTCTCGGCCCAATTTTTTTTACCTGCAACATGAAGATTACCATACCAACCTTGACTATTTTGCAGACTTATAAGAATACAAGCAAATAATATGTGGTAAAGTATTTTGAACATGGAACTGCTGTGCGCTCTTTCAATGTAACCACTGAATTGTTGTTATTGTTGGCACTTCCCTAGCATCTTTTACCAGCTCAATGATCATGTCAGCTGATCATCCAGGCCTGACCTTTTCCCTCCGCCTTGTAAGGAGTGAACCAACCTATAACCAGCCTATCCAGCAATGGAGCTTTGTCTCTGACTTTGCAGTAAGTAAGGCTTGCTTAATTTTCCTTTTCTGCTGCCTTCGGATTGCACCTTGAGTTTTTAAGTGAAAACTATATAAATGCCTTATTTCCTTCTCAAAGGTACGTGACTACTCGGGAACCTATACTGTAAAGCTGGTGCCATGCACCACCCCATCCAATCAGGAGTACCGACTGCCAGTCACCTGCAACCCCAGAGAGCCTGTCACCTTTGACCTTGACATCCGATTCCAACAGGTGTGTTTCACAGGGTTACTTATGCCATGACTTGTGGAGTCCCACTTCATTAAAGTCATGGTTTACTTTGATCACTACTCCTTTTTTCACACATGAATGACTTTAATTCTTCTGTCTGAGAAAAAAGTAAGTCATATAGGAAGGAAGCAGGGGAAGAAAGAAGGCAAACTGAATTGAATTTTATCTGTTGTTGGTCCTAGATTTAAAATCCATAGATTAAGTTCATACAGGAGTGATTTTTCTCTTATCTGATCTCATCTTGTCAGCTCCTGCAGTTTGCTACCTCAGAGATTTGAGAACTTTCTCAGAGTTCTGCCCATCTACGTCTCATTCTTAATCTTCAAGGAGAATGAAATCTATAGTTCAAACCACTTTAAAGTACCTAATTGTTATTATGTATTAAATGTTGACCTTCCACCAACCATGATATTTACAGGTTTTTTTGTATGCCCCAATATGCCAGTAGAAATGAGTTCAAGCAATGCTTCTTGGCCCCATTCAAAAAAAAAAATGATTTAATCCCAATAGTTTTGCTTTTTCAAGAAGGACAAAAATGAACACAATGATTCCCTAAATTGACTTGATTGGATATGGAGATTGCAGCATGGTGTTTAGTATTCTACGAGGCAGTGAACGTGTATGTGAACAGTATGGTGTGTGCTTGTGAATCTTCAGAACCATCAAGAATACATAAAAGGGCTTTTACCCTTGGTTTTAGGTCAGCGATCCAGTGGCAGCTGAATTTAGCCTCAATACTCAGATGTACCTACTCTCCAAGAAGAGTCTCTGGTTGTCTGACGGATCAATGGGATTTGGACAAGAAAGCGATGTTGCTTTTGCAGAAGGTATTACTTCACAAATGAGAGGGCTGCTGGGTTTGTCCTTGCTTTATTGGGATTGTGTTTGAGGGAAAAAATTACAGCCTCTCCTGTGGATGTAAGAATACAATCGAGGGCTGGGGATGTGGCTCAAGCGGTAGCGCGCTCGCCTAGCATGCGTGCAGCCCAGGTTCGATCCTCAGCACCACATACAAACAAAGATGTTGTGTCCGCCGAAAACTAAAAAATAAATAAATAAATATTTTTTAAAAATTAAAAAAAAAAAAAAAGAATACAATCGAGTCTTCATCACTCCAGCAGATATGAGGAGTCACTAAAATTGGGCAGATGCCACTGGATGGTGTCTTTATTCTGTTTTTAGCCTCTGTTAACCATAGAGCAGTCTGTGATTTTTCTTAGATTTTTTTTTTCAGTTTCCACAAGTTAAAATACTGCAGCTACATGAGATTGTAAATGCCTCACAAGAAAATATTGTTCCCATCTTTTCTTAATGGTATAGACTCAGCACCTAGAAAAATACCTAGCATACCCAAGAGGTTAGTAATTACTGAGAAATGTGTGATTAAATACCAGGGGGTTTCACTAAACTCTCTTTCCAAAGCAAATAAAGTTAATTAGACTTTTTATTGATGTTTTCTTTTTCAGTGTGATTTTATAGTATATGAGTCTACATCTCACCCACTAAAAAATTAATTTGCGTAAACTGGACTTTAACCACAAAGGGATGTTATGAACATCAAATCATAGGCCAGACTTTCAGATTATTTCCCCTGATGGTTGAGCATCTGAGGCTCCATACCTCTCCAGACGGCCTCAGTCATTCTACAAAGTGGTGTTATTGGAGACCTGGGAGTTGACCAGATCCTAACACGAAAAGGCTTTCCATATTTGATGACAGACACAAAGGAAATAATCTCTAGGTCATTATTGTCATAAAATGTAGCATCATGCAGATGTCATCCTATCACAGGAGAGAAATCACATTGCCACATCTGTTTCAGGTGATATAATTTATGGTCGTGTCATGGTAGATCCTGTCCAGAATCTGGGTGACTCCTTTTACTGCAGCATTGAGAAGGTTTTCCTATGCACTGGAGCTGATGGCTATGTCCCCAAGTACAGTCCAACAAATGAAGAATATGGCTGTTTAGCCGACTCTCCTTCACTTCTATATAGATTTAAAATTGTGGTAAGTGCTTTCATCCAAACATGAGCTGGATAGATTTTTAAGTCTAAGCCTTTTGGTTGTATACTTTAAAACAATATCATCCTTTTAAATTAAGTCAAATAGTAACATTTTATGTCAACCTGTAAAAGCTTAAAAAGCTTTGTATTTACATACAACTAATAGGAAAACTTATCAGCCCTTGCAAAAATTGGCATTATCTATAGCAACCATCACTTTCCTTATTGCTCAAAGGACAAAGCTCAACCAGAGACACAAGCCACCAGTTTTGGAAATGTCCTCTTTAATGCCAAACTGGCAGTGGATGACCCTGAAGCCATTCTCTTAGTGAATCAGCCTGGCTCTGATGGATTTAAAGTCGACTCAACACCACTCTTTCAGGTAGGCCCCAAACAAGCTCCTTTTAAAAAGTTGAATAACCATGTGCAAGACTCTTGACATTTCTGCCTCAGATGTCTCCTAGATAAATGGAAGTAATAGTAATATTGTACATAGTGAACGGGAACATTTAAGAATGCAGTCCATAAATTCTAGCTATTATTATTTCTATTAATGTGTTACTATTTTAAGACTACATGTAATGAAGACTGTTATTCAGCCCAGAATATAGAGCTAAGTCAGACAACTGTATAGTTTGCTTTTCTTGTTGAAAATTTCCTTCCTGGGGACTTTTCACAGCCAACTTTTGAGAGTGATCTTGCATGAACTGATGGGCTCATAAAAACAATTGTGGGGCTGGGGTTGTGGCTCAGTGGTAGAGCACTCACCTGGCACATGCAAGGGCCTGGGTTCGATCCTCAGCACCACATAAAAAATAAATAAATAAACAGCAGATTGAATAAATGTATTAAAAAAAACAATTGTGCACAATATACAAGATCTCCCTTCTCAAAGATTCTATCCATGAAGATAAAAAAAATCTGAGACGAGTGCAGAGAGAGGCAGGCTGTCTTAACAACACTGAGAATACAAACACAACAAATTCAGAGATATGTTGGGGTTGTGAATCCTTGAGGGAGCAAGTACACCCTTCAGGATAGTTACTGAAAATTATACAGGCAGGATTTTTACACAGACGGGAGAATGTTATTTTCATTCAACCTATGGAAGGAATCTTAAGAAAGCATATTTGTTATTCTGACTCTTTTCAGACAACAGATCAAAATATGATTTCTCTTTCAATTTTGTTATTATCTCTCAAAACATCTAACTTCTCTAAATCCCGAATGCTTCAAAGAGTCATCAGAAAATCCCTCCTATTCCCAGACCCTGGAAAAGCTTAAAAGTTAATATTTCCCTACTGTGGTCTTATCTGTAAAAAAGCAGCGACACATATTGAAAGAGCACGGAGGGTCAGACTTGAGATCTGGTTCTAACTCTGCCACTAACTAGCTGGGAGAGATTGATCGAGGCTCTGAATTACTGTGTATTCTTCTTTGCTCGTTTTTAAAAGAATAAGCTAGCCTATGTACTAAAGAAACTTCTTTACAGCACTCACATTCTGTGACGGCAAATACCGATATTCCACCAGTGCACGCTTCCTTGAGTTGCACACAAGTTATCGCAGAGTGCTTTACACTGGAGCCTTGCACCTCTACACTCTCAAAAAGTTATTGAGTAAATTAAGTCAGGCTAAATTATCATTTTTCATTATCTCTAATTTCTCTTGTAAAGAGTCATGAATCAGGTTGTCATAGAATCGTATTTCCTAACAAAAAGGGCTGTTTTCCAGGTTGCTCTGGGCCGAGAATGGTACATACACACAATCTATACAGTAAGATCAAAAGACAACACCAATCGAGGTATCGGCAAAAGAAGTGTGGAGTATGAGTACCACTCTCTGGTGCATCAAGGGAAGCCACAGATAACTACCGGGAGCCGGAAGAAGAGAGAGATCAGGAGCACACCCCCACTGGCATGGGACATCGGTGCTGAAAACAACCGAGGGACAAACATCCAGCACATTGCCCTGGACCGCACCAACAAGAGGCAGACCCCCCCAGGGAGAGTCCCACCTGAAGGCATCCTACCCCGGGAGCTCAACAGTCCCAGCTCTGAGGTCAGTCTGGTCACCATCGTGGGCAGCATCGCGGTGGGATTACTCACCATCTGCCTCACTGTCATTGCAGCAATGATGTGCAAAAGCAAGAAAAGTGTCAGGGGTAAGGACACTCCGAAGGGCTCTGGCAGCAGCGAGCCCATGATGCCCCCGCAGAGCCACCATAGCGACAGCTCAGAGGTGTGACCGTTGCAGCTAGAATTCAACCTTCTCCTCAAGTGCCTAAGGAAAGACAATAGAACCCCCAATACTTCTGATGGACAGCAGAGAATTGGGGATTTGTGTGATGAAGAAGCTGCTCAGAGAACCCCACTGTACTAATGTCTTTTAATTGAGTTCTATACATCCAAGGACAAATTCAGACCACATCTTTTATTTTGCCAGAAGGTATCAGTGATGTATTCACACACAGAGCCATGGATGGACAGCAAGGAATGTACTTTCTCTTCTTCTTCTTTTATTTTTTTTCCCAGCATGTTCTCTCTGCTGTAGAGATGAACAAATTCAAAGGTGCTAACAGACTCTCTCCTGAGTTTAAGAGAAGTCTGTTGTTGTTATGTTAGTGTGAACTTGAAAGGTGCAATTATCACATTGTTCATTCATTTGTAACTGATCTTACTAGAAAGGTTTAATTGGTAGCCAATAGGAATGATCTATTCATTATGACAAGTTTTCATAGTTGAAGACAGCATAGAATTATGACCAGGGCTAGTTTAACCCATAAATCACCTTTTTCTACTATTTGGGAAAGAGTGGATGCAAAGATAGAGAGGAGCTCACTCACTCACTTGGATTTGAATTGCTTCTCATCTTCCTCAAACCCTTCTTGCTTCATTTGCTTATTTAATTTTAAATTAAACCAAAGAATATGTTCATTCTGGAAGAAAGTTTTTAGAAAGACTGCCCTATTTGCATGTCTAATAAGGAATAGTAGTTTTTTTGTTTTGTTTTGTTTTGTTGTTTTTTTGCTTAGGAATATACCTTACTGGTGCTGAACATTTGTGGAAAACGAGAGTATTGTTGACATTGACAAAGAAATGCCTTCGCATCAGATTCACTACCAGACAATGTTCTGTAAGAACTGAGCCTAGCTGTTTGCAGTATTGAACCCATAAATGATAATAAGAAACATCTTTAGAGATGGCAAAGGTGATATTTATTAACATAATATGTATAACCAGGGTGCCTCTGATACCTACTTTATAGAATGAAAGAACATTTTGACACATGGCAAATGAGATTTGTCCTCCGAGTAGCATAACCATATAATAACGTCCAGAACTTAAGATGGCCATAGGAATTTTTATTACACTTCTTGTCAGCATCTGATCCAAATGATGGGAATCTCTGTGGTTGTCTTTCCAGAAATGGTCTTGGATGTGCAATCATGGATCATATTGTTTTTTGATCCAAGAATAGAGCATCACCCTTGGCATCCCCAGTTCAGTGAACTGCTACAGTGAGGTGCCACACACTAATTAAAAATATAATCTATAACACTGATAATCTATAATCTATAATACTAATCAATCACCCCCTCAAACACAGGGAATTTGAGTGAAATTTCTCGGTTCTCTCAAACCACCTATTGCTTTTCCTGCAAAAAAAAAAAAAATGTATTTTTTTACCAAATGGCAGAGATTTGGGTTAGAAAAAGAAAATTTCAGTAGTTTAATGACCAGTCTTGCAAAAGCTAGGTAAGCATATTTGAAACAAAAATAAAATCAGGAGAAAAAGAACAATGTCTAAGGATGAACCCTCAAATGTTTCCTGGAATCCCCTTCCACTTCCAACCAGACTCTGGCCAAAGTGAACATTCTAGTGGAATGGAGATTTTTAGAAGGCAAATTTCTTCTCAGGTCATATATGCACATCTTCGCTTGGTGTATCCATGTACCAACCATCTCTTGATTTAAAAAACGGAAGTTACATGGTACTGGTAGAGAGGTTAAAAAGTGTCTGATACTTGCCTCCTTTCTTTTAGGCAGCTCTGCACTTTACAAAAGTATTTTGAAGAATAGACTGTAATCTTCTATGGTGATACTTTCTTAATTATCTCCCTTTCTCTTGCTTGACTTCTGGTAGATGCTTTGCTACATCTTTGGCTACCTCATAATTTGTGTGGGAATTAACATCAATTAAGCAGCTTCAAATAGTGCATGGACTTTTTTACTTCTTTGCATTGGGTTCAGTTTATGTAGGCAGATACAACAAGTATTCTCAATCAACTTTCTGATACTTTAGCAGTTAAGAACTCCAGAGCCTATCATACAATGCAACCTCTGGGTCTCACTGACAAGTGAATACAATATTCAGTGAAGCGTCATTGTAAGTCTGTTTTGAGTCATTGGCCAGGCGGGTTTTACCAGATTATGCTCTGCAATGCATTGGTTTAATGAAGCTACTGTCTAGAAATTGGAGAGCTTATTAAATATGAAACAAGTCTATTCTTCCCTAACCAAAAGAAATTCCTTCCTCTCTGCCCATCTCTTCTTTTTCTCTCCCTGGTCTCTTCTTTTTTTTTTTTTTTTTAATTAGTTACACATGACAGTACAATGATCTTGGCATATCATATATTTGAATCAAACTTTCAACCCTATTAAAAAGAAAGTAGTATGGGGAAATATGCAGATATAACTTTCTTACATACAAATTACTTAGGATATATGCATCACTTTTAAAAATTCTAGTTACTAAATATGTGATATAATAAACATTGATCATCTTCAAAATTATTTTAAGTAGAAAAAAATAAGGTAATTTTTGTTGTTCAATAAAATTGACCTTTACTTTCAGTATTTTTGTTTTTATAGAAGTATTCTGTTATTATCAGAACAAATACATTAAATAACTTCCATAGAGAACAGATTCTAGGCAGTAATAGCTCTTTAGTTTCTCATTATTTTCTGACCCCAATCAATATCTTGTTGATATTACATAATAAAAACAAAAAATAAATATTGCTATTAGTGGCTCTTCTAAGCATATGAACCATGCAACATTAAAATACATAAGTAAATTTTAGTGATGGTATCATTTAATTTGTTTCCTTTCATTTCTTCAGTTAGCATTTACTGAATGCTCACTTGGAAATGGTTAGCCATTCTGAAAGACTATGTAGAAACCAAGCTATTCTCCCTGTCCACCATAGGTAGGGGTTCTTTCCTTGAACTAAAGTGTCAGGAATTGCATGAGGTTCTCTCCTCGACCAAGGACACACCAGGCAGATCTGTGGACCATGTTTAAAAAAAAAAAAATATCTACAGCACCAAAATTAGAGTCCACTCTTTCCCATCTAAAAGAACCCCATGCAAAATATTTCAAATCAATCATTTGATGGATTTGACCTTTACAAACTCATCCAGAGGAAGTACATTGTTGTGCTGTGGGTGGCACTATATTATCTTTTCTTCTTAGTAGATGATAGGCTCATTTTATTCCAAGAATGGGCTGAACAGGATGAAACTCTTCCTTCTTTAGCATCATGGGTATGTCCTGAAATCTCAGCATCTGCCATGTTTGAACCACATGAATAAAGACCAACTAGAATCCTGCTGTCAACTCCCTATGTGGCATGGTGATAAGAGGGAGACTCAATAGGAAGAGATTTAGTTCTATAGGCAGCAACAGAGCTTTATCAAGTCATCTTACCTTTAATTTTTTTCCAGGGTACCCACTCCAAGGTTTACATTGAAAATAGATCTGTGTAAAAATAATTGAGAGCCTTTCCTCATATATCTCAAAATATTTCCAGATAGAGCAATGTGAAAGTACCAACATTAGAACTAAATGTAAGGACACTTAGATTTTAAAAGTTGAAAACTTTATTTTGAAAATATCTATTTAATATTATCTTGGACACCAATTCAGTGCTTTAGTAGGAAAAAGAAGAAATGTTGTTGTTAAAAGTGCAAATGTTTTACAAATTGGAAATTTTCATAATTGTATTATTGTGAAAACAAGCATGTTACCATTCTTTAAAACTCTTTCTTTTTTCTAGCCATAGTAGCAATAATAAAAGGATGAAAACAAGTCTTTTCACCAAACTTGAGGCACAAGAATGAAACTCAAATGTTCAAATAGTTTAACTTATCAAGAATCAAAAATGTCTAATTTGACAGGAAACTACAAATACTAGTATTCCCTGTGTATTTCCCTCTCTCTCTCTCTCTCTCTCTCTCTCTCTCTCTCTCTCTCTCTCTCTCTCTCACACACACACACACACACACACATGCAAATAAAAATAAACTCGTCATTTCTAAATGGAAATAATCCTAAAGACATAGTTCTAATTGAAATAACTCATATGATTATCAAGGTCAACAGAAAGGTCGTTTGTGGGAATGTTAGTCCAACCGTTAATATGTTTTCTCAAGATATTTCCCTAGAATTAATTCTATTATTGCATTGTAATGACAGAAAATTTCAAGGTACTCCTTTCTATTACTTCCCTTTTTCATATACATTCATATTAAGAAATAAAAGGCTTTGAGATTTGACTAGGTATTTTGGTTAAGACTTTAAAACAGAACAAGATATTTACCTTCCTTCCATCAGAAAGATTACATAGAAACTTTTTAAAAGAAAGCTGAACAAAAGTTGATAAAAACAAAATATACTAAACTAAGTCTCTCTCTTGATTTGATTTTATTGGGAGAAAAAACAGAATATTAAATTTGTAAACTTGTTTTTCAAAAGCATTTAATCTCAATCTCTCTCTCTCTCTCTCTCTCTCTCTCTCTCTCTCTCTCTCTCTCTCTCTGTCTCTCTCTCTCTCTCTCCCCGTCCCTCTCTCCCTCCCTCTTTTTCTGTCCTTTTTCCTCCCTCCCTTTTAACTTAATGAACTAAGTCTTTTTTTTTTCCTTTTTCCTTTGGGGTACTCAATATTAAATCCAGGGGTGCTGCTCCACTGAGCTACATCCCCAGCCTTTTATTTGTTATAATTTTTATTTTGAGACAGGGTCTCCCTAAAACATCTCAAACTTGCAATCTTCCTACTTTAGCCTCCTGAGTCACCGGGATTACAGGCGTGGCAGTATACTCCTTTCTGTACAAAATGTCAAAGCTTTGGGGTGAAAGGAAAAACAATTTCCTGCCAAAATCAAAATTGAATAATGTAATTCATCATATTGAATAATGTACTGACAATCTGTGCCTTCATTTTTTTTTTCTCAGTAGAAATTCAACCTTGACATTTAAGATGTAAAAAAAAAAATCCCTTTAGAGATTTCATGGAGTACAAATCAAAGGTCAAAGATCACACAGATGAAATTCTTTGGGATGATTGAAGGCTTTGCAATGGAATCGGTAGCCAAAAGAAATTGTTAAAATATTCACCACGTTATCTGTTGTTATCCGTTTTGAATTATAATTATTAAAGACATAAGGTGTTTTGGATTAGCCAGATGGCACCTTCTCTGATGGCATGGTCACTCACAGATACCACACGAGTTTCTACTATGGATATTTATCATTTCCAACATTTGGATCATTCTCTCACATGAGAATTGTCAGCATTGTGGCCTAAGAAGGAAAACAATAGTGTATGTTTTTCAAAATTAAAAATTAAGAGCATGATTATAAAAATTACTTAAAATATGGAGAAGTAGTCACTGGTCAGAATAAAAGAGAATTTCCGTGAGGGTCAAAATAGTACACATTACAAAAGAAAAAAAAATGGTACAAAGCAGAGCCTTTCGCTGTGACTTCAGGAGTCCAAGTTTTTGGCAAGATGTTTTCAAAGCCCATTTGTGTGTTAAAGAATACTTTATCCTGAACAAGGAGCTGTGTGTTTTATAATTGTATTAAGTGCTTCCTTCTTCCCAAGTGGCCTCCATAACACTTAGTAAATGTGTATTTATCTGGCCACTGAGTGACATACCTGTGTGTAATAGAATTATTTGCAGAACTTAATAGCCTTTGTTATTTTCCCATGGGAATTCTTCAAAATCCAACAGGGTCTAGTTTTTTGGTGTTTTTTTTTTGTTGTTGTTGTTGTTGTTGTTTTGGGGGTTTTTTTCTTTATATGTTTGCTAAGTTACTGCATATTTGCTGGATATTGAAGTTTATTCCTGGGAATCTAATTTTGCAAATAATTTGGAGATATCCAGTCTTACAGTCATGTCCAAAATAACTCTTGCTACCATTTGTGTTTCATAACTACCCCTGTTTTCCTTCAAAGTATATCACATCTTTAATATAAATAAAGCACATACAAATACGAATGTTCAGATGGCCAAGTTTTTGTGGTGCATTCTGTAATTTGTTTTGTTATTCTTTTTAGTTATGCATGACAGTAGAATGTATTTTGACATATCATACATACATGGAGTATAACTTCCCATTCTTGTGGTTGTACATGATGTAGAGTTCATTCTGGAACTTTCGATTACACTAAAATCACAGATTCCTGCAGTATGCCAGGAACTTATACAGGCCTTTAGACTGGGACACATGTGCCCAGATAAGGGTGGTAAATATTTGCCACTCTTCAGCAGGATATACTCACAGGTACTGGAACCTAACCACCACTTATAAAGGATGTAGATAGAACTTTGAAGTCTTCGAAGGGCAAAGTATACTTAAAGGAAACAACACATTGGGAGTGACTAATAATTTGGCCAAAGCAGGTGGGTGCCTAGACCCTGCTGTAATTAGAAAACCCTGCCCAGCTTCAACTGATGAGGGTGAATCAGTCAGTCTGGCCTTTACTGCTGACATGGACTGGTCACCATGTCTGGTTACTCTGAGCTGAATTTAAGACCCACAATCACTATGACCTGATATAGTTCAACCACATCTGGTGAGGACAGGTTACTCATCTCCTTCATACCACCACTACTACTTTACCTAATTTTTTTTTTTAAATCACTAACTTAGGATACACTGGTGATACCCAAGTGTCATAAGAAAAAGCCTCAAGGGCAATTGCAGGTAAATTCTCCCTGCCATAAACCCCGAGTCTCCAAAATCAAAGGAGCTTGTTTATAGTTTATAGGTTTATGTTTTTCTGTGGGAGGCCAGTGTATCATTTCTATGGGCCCTTTGTGAACATGAAAACAGGTACCCACTCTGTTTTGATGAATTAGAGAAAAGTAGTCCCTCTATGAGATGAGACTCCAGGTTTATGAGTTGGTGTTTTTCATTGTAGCTTTTATTGTTGTTGAGTTATTGCAATGCCAACTGAGGAGCAGATGATTGCTATTAAAAATATGGCATGGTACATTCACAGTTCTCAAGAGGATCAGGTATGCCATACCATGGAAAGCCATAGAGGGAAGGACCAGGTTGGTCAGGAGATGGGGTTGGGCAAAAGCCTTTACTGTGGTTTCTGTGAGCATAAAGAATGAAGCAGGGTAAGCAGGTTTTGGATGGGTTAGTCTGGATACTTTCAGTGGGCTCTGAGGCTCGGGCCTTTCCCTAGTTTTCTGGTGCCTGGCCCTTGAGTGACATGTGGTTAGTAGCCCATGATGGAGGGGGCCAGTAATTCCAGTATGGCTCTGATTGGTTGGGCTGCATATGGAAGGCATCCCCATGAGCTAATTTTTTTATCATCTCTGAGAATGGGCTACCTTTGGAGGGGTAGTCTGTCCAGGATCAGCAAGGCCAGAGGGGTCAAAGCATCAAAAACACATAGTTAGCAAATGGAAGGGGACTTTTTGCAGGAAGTGCATGATTTAACAAGTCAGTGGTGAGCTGCTATATTTTACCAGCCGGTTCTCAGAGGAAAACAGAGTCCCAAATGAACATTTGCTGATTTCTTCATGTAAATGCTTCCATTATGGTCAATTTCAAGCTATCAACATGAAATCAGTCAGTTTGAAAAGTTCATAAAAATTTAACTGTTGATTCCCACTAGCCAATACAAACCCACTCCAGCTCATCGCTCCAAGATGGTAAGTCAGCCTCTCAGTCCTGAATCTTTGTGCACTCCACGAATGCAAATTCATAGGCTAGGCTATAAAATTTTCACAAAGTAAGAGCGTATAAGACTGAAGCAACTGACATACAAATCTGTTTGTAACACCCATCCATAAAGGCCAAACAATTGATGCCCATGAAACTCTTTAATAAGAGTTAGCCTAATTTCCCACATCAGGTTTTCCTGGGTGGACCCCTACTACAGTTAGGAATGGAGGTGAGGAGATAGATATCACTCAAAAAGGACATTTTTAATCAAAATTGATAGCGACAGCTACTGGAGCTTAAAGCTCATTAACATGAGATGAGTCTTTAAGAGAGTAATGAGTATTACTCAAGTATTCACAATACTTTTACAGAATCATTAGACAATTGTATATCATAAGTGCAGTCAACAGGAAAACAATACCACGGCAAAGAAAGTTCCTCTTGAGAGAGAACTGAGTAAAATCCAAGTGACTTAGAAAACGTGAGTCTAGAGATGTTTTTTGTTGTGGTTAAAATAATTAGAATAGGAAGAAACACTGACATTTGACCCCAGTCAATTCAGAACTACCATCTACTTATATCTACTAGCTCTATAATTCTTTTTTTTGTGTATGTTCTCTGACTCTTTTTTTTTCTTTTTTAAATTATTTTATTGTTGGTTGTTCAAAACATTACATAGTTCTTAATGTACCATATTTCACAGATTGATTCAAGTGGGTTATGAACTCCCATTTTTACCCCGTATAGAGATTGCTGTGAGCCAATCCTTAAAAAACAAATGCCAAATGTCTCCTTTGATATAAGGGGAGTAACCAAGGACAGGGTAGAGACGAAGAGCTTGAGAAGAAGATTAACATTAAACAGGGATGATAGGCGGGAGGGAAAGGGAGTGAGAAGGGAGATTGCATGGAACTGGAAGGGGAGCCTCAGGGTTATACACAATTTCTATAATTCTTTATTATAAAAAGTTTGGGAACAACAGACAGAAGAGCAAAAATAATGATCAATTCACTGTCTCTGGTGACAGCCACTGGCCCTGTGATAAGTGAGAACCCAGCATTTACTCAACCTAACACCCTCCTGTGACTTTAGGGACTTGCTGCCCAGGCTGAATGTGATGACAGGAGGGGATAACGTGGCTTAATGAACAAGGTTTCAAGAGACAGTGTTTCTCCTTCCTGAGGAAAGGCTAATGGCTGGAGCAGCCCAGGGTAAGGTGTCAATATGAAGAACTAAACACACCTGCTTATCCAGGAATAAATGCATGCTCTCCACAGGGAGCCAATGTGTTATGTAAAATCTGAGGTTTTGTGGCCAGAATTTACTGTGTGGTTAGGGGTGAAATCAATTTTTATTAATCTAAATTCTACCTGTACGCTTTCCCCAGTGCAGGCTGACAAAAAGCAGCTGTGCAGAGTTCTAACTGTCATAAGGCACCCCTAGCACAGATGTCCACCACAGCAGTGTCGGTTTGCAGAAGGCAAGAATAGCAGGAATAGCAGTGATCAGACAACCAGGTTAACAGTTTAATCTTAACTCTTTTTTTCTCTTTTTTCATCTTTTTAAAGATGCACAGGGTACCGTGGCAAGTAGGAAAGACATTGGTGGTTATCAGCTACTCAATACCATTATGGGCTTCCAGAATGGAGGAAAGACCTTGAATTACACAAATACTCACCCTAATGTATTAAATTACCATCATGCTATACAGGATGAGATGGGAGTGAATAGTACTCTGATCTGACCAAGGCTGAATGGTACAGGAGAGAATCAGAAAATGCTTCTGTCTCTGCCACTAGGTTTACAGCTCTGCTGCCTGCTCCCAAAATACTTCTTGCCTACATACTTATAGTTGTTGGCTCTTCCAGTCTGTTTGGGGGCAGAGGTAAGTAGTTTCTAAGAGAAGGACCAGGGCCTGGTTTACTGCAAGTGCTATGATTCAGATGTGGGTTTTCCCCAAAAACAGACATCGTCCACAGTATCACAACGTTAATTGAATCTATATGAGATGGTACCTGTTAAGAGATGTTTAGGTCATTTGGGGAACCACATTTGAATCAGTGCTGACTCTCAAGAGTTGTAACTCTCATGGGACTAGATTGAATTTGCAAGAGTGAGTTGTTATAAGTGAGCTGACACCTTCTTCAAATCTCTCTTCTGCTCACCACTCTAGCATTTGCCCCCTCTATATAAAGCTGAACATCCAATTGTGATAAAGCCAGAGGAGCTCACCAAACACAGAACAATTGCAATCACCTGATCTTGGACTTTCCGCCTCCAAAACTATGAGCTAAACAAACCTCTTTACCTTATAAAGTACCCAGCCTTGTGTATTTTATCATAGCTACCAAATATGGAGTATGATACCAAGATATTTACTTATATCCAGAAATAAGGCAGTAAAGATAAAGACTCTCGCAATCAAAGTCAAATTAATAAAACTAAAGACTATACTTTCTCCATCTCACTCCCTCAGAAAAGAGAAAAAGGAAAAGAAAAACACAAGGGAAGCCATGATTAATTATCTTTTCCTGCTGTGTTTACTCTCTTGGCCACTCTTCTAGCCATGACAGGTGCTCTAGGAACTGTGTGCAGTGAGGAACAAGACAGGAACATGTTCGGGGAAATCTGAAATAAATGAAGTTTTGGACAAAGAACAATGAAAACTCAGTTCTCCTTGCCAAACTCTAATTAATTAATGGGTTCTTTTTTTTATGAGGCAAAGAATAAACGTTTCAAATATCCAAAAGACCCTCAGAAGGGATTTTCAACAATTTGAATTTCCATCTAAAATATCATTAAGCAGTAATCATGTTTCCTGAAATCAACTTTTTTTTTTTTTGCACAATCTGCCAGGGAGTTGTCTTCTTTTGTTTTCAGGGCCCTGTAACCATAGGTTGTCCCCACCACCACAGTAGGGAGACAGAACCGTAGGAGTCAGCGACATCTGTACAAATAGATACACACAATCAAGCTCCCTGAAGGCAACTTGGCCTCTGCTTATTTCCCGTGATGTGCCTGCCTCTTTTGCATACCCAAGATGATTGACAGGACGTCACATCCCCTTAACATTTTTCTTTTCTGATTTGAAGCAGTAAGGAAGATTGAGTTTTGTGTTTTGCTCTGTTTCCTTTAACAGAAATAGTACAATGTTGCCAGCAAGCAAGCTAAAGAAAAATTGTATTGGCAGAGAAATTTCTTATTTTGTCAAATACAAAAAGAGAAAACAAAGGAAAACTTTTGGAAACAATCTATACTTGGGTTCTTTTCTATACTAGGATAGTCTAAACCATGACTTTCATGTCTTTCTGTTGAGGGTTCGGAAATTTGCAGGTTCAGAGATGGAAGCTAAGGTTTCCAGGGCCCTGTAACCATACATTGTCCCCACCACCACACGTAGGGAGATAAGGGTAAGGGGGTGTTTATGCTCACATTCTTTGGTAACACAAGGAAACAGAGCACCTGCAGTCTTATCTCTTGGTCTCTACCCCAGATTTGTTTTCCCAGCATCATTGAAGCAGTCTTGATTTTTTACTGAATAGAAGGTCTATCTGGAGATATGATTTCCTTAAACAGCACAATAAAAGGGCAAAAATAAATAAAATGCCCAAGAATCGTCTCAACTATTTTGTGGGTTGATTTTAGAAAGAAAGCTTTGATTTCTTAGGTATCACAGATGTTGCAAAGCAGGAATAAATGACATTTTAATTGTGTTTAGTAAAGAAAACAGATTTCAGTTCTGCAGTGTCTCAGACGGCTTCCAGAGGACCATCAATTGTAACTTACAGAAATGCACGACATTTTATAGACTTCATAAGATCCAGGGGGATATCTTTAAAGTAGCCTGGGCCCTGGATTAGGCTGGATTCAAAGAAAGAAATTTTCACACAAAAAAATTCTCCAGATGAAATAGCACACTGTCAGGTCAGATGTAAATGACATTTTTTCCTATTACTACAGCCTGCACCTCTCACTTAAAAGAAAGAACCTAAGTTTGAGATGGTCCTCCTGCTGTTTGCCTTACAGGGCCTTATCATCCTTCCCACACTTCATGATGTTTAGCAGCACCATTGGATTCCACATGGGGAGAACCTACCATGGTGTTTCAACACAGAATTTTGAAGATCCATTTTACATATCAGGAGAGAAAAACAATTTTTTCTATCACAAGTCATAAAAAGTTATAGACAAACAAATGTAGTAGAATTATTCTAAAGCTATTATTCTCCCTATTTTAGCATCACATGGAGAATGCCAGGGTCACACCTCATTCTATTTTTCTTCTTTTACCAGGGTTTATACCCCGGGGCACTTAACCACTGAGCCACATTCCTAACTATATGCATGTATTTATTATTATTATTTATTATATTGAGACAGGGTTTCACTAAGTTGCTTAAGGCCTCACTAAGCTGCTTCAGGCCTCGCTAAGTTGCTGAGGCTGGTTTTGAACTTGCAATCCTCCTGCCTCAGCCTCCTGAGCTGCTAGGATTACCGGCCTGTACCTCACACCCAGCTACACCTCATTTTAATTAGATCAGAAACTCTGGGAATGGAACCCAGGTATTAGTATTGTTTAAACCTCCATGAATTGTTTTAAAGGGAGCCAGGGCTGAGGCTGGAGATTTACATCACATCACAACACTACATTTCCTCATAGGCATTGAGGAGATACTGCCAGGTCATAGGCCTAGACTCACTGAAGTGGGGTGTATTTGTTTGCTGGGGATGCCATAACAAAGACCCCAGGATGGACAACTTAAACAGCCACTTGCCTACACACAGTTCTAAAGGCTTGAAATTCAAGATCCATATTGAGAAACTGATATGACTTCATTTTTAAAAATAAATAAATAGCAGCTTCTACCTCAAGGCCTGTCCTAAGGAAGGGGGCGTGACCCTTGTCCTGGGAAAAACCCATGGAGCACTCCTAGGCACATACCCACCCTGCTGAGTTGTTTGTAAATAATAAGAGAGATCTGTGCCTGACTCAGGCTAGGTGAAGACCCATAGCAACCCCCTAGCAACCACCAATCAGCATGAGACAAGGAAAATACCTGGGATGCCAGATGACCCCCCAGTAGTTTATGGTGGTTGATAACATGTTGGAAACCACACAGTTTAGTTTAGCACGTACACCCCTCGTGGCCTAAACCAGTCAGTTCAAAGGAATCCCCCTCTAGTACTAACCAATCACCCCTACCCAACTTGTTCCCTCCAGTGAATGTGCTAATCAATGTTAAGAGTTGTTGTTTGACTTTCCCGTGGTGTGGAATGATTTGCTGTGTGATGTTGTGATGCACAGAGTATCCCCCCAAAACCTATAAAATCTCACTGGACAAAGGACCAGGACTCACTCCCTGGGACTGCTGTGTAGGGAACAGTTGTGAGTCCAGGCTCGAGCTTGCAATAAAGACTTTTGTGTGATTGCATTGGATTCGGCTCCTGAAGGTCTGTTGGGGTCCCACGAATCTGGCATTACAAGATATCCTCAGAGGCAATTGTTTCTAAGGCTTCTCTCCCTTATAGCCATTCTGTACTCGGGATGGTATAAGAGAATGAGCTGAAGGAAGATATGAAGTCCAATTATGTCTGGAGTTTAAAGGAATGGATATGAGGTAAGGTGGTTTAGTAAGTAAGATTAACAAAACAAACAAAAAAGGCTCTCTTTGTTCCCCCATACCCCATTTAGGACTCTAGAAAGTGACCACCTGTCAGGGGTCCCTCTAGGGCACAGCCAGATATACTTTGTGACAGTGTGTGTGATGTCAACAATCACCAGAAATCGGACCCAAGATTCAAGGTGCATTAGAAAAGTCTGGTCCTTCCCTGCCACTCCACGGCTTTTTGGACTTGAGAGACGTGGGTCATGATGAAGCCAGAATTAGGCAGTCAGTATAGATAGGTAAATCGAGTCGAGTCCCATCAAGGAGGCCAATTTTGAGTGAGTCCAGCAAGTTGGAGACTGTCCCCCGAAGGGATTGAAATGTTAATTCCTTCAGAGCCCTCCTCCACCCTGACCAAGAACCTGCCCCAGATCCAACCTGTGGCCAAGGTAACCTGTCCCAGGAATTGCCCCTCCCTACAGGGAGCCATAGATTGTTAATTAATGTGTCCTTGGCTGCTCCTTCCTGCCCTTCCCCCTTCCCCCCACCTGTTGGCCATCCCACGGAGCATATCCTAAGTCTAGTCAGATGTCTAGTCACAGAAAGGAGAGAGATTAGGGGAAGAGGGCAAGAGAATGAAGGAAACCTAGAACATACAAAAAGGGCAGAACACCTCGCTTCTTGGGATACCAGGACACCCTCCCAGGAGAAGTCTGTATTACCCCTTTTTAAATAAACCCTGCTTTATATGCTTGCCTCTGCGTGCTTCTCTAATGTTCAAACTTTAACACGTGAGGGAGCAGAACTCGTCACCAGTAACCGGTGGTATCAATAGCTGCTGCCTCTTGTCCCTGTAACCTTGGGTTGTCCATTCACTTCTCTGGCTGTTTATCTCCTATTGTGTCACAAGCTGTGATTCAGTGACCAGAGGTTTTCAAATTGACCACTGTGAAGGGGAACTGGGAATAGGAGAATGGGGTGGTAGATGGAGCCCCAGGCCCTTTATCCCTACGACAGCCAGAGCAGCTCCACGTTTATTGATTGCATATATTGGCTTTAAATTTGCCCATAACGTCTGCCTCAAGGCTTTAACAATAATGGCTGGATTCGGTGATAGCCAAGGTTTTTTCCCAGATTTGATCAATGCTGCTCCTAGTCCAGAGAACTTTTTCTGTAACCTCTGCCTCATCACAGTTCCTTAGTGACCTTCCATTGTCTTCTGGAAGCTCAGGTCCCCAGGAAGTGAACATTTATCACAACTGACATTCAATTGGTAAGTTGTGTGTGTGTGTGTGTGTGTGTGTGTGTGTGTGTGTGGTCTGAATGTCCATGCCACCATAGAATTCAGATCTTTAAATCCTAACCCTCAAGGTGATGGTACTAGCAGATGGACCTTTGATTAGACCACACAGGCAGAGCCTTTATTATTATTATTAGTGCTCTTATATAAGACACCCGGAGAGGTGCTTTATTCCTTCCTGTGGGTAAAGATGGTGCCTGGAGAGAGGTGCTTTATTCCTTCCTGTGGGTAAAGATGGCGCCTGGAGCACTTCTCTTCCGGGAGCTCAGGTCCATGACGCACTGAATGGCATGCAAACCATCACCTCCAATCCCTGTGAATGGCGGGAACTTTGAATGGCGCACCTCCAATCCCTGAAGTGGCGCAAACTCTCAGCCAATGAAGAAGTAGCAGCCCACTAGCCTTGCTCCTCCTCATCCTGCATTAAGCCCATAAATATCAACACCCTCCCTCTCTCTCTTACTTTACCTCTCCTCCTCCCCCTCTCCCCTCTCTCTCCCCCTTCCCCCTCTCTCTCTCCCCCTCCCCCTCTCCCCCTCTCCCCCTCTCCCTCTCTCCCCCTCTCCCTCTCTCCCCCTCTCCCTCTCCCTCTCTCTTTCCCTCTCCCTCTCCCCCCTCCCAGATTCTCTTCTGCAACTGGCCGCTATGGTCCTGCTAATAAAATCTCCGACAGGTAAATGGTTGTTTTGGCTTGTTGAGTTTATGGAGCTTTCCCACCATTCCTTACTCTTCCACCATGTGAAGACAGGGGGAGAAGACACCATCTATGAACCAGATAATAGGGCCTCATCAAACTCTTATATTTATCTTATATTTTCTAGCCTCCAGAATTATGAGAAATGAATTTCTGTTGTCCATCAGCCACCTGTTTATGGTATTGAGGCAGCCCAGAGAGACTAAGAAAGCCCTGCTATTTCCCTCTAGCTCAGCAACAAAGGGGCAATTTTTGTGAGTCCTGGGGCCTCAAACCCACTTCAGCATTGCAGCCAGGGCCCAGCCATCCCTGCCATCAAAACAGGAAACACATGAGGGAGCTTATCTGCACTAACTTCAGTACTGATGGAATGACTGTGTTGCATTACTAGGAGTAGCCACTTTTCTCTCTCTAAGAGGGTCATCTACTATTTTCCCTCCTGGCCTTGCCCCAACCTCCAGAGGAAAACGATTTTAGCCTTATTCTGTGGGTGGCAGTGGGGAGGTGACTGTTTTGAACATCATCCTTGGCATTCACATTCCAAGACCTCTGCCTTTTCTGGTTTTTCTATAAGCCCATGGTCCCCAAATATACTAACTTTCAGGGGACGCTTCTTTAGTCAGCCTTCAGTAATATAACAAATCATCTGTTGAAAAATGCACTAAAGAACTAATAAGGCTTCATGTTGGAAAGGATGGAGTGACTTGAATTTTCTAGGGAGTTTTTGAGCTACATCTGTCACTGCTCCAAATATTCTGATATAGCTCTCATGCTCCAAACCCCATCTCAATGTACGTGAGATGCAAACAGACTGGGCATTATTTTGTTTGGGGGGGCGGGGGTGTGTGCATCTGTGTGTGTGTGTGTGTGTGTGTGTTTACTGTTTGTGCGTTTTGAAAAAGAAAGTTCCAGTGAGTGAAAAAATGTTGTTTGTCTCCACCAAGAACCACTAATTTAGAATTTTCTGTACATTGTCAGCAAAGATTTGCATTTCAATGTAAATCACTGAAGCTGAAAAAGGAGCAACAACTTATCTGTGGAACAAGACTAAGAAGAGACATTTACAAGGGCCAGCAAAATTTTGTTGTATAAATAGGATCCCCACCCCCTCAGCTGGCTCTCAGGGTCTGCACCATTGTTCTTTAGTTGTAGGGGCACCAATTAAGTGTTTAGGTAATGTTTAGGTAGTTTAGCTATGAGGTGTCCCCCAAAAGCTCCTGTTAATGCAGGAATATTCAGAAGTAAAATGATTTGATTATGAAAGCTATAATCGAATCTGTCCTACTTTGAATGGACTCACTGGGTGGTAACTTTATGCAGGTGGGGCATGGCTGCCGGACCTTGGGCCCAGGGCAATGGAGTCAGCTATTTATGGACTGAGACCTCTGAAGCAGTGATCCCCAAATAAACTTTCCCTATTCTAAGTAGTTCGCGTCAGATATTTTGGTCGCAGCAATGCTGAGTCAACTAAGACAAGAGTCGTAAATCTATGGACTTGGATTCTGGCTGATGTGGGTGATCCACCTTAGATTCTTGCCTATGCACCTAAGTTCTCAACGCCTGTTACAATGCAAGTGATGAGTCTATAAGAAAAAAATACTAACCTCAGTGAGTTAAGAATGAGTGTTGGATTCACAGCCAACAGGATCTACTACAAGATTCAGAAAATGAGGATTATCCAAATATCATATCGTTTGGGGAAAAATAAAACATAGGTTATGAAACCAAAGGTGGAGTCTGATCCTCATTTTGCATTCATATGCAGTTTGTGCCTGAGTCCTGACAGAATCTGAATGAGGAGAGGCTGGGGAAGTGATGGGAGCAGGAAAGTGAGGGCCAGAGGTTACATGGAGGGTGTAGAGTGTGAAAAAGACAGTGAAGCACCAAGGAAGTTGTGTTTGTACACATGCACGTGTCGTCCAGGGTACTGCAGTGGTGACTGCTCTTCCAGAACCTAGAAGTTTGGTATTAAAGGCAAGAAAGGGAATTGGAGGCCTCTATCCCACTTCCCCAAGTAAAACTCGATGATGTGTAAGAGCCAAGACTTTCAATTGAGACCTGGATTTTTAAAAATTCTGGTCCAACGTTCACTGACTGAGGGTCCCTGGACAAGTGATTTTTAACCTCTTAACATCACTTTCTCCTCTGTAAAATAAAGATATTTCTTGGCAGCCCCAAAGGGTAGAATTCAGTGTAACACAAAGTGGTCAATAAAAAGGAACATTTAAAACTTTTCCTGTTGGGGCTGGGGATGTGGCTCAAGTGGTAGCGCGCTCACCTGGCATGCGTGAGGCCTGGGTTCAATCCTCAACACCACATACAAACAAAGATGTTGTGCCCCCCGAAAACTAAAATAAATATCAAAAATTTTTAAAAATTTTTAAAAAATAAAACTTTTCCTGTTATATCCAAGTTGTGAAGGTGTACCTGTGTGTATGAATATGCACTGCTATAGGAAAATAACAAATGAATCTGTAAATAAAAAAAAATTCTAGCCCATTTCTCAAACCTGATCCCCAAAGAAAATTACACCTTGACAGCAAAATAACCTCCAACAAAGCATTGTTTTTAAGTACATTCACATGCTATGACTTCTTTATTTGTAGCAGGTTCTTTGGTGGAGGGGGAATGGTGTAGTTTGCCAATAATTCTGGGGTATGAGTGACTCTTGAGACTAACAACAGAATGGAAACATGAACTTCAAAGGACAAGCTCCCCAGCGGTTCCACCTCTGAAGCCTTTTATAAGCAGTCTCACTTGAAAGCAAATAATTGACAGGAGGGTCCACCTAACTGTGTCTTCTTCGGCCCTCTGACAACTGTGCTGGGAGGCTGGGGATTGGTCAACACTCCCAGCAGGACCTGCATTGCAGCAACAGACCTGGTGCCCTGAGCTGAGTGCAATTTGTCCTGTGGGGCCAGGCCGAGTTTGCAGCTGAAGTTTTTTATCTTTAATATCAAAATCAATCATAATTTTTAGCATGGAGGGGGTTTCCTGCAACTGTCAGAGATATAGCAAGTAATTACTTCAGACATGGTGTGCACATGAGACTTGTTTTACTTTACAAGTGATCTAGAGTACTTCTTTTTAAAACAATTAGTAATTTTGCATCTTGGTCACAGTAACCAATGATTTCCTTCCCTACTGTGAGAAAGTTCCTGCTATAACTCAGAATGACTATTCATTAATAATATAAGAATGTTGCAAAGTTGCTTATGTTTTATTACTAATATACAACCCTCATTTTCCTTTTTTTTCTTTATTTAATAGGCTCTACACATTTTCCTGCTAATTATTCCAGCTATGGAGTGACTGTGGCATGAATAGTGCTATAATTTTCACTGCCTCTAACTGCTGGCTTCCCCCACAGGATTCAAAGAACTCTCTAAGCAATGGACTGGCTACCTCAGGAGGACCTCAGGCTCTGTCATTAACCTTCTTGTGGTTATTGTCATAGCTGATACCACCAATGCCCTCCAGTATGTTCATGGGCAGAGGAAATACAATGGTAGAATTCTTCTCGGTGGCTACAGTGGTTAAGGTCTGCAGGTAACGCAGCTGAAGGGCTATGGGGGACTCGGCCAGCACCATAGAGGCCGACTTCAGAGATTTAGAAGCATTCATTTCCCCTTCTGCTGCCAGGACCTAAAATGACAGAAATAAACATTTACAAATGTGACTAGAGTTTTCTTTTTCTGGGTCTGTGCTGATATAGGTCCCCCATCCTCCTGCTTTGCCATACATGTTTCCTTGGCTTTTGGCTAGGATAAGAGTATCATATCCTATGGTGAATGGAGAAACTGAGGAGGTTGCACAGTGTCAGAATAGATGTTTTACAAATTATGACTACCTAGATTTCATTTTCAAACAAAAATGAAAGCACTCTCTTTAACACAAATAAATACTTGGCCATCCATCCTAGGAATGCTCTTAAAGCCTGTAGGGGCCTCACTGCCTACTGCATTCATTTTTAGAGAAGCCTAAAATTCAAGGGCTCCAACCAGGTTTTTTGCTGTTTTTCAGTTATCATACAAGATGTTGTTATTTCATTCTATTGCCAACCTAGTCTCGTTCTTACAATGCATGAATTGTTCCCAGTTCTCTGAGCTCTTGATTACAAGTAGTAGAAAGTGCCAGCCTGGGACTCTCTTCATACTCTGCTTTCCTAGTTCTCAGACTGCCCAAGAACAACTTGGCCAGGCTTAATCGCCCCCAGCGTGGGTACCCGCTATCCGTGGGAGAGTGATGTCTTGTCCATCATTGCCAAGTCTCTGCTGGGAAACTGCTAGAACTCAGCAGATAAACCAAAGTACAGGATGGATAAGGACAGAGAAAACAACCTTGTCAGCTCACAAATAAGATTCCCACGAGGCTGCTTGAAGGTTTCTGATTTCACTTGGTTTCTGATGCTTCAGGAAATCCATCAACACAAAGACTACAGATCCAACCGTTTCAAGGACATTCGGGGGAAAGAGTGGAGTTACATTTAGTAATTCTAACCTGGGTTGTGTTTGATTACTCCCTTTGAATCCAGTATCATGAAACGCACCAAAACAATGGTGTTCACAAGACAGGCAACATGCCGGCTACATCTGAAACACCAGCTTTATAAAAAGGCTGGTCCCTGAACCCGGCCCAGATTCTGCTTCACTGGAGCCGAAGTCTTTTGCTACGTTCTCTAGGAGACTCTGGGGTGCAGCCAGCATTGGGCCCTACATTGCTAATTGTTCAACATGTTGCTGAGCATCCTCTTGACCTGTTGCTATGCTCATTACCTTCAGATTGAAAGAAATTCCCATTAAATCTGTGAAAAAAAGCCTTTCTTTAAAAATAACAGAGCAACCCTGATCGTCTGTTCAGCTCCATCTTTGTCTGCCCCAGCACCAGGAGCCTCCCCTGTCATGTACATGGAGTGGCCCTTACCCTGGCTCTGGCTTCCCGTGTGGCCTCGGCCTCAGCAGCCATGGATCTCTGCAACTGCACCGGAATCCGGACATCTTTGATTTCCACTCGGGCCACCCGGATCCCCCACAGCTCCGTGGCATCATCAAGCATGGTCTGTTTGCCAATCAAAAGAAAAGACATTGATCAGAAGACAGGTGACTTGATGTTAAGTTTCTGATGCTTTGGGAAGGTAATTCTTCCCAAACCTATGGATCCCTTCTTGGAATTGAAGTGAATCCCTTGAAGGCTTCATGAACAAATCCTAATAAATTCAGTGAGTAGTCTACTAGAAGGTCCCACCCCTCAACCATCCCACAGGACATCAGCATATGATATCAGTATATGATGGGGATTGGGAACAATGCTTCAGATCCGCTGTCACTGATATCAAGCAGACAGCAATGGGTGAGCTTCTCAGAGAGGCTTGAATTTTGTCCTGGCTCTGCCATTTGCAGCTATGAATCACAGGACTAGCTTCTTAACCTCTCTGATTCTCAGTTTTCTCACCTATGAACAGTTCCTGTCTGGACTGTCATGAGGATTCGTGTGAGGCTTTGAGATAATACATATGAAGTATCTATCAATACTTAGCAATGACTCAGTGGATATTATTATTGGGTACTTTTCAAGCTATTATTTATCTTACTCTCTTTAATCCCTATCTGATGGCCAGTTTTAAACAAGTAACAAGATGTGTTTTCTTTTTTTTTTTTTTAAGTAGGACATATTTTTAGGGTGCATTTTTAAAGAAGCTTACAGTAAAGATATTCTTGTCCTTTGTAAAACCTTAAAACTCTGAAAGACATCTAACTGGTTGTCCTGGGGAAGAAAGGACAAGAGTACCTTTCCCTTCTGTGGGTTCTGCAGGACATCAAGAGTTGATGAGACCTCACGAGAAGCCAGTGACCTGGCTTTAAATGGGAAACATTTGAGTTGTCAAACTCAGCAGGTTCTTAGAAAGGAGATGGGGACCTGTCATGCAAAATTGTCATCACCTCATAAAACCATGAGGTCTTGGCACAAGAGGCCAAGAATGACCCGAGTCCTAACTTACAGAAAGAAAGCTGAGAATCAAAATGCAACCAAGTTAAGAAAATACAGAAACACAATTTATAAACTAGAATATACAAGAAATTAGGTCATACCTGCTCCATCTTGCTACCTGCAACCTGGATTACAGGTATCAGGGAAACAAGTGTTGTATATCTATTTAGAAATTAAAGATGGTAGGATTCCAGAAGGGTTCTACCATTCCTTTAAAAATGAAGTCCCTATTATCATTATTACAATAATGATGATGATCAGCATCATTAATCTTGTTATTGATATTGGTGCCATGATGTAAATCTTTTCAGACAAGGCATATCTCTGCTGTCTCAGATCAATCCTCTTCTGACTTCCACACCCCACTAAAATGTAGGAATATAGGGGCTGCCTGGGAAATGGCTATGCTTCCTCTGGAGTAATCTAAATTGAAAATAAGTCTGGTCTCTAACCTTCTCAGAAAAGGTACAACGTTATTCCGTGATTGTGAATTCCAAAGAAAGGAGATAAGGGGTACAATTCTCATAGCTCCTTTCTCCTACCCAGATATTTAAGTCTATGCCTTGTAATAAGTAAACAAAATCACCAATAGAACCCCACCTCTAGCATAGCTCTGTGTGTGTGGTGTGTGTGTGTGTGTGTGTTGTGTGTGTTGTGTGTGTTAACACACGTTGAGGGGGTACATCGATAGTCTCTGATAATTAGGAAAAATTAACTATGGTGCAGGGTATTAATTCTTGGAGTCCTCACCTGGATGCTGTGGGCAATCTCTTCGCGCCCTGCTAAGATCTGAGACAAGGTCTGTGTCCCTAAGACATTTCTCAGAGTGGTTTGAGCCAGCAGAAACGTGGCTTGGTGAACATCGTTGACATTAGCCACTGCTGAGACAGCACTGTAGATTCTGTAGTAGACAACTCCATCCACCTGAGTAGTCACAGAGTCTCTGGTGAGGATCTATAGAGCAAAAACAAGGCAAGATCACACGTGAGTTGCATTCACAGCAATGGAAAGAGTGATAGCCAACCCCTAAAGCCCTTCTTCACAGGAAAGTGTTAATTACAGTTCATGCCAACAGTCACCAAATCCTGTCCTAGGTTGAATATAACCTCATCCTACTCAGTAACAACATTCCAACCCAGATTTGGTCCCTGTCAACCCCTGTAACTTCATCTTAGAGAACATTTACATCCCATAGGCAGAAGCTCTTGACTTGCCAAGGTAAGAATAGAGACCCCCATTTTAAGGATTAGTAGAACTCTTTTGGAATTCTATCATCTTCTATTTCTAAGTAGATGGAGAACACTTGTTTCCTGATACCTGTAATGTACTTGGTTTTCAGTTTTCAGATGTGATGAAGCAATACTGCTTAGAAAACATAGATGGCACCAGAGACCGTGTTCTATATTTAAGTAAAGCACAAATGATTCAGATTTGTAGAGAAGCTCAGCATTGATCAATCTGAATAATGTGACAAGGTATTTTGGAGCAAATGAGTGATTTGTGCGTGGATCATGGAAAACAGAGGCCAGAACTGTCCACAACAGAGCCAGAAAATTTCTCCTCTAGGTCAGCAAGCATTCCAGGTGCTGTGATGGAGCTGAATTCTGCACTCAGTCCTGTGGTTCCTGACAGAGGCCCTGGAGATGTCGTTGAGTCTTGATTGGGTGTCCTGTCTTTTCATTATCTCTGCCCTCCCCCTAAGTCCTTCTCCCATTGTAGATCTACTCACAGTTATTTCCCCCTCCCCAACAGTTCACTTTGGTTATGAGAAAGCAAATTAATCATTAGTAACTCTGACTTTGCTAGTATCCAGTTATTAGTTTTGGTCATTCATTATAGTATTTCAAGAATCATTTGAAATCCAAATACAGGTAAGCCCTTCACAACCTCTGCTCTGTCTCCACACCTGTCTGCTCTGTTGCATCCAAACATAAACCAACTTAAGGTCAAATGCAAAGGTGAGCTGGGCACAGTGGTGCATGCCTATAATCCCAGCAGCTCAGGAGGCTGCAGTAGAAGGTAGCCTCAGCAATTTATTAAGGCCCTAAGCAACTCAGTGAGACCCGCTTTCAGGGGTGAGTTGTTAAGTGCCCCAGAGTTCATTCCCCAGTAGAAAAAAAAAAAAAAAGCAAAGGTGATTAATACAGGTATTACTTTAAAAATCTTAGAAAATAGGGCTGGGATTGTGGCTCTGTGGCGGAGTGCTTGCCTAGCAGATGAGAGGCACTGGGTTCAATCCTCAGCACCACATAAAAACAAATAAATAAAGTTATTATGTCTATCAACTGCTAAAAGATGATGATGGCAAGGATTATAAAATAACCAAACACTGCTCTCTGCCCCCATTCTCTTCAGCTCTTTGTATGGTGAGTTATCTGTCTCTCTCAAGCATCTGTTTAGTCATTCTCCAACCCAGCTTCCCTACCAACTGTCTTCTCTCAGACTTTCTTTTATTTGGTCATTCCGAGTCTTCTAGTATTTTCTAATGTTTTTATGAGTGCAATATACTTATACATAATAGTGGGGTTTATTTTGACATATTCCTACATGCATGTAATATAATTTGATCCAGGTCATTTAGTGTTTCAAGTCTTCTAGTTCTCGGGTCTTGCCCTGGACTCCTTTGGCAAAACAAAAAGCCCAGTAGTTTAGGAGCCACCTACAAGCACTCAGAGCAGGTCCCTGGGGATTCAGTTCATTCTCCTCTTATTGTTCAAAAACATACTATAAGAATTCAATTGCCCGTGTAATGGAGATGTAGGTTTTATTTCTAGTAACAAATCTATAACCTTTTACCTCTTGTGGAGGAATGTTGCAAGTAACTGTTCGGAGATCAACTTTGACAAACACATCTATGCATGGCAGGACCAGGATCAGACCTACAAAACAGAAAATTCATTAAATTTTTACCTATTGATAATAATTAAAACAAATAGCATCCCAGCTGTTTGATACATCATTTTCACAGGGCTGTATATGTTTTAGATGATCTTCAATATGAACATATTCAACTTTGGGGATTAAAAAAATAAAAAGAATTGCCTCAGAATTAAAGTCTTTTGGTAAAATGCTAATGACCCTTGGCATTTAATCTTCGATTTTTAAAAACAATCTATTTCTTTCTAAGTGTTTAATTTGATGTTGATTTAAAAGGACATTTTGGAAATTAGTTTTCTTATAATAAAGGTACAATATAAAAAATTCAGGAAATAGACTTTTGGTCTTGAATATTAGTGAGTGCCAACATTCTCAGAATCTTCAAGTGTATTGAAGGAATAATTGAACTAAAATTTTCCCAAAGCTGGGCATGATTGTGCACACCTATAATCCCAGTTACTTGGTAGTCTGAGACAGGCAGACAAGGCCAAACTGGAAAACCTAGTGAGACCTTGACTCGAAACAAAATTTTAATTTTTTTTTTTTTAAGCACTAGGGTTATAGTTTGGGGATAGAGTGTGCTGTTCGCATTCTTGAGGCCCTGAGTTCAATCCCCATCACTGGAAGAAGAACAAGAAGGAGAAGGAGAAGGAGAAGGAGAAGGAGAAGGAGAAGGAGAAGGAGGAGGAGGAGGAGCAGGAAGAAGGAAGAGGAGGAGCAGGAAGAGGGAGGAGGAGGAGAGGGGGAGGAGGGGAGAAGGAGGGGGCTGGGGAGGAGGGGAGCAGGAAGAGGAGAGGAGGAAGAGGAGGAGGAAGAGGAGGAGGAGGAGAAATAAATCACCCCAGGGTCTCAGATTTCCTGAAACCAATGCTTTGCAAAACATAGCCATATTCTGGTTGGAGGACAATAACATTCTGTGATTGTAAACACTTTTCCTTCTCTCTGCATTTGTGAAGCATTGGGGTTGGTGTCCTCAGAGAAGTGTGGGTATAAAAAAACTCATTAGAGGACCCTGTGAATCCTCAGCATTACAGTGAGGATGTTCTTTCTTTATTATAAGAATTACAAGGGTTAGAACCACAAGGTATGTAAGCAGGATGGGGACACTAATCCATTTCTGCTATCAGGAAAGTTTTGTGTGACTGTTTTTGTTCTCAGGTTAAGTAAGCACCATGAGAAGGAACAGCAGCACAGGCGGAGTACACTACTGGAATGTTCTCTTCCTTTTGGTCTCTAAACATTTCTGAGACTTGTGGTAAGAACGACGGCCCTATTTATTTGCTTTTTTGGTATCAGGTCTCTGTGGTTAAGAGCACGGCCCTGAGAGCTTCTGGAGTTAAGTCCTAGCCTTGCCCCTTCGCACCCTTGTGACAGGGAACATTCACTCAACTTTTCTGAGCTTTGGTGGCTTAATACATACAAGATGGTAGGAATAGGTATGTAATAGGTGCTCAAGGAGTCGAAGTTCTTATTGTTAATTCTTTTTATTATTAAAGAATAATTTGCAAAAGTGGAGAAGTTTTCCGTTAGCAATTTGGCTCGTCTCCCTTTTGTCCTTATGACATGCTGAGGTAACTCATTAGCCCCAGAGACACGTATGACGAGGTTGGTTATCCTGGGACATTAAGTAGCGAAATCTTCTGGGAAAATTCATTTACAAGAGACACATTTTTCTCCAGAGTCCTCCAAGTTGTGGCTTTTCTGCCTCTTTCACATCATTATTATAATCTGAGCACCTAGGAACAGGATAACTTTGTTATATCTTTTCTCTGCTGGATGATTCTTACATTTGCTGTCTTGGCAAACTCATAAGAACATCCATAATGCATAATGGGTGTTCCTCTCTTTTCCTTGGGTTCTTTATGAAATTCGACAAGTAAGATTGTATTACTTAAAATAGCCAAGTGTCACTCACAAGTTTCACCTTTTGAAGCATCTCAGGTTTTTTTCATGTAGCAGATATCTGACCAAATACAAAATACACAGAATATCACTATGCATAAAAACCTTTCTAACCCCAGAGATTTTGTAGTGTAGATAGAAAGACAAAAGTTTTACTTAAATATACCCTAAGAGGAAGCCAAAAACAAATGTTACCAGAGAAATAGAACTAAAAAACATCATCTCTTAAGATGCTTTTTGATAGTCTTTTAAGAATATTAAAATTAACCACATGGAATTGCCATTTTTTGTGAACCGAAACAAATAACAGCAATTTTGTATGGTTCAACTAAATATACACCGAGACTTTGTGAGAATTAAATCAATATCTTATTTCTAAGAAGTTTAGAAGTAAGAAGTTTAGAAATAAAATATTGAACTGACACCCTCACCTTCACCCTGGTCAAAGAAAAAAAAATCTTTTTATAACATGAACAGTTTGGAATATTTTTCCTTCCAAAGTTTTAGAGAAAAGATAAAAATGAAACTACACTAGATTTCAAAAAGGCTGAAAGTTCATCTTTACCTCCAACTGTGAGAATGATCTTAGGTAAATCATCAGACCTATGTTGGCTTCAGTTTCCTTATTTTGAAAACCAGGGGACCAGACAAAGGGAGTCCTAGTATGGTCTCCAGCTCTGTTGGTCTGTTGGTCTACTTGCCATGAAAGGAAGTTACCTTTTACTCTTCCATTAGCCCTTTTCAAAGAGTAAGAATCAAATCCCAACCACTTGAATGTTGGCTCCAAGTACCTTAATGGTCTATGTTGGCCATTTACTCTTTTTGGGGGGAGGAGGGGTGGTAACGCAGATTGAGCTCAGGGGCACGCCCTCAGCCCTATTTTGTATTTTATTTAGAGACGGGGTCTCACTGAGTTACTCAGTACCTGAGGCTGAGGCTGGATTTGAACTCACCATCCTCCTGCCTCAGCCTCCGAGGAGCTTGGAATTACAGGCATGTGCCACCAGTCCCAGTCATTTACTCTTTCCCCTTGTTGTCCTGACATGCTCTTATTGGCCCTGGTAAGCTGTGTCCAGGGATCATAACCACCAGCTTGGCTCACATTCACAGCCCCTCTCAGGGGAAGAGTTTGGAAACAGATCCAGATTTCTAATCTCTCAAACTGGTGGCCACTCCCAGAAGGGCACATCCTTTTATTACACAGAAGAGCTCCAGTTTCCTGAGATTTTGCTTTGAGTTCCAGTCGGTGCCACCAGGAAAAATAGTGGTGGTGGCAGCAGAAGTAAGGGAAGCCCGTAATCTGCGATAGGAGTACCCACTGTGTCATACCTGGTCCCTTGGCTTTGTTGGCTTGGATGCGTCCCAGTCGGAATACAACAGCGCGCTCATACTCCTTAATGATCTAAGAGGTTAAGGGACAGCATTTAGTCTTAATGGTTTGCTGGCTAATATGGTGAGCCCCATTTAATTCCCAGGGTATTACCTTCAAGCACATCCATATGGAGATGGGGAAGGTAATGATCATCAACAGGAAAGAGAGGGAAAACAGGATCCAGCCACAGACACCCAGCTGTTTTTTGTTGATGCCTAAGAAATGAGAAAGAAGCAAGCCTGTGATTGGTGCAATTCTTTCAAGAGGCCTCCAGCTGAGTAGGTGAGGAAACTATCCAGAGGGCTGGCAACACAACTGAGGAGACCCAAATCCATCCATACCCCTAAATGTAGACAAGCACACAATGTTTTCAGGTTTTTAGATACTGAAACCGATCTGTTCCTTCCAAGAGAAGTCTCATAGCAATCAATAACAATAATTATCATTGTATTTCTATACAGCTGACATGGTTTATTATTCTCAAAAGAAATAAAATTGTTTTTCTCAGAATATGGTCCAATGGATCACCCACATCAGAACCTTCAGATTCTTGAGCCTCATGAATTCTCCAGGTGAAATTCAAAATAACTTAGAGGTAGGTAGATAGGTAGGCAGGTACTATTATCCCCAGAGGGCAACAATGTAGCACATGGAAAAACTTTTCTTATTTTTTTTTTAACTAGGGACTGAACCCAGAAGTGCTTAACCACTGAGCTTATACCCCCAGTGCTTTCCATTTTTTATTTTAAAACAGGGCCTCACTAACTTGGTGAGGCTGGCCTCAAACATGCAATCCTCCTGCCTCATCCTCTGGGGTCACTGGGATTACAGATGTGTAGCACCTGGCTGTGGAAGTATATTTTGAAGAGCCTTTAGGTATCAGTTTCTATGAAAGTCTCTTAGCAACTATATGACCTTACATAAATCACTCAATCTCTGTAGGTCTCTATTTCTTCATCTGTAAGATGGGGATTGAAATTACCTACTTCAGAAGATTTCATGAGGACTAATTAGATAACTCGTCATGCATTGCCATCTCCATTAGTAAACAAGGATTACCACTACTATTCCTATTTTATGGATGGACAGGAATTCCAGGGACTTGTCGGATCTTGATAGCTGATATTCTTCACTTTTCATGGAACTTTGTTTTATTGACTTATTGCACTAAATTTCTTTTGGTTAATCACACATTATGATGGCAAGGGTACTTTGTCTTCATGAATACTGCCTTGCAATGAGATGAAACTGAATTCAAATCCTACCTCAATCACCTAAAACTGTAGTTTTAGTTACATCAATACATAATTTTTCAGATGCTTATTTGGAAAACATGCATGTCTGATTGATCCTCTTATTTTAGAATTCTCTATGCTCACCACTCTATGCCCTGCCCCCACCCCCTTTCTTTTTTCTTTTCTTTCTTTCTTTTTTTTTTTTTTTTTTTGCACCAGGAATTGAACTAAGTGGCACTCAACCACTGAGCCATATCCCTGGCCCTATTTTGTATTTTATTTAGAGACAGCGTCTCAATGAGTTGCTTAATGTCTCACTTTTGCTGAGGCTGCCTTTGAACTCTCCATCCTCATGTGTCAGCCTCCCAAACCGCTGGGATTATAGTCCTGCATCACTGCACCCAGCAAAGTTTCTCCCTTTCAATCCTCATTACCCCCATTCTTTTCTCCTTGACAACCATCCCCATTTTCATCCCTACATTTCTCTCTATTGAGACACATTCTCCTCATGGACAGGAGAACAATTATATTGATTAGTTATCTCCACCCAGGAAATTCCTTAAATACCATGTTATCTCCATCTCAGTAAAAGCTTTAACAACCCGCCTGATTGCCCAGGTTAGAGACTCAGGGCATCATTTCCTCTTCCCTATTGGACACCAAAGTCTCTGAGCCTAAATGATATCTCCTCAAAAGCATCCCTACTTAGCCATTTTACTGCTATTGATTCATTGGGACCTGAGCCATATTTGTTAATCCTTAGAAGAGTCCTAGGCTTTTGCTCTTGCAAGCAGTGCTATGATGAATGTCTTTAAACATCTGTTGTTTTTGTTGTTTGTTTTTGTTTTTGTTCGTTTGTTTTTGTTTTGTGCCCTGTGTAGGATAAATATCTAGCAGTGGATGTGTTAGGCCAAATGAACTAGTATTTATGATTTTGATCCATGGTAAATGTCCTTCAAAAAGTCTGTACCCACCTGTATCTGCACTAACAGTGTACGTCTTATTCTTATAAGATAATTTTGAGTTTCTCAATTGTTGTATTTTCATAGGTGAAAAGTATCTAAGTTCTAGATACATTATTTCAGTACTAAAAACTTTTGAGTAAAAATATTCTTTTATAGGGTTCTTTTTTAGACTATTATGATGTGGGATTAAAAAGATACTTTGTGCATTCTCAAAAAAAAAACAACTTTGTTGTATTTTATGGATTAGCACATTTTTTACCTTTTGTAACATAGCCCATATCTTCTCATTGAAAAAAAAATCTAAAGATATAAAACTAAAGACGGAATTCCCTACTTCCCCTTCTCAATTCTGCTTTCATCTAGAGAAATTCCATAGTTATCATCAATTTGGTGTATGTCTTTAAGGACCAATCACTATATATTTGCACACTATATATTTACATTTAGAAAATATTTGACTTGATTTCCAGATTTATTTATTTATTTATTTATTTATTTATTTATTTATTTATTTAGATAAATGTACCACACAGTACCTAAGCAAATTGGTGTAGCCAATTTGGAAGCAATATGGAGATTCCTTGGAAATCTGGGAATGGAACCACCATTTGACCCAGCTATCCCTCTCCTCATTCTATACCCAAAGGACTTAAAAACAGCATACTACAGGGGCACAGCCACATCAATGTTTATAGCAGCAAAATTCACAATAGCTAAACTGTGGAGCCAACCTAGATGCCTTCAGTGGATGAATGGATAAAAAAATGTGGCATATATGCACAATGGAATTTTACTCAGCATAAAAAAAGAACAAAATCATGGCATTTGCAGGTAAATGGATGGCACTGGAGAAGATAATGCTAAGTGAAGTTAGCCAATCCCAAAAAAACAAATGTCAAATGTTTTCCCTGATATAAGAAGGATGACTCATAGTAGAGGAGGGAGGGAGAGCCTGGGAGGAACTGATGAATTCTAGATAGGGCAGAGGGGTGGGAGGGGAAGAGAGGAGGCAGGGGATTAGCAAGGATGGTGGACTGTGATGGACATCATTATCCAAAGTACATGTATGAAGACTTGAATTGGGTGTCAACATATCTTATATACAAACCGAGATATGAAAAATTGTATTTAAAATTGTAATGCAAAAATAAATAAATAAATAAATAAACAAAATCGTCTTCTGTAAAAAAAAAAAAAAACCCTAATCAACTTTTATATCTTTCCAAGTCATTACATACTCATTTACCTTAGTCATACTCTCCCATCTTAAATCTGTGTTTTGGCTTACTTAGCCATTCTCCTGTCTATTGACATTCAGTTTACTTGCAGTTTTCCCCCTTACAAACAAAGCCGCAATAACTGTGCTTGTACCTGCCTTAACGGTCAATGGGCATTTCCATGGAATCTTGATAAAAGTGCTGAGAAGGCACATAGCTCTGCCATCCTTGGTGCCTTTCCTCCCTGCTGACACTGCGGTATTTGGTATTCAGACACCTTGGGTGATTCTGGGGTCTGATGTTACCAGCACAGCACAGTCTCACTGTGTAGCTGAGATTTCAAAAAGGATACTGCTTACACTTGATGCCCTGAGCTAAATTCTGGACATTTTCCAAAAAGCCTCAACCTCAATACCAAGCTGCATAAGAATTTATCACAGAGAAAACTACAGGGCTCCCCGGAGTCCCATCATTACATGTCCACGGGAGGCTGGACTCCGTTAGGTAAGAAGCATGCTGAGAGAGAAAGGAGATGACAATGTGATTAATTTTCTAAGATTTACAGCTGAGCATTAGAATCAGCAGCACCTTTGCTGCTGGGAGAACTGGAGGGGCCTCCGGGTATTATCAGCTGTGCTAAAGTGGGGCTTTGAGCTTTTGTGCACCACCCTGCAGCCTCCCAGCTCAGCCTGAGGAGCTTTCACAGCCCTGGGGGAGACCCCAAGGTACTATCTTTGTAGCTTCCAAGGGAGCAAATCTTTCAGGTAACCTTTCCACCCCCTACATCCATTCCCACCAGGAAGTTATGCTGAGAACTGGATTTGAGGGTTATGATTCTGAATGAAATGAAATGCTTTTGCTAGCTCTGGAAGACCTTCAGAAATTGCCCTACTGCCTTCAGGTCAACCTAGCAAGGCTCCTGCCAGAGCCCTCCCTAGAGACTGAGAGGATGATGGAAGAAAATACCAAAGCTCTGACCACACCCAACTGTCTGCTTTATCGAAATCCACCAACGTATGTACACTTTCTGGGGACAATTGCCACATAACCATAAAACCATATTATCATATGCTTACTTCCTGGGGAGAACTGGATTTTGCTTCCTCCAACAAATTGCCCCTAATTCATGGATTCACTTAGCAATTATTTTACCAGATATGTGCCAGGCACGGTGCTAGAGCTGCGGACTCTAAGAAGAATAAGCTGTGGGACTCACCATCTGGAGTCCAAGTACTGTGACAAAGAACAGAAGAGTTTTAGTCAACGACTTCCTTTCGGTCTGCAAGGAGAAAAGTAGAGCCACCACACAGGAGCTGAGGCCCAGGGCCATGACCCTGGGGAGAGGGACCTGGAGCCTCCACTGGAAGGACTTCAGAGGTCAGCAAGGCCAACCCTTTGTTTTGGGCCTCCTGGCAGCATTGTCACCATCATTCTGACTTCTCTTTAGGCAAGATGGCACCCATAGTTCCACAAACTGACAGCAATTCACGTCTACGTCTACTTTTCCTGACTTAGGCGGTGAGGCAAACCCAAGAGCACCAGCAGAGGTAAGCTCTGGGCTCTGTCCTTGGTGCTTAGATACAGCCCTGTGTGCCAAAGAAGTAAGCAGATGTGTCTGTGTGTTTATGTGGGCGTCGAAAACATAAACTTACACATTTAGAGTGTGTAGAAATAAATGAAGACCAGCCAAATGAGAAAATCAAAGACTTTTTACTCAGAGCTTGCCATGGCAGGGACTCAGCCACCATCACCTGAAGAGACTCCAAAACAGCAGAAGCAGGAAAACTATCGAGTGGAAAACAGGGAAGGCTCAGATGTGCACCCAGATGGAAACTGTTGGTTTAGGAAAGCCGTAGGCGGCCAACCAGAAGTGGGGCATCTCTGGGATCGGCTATGGATACATGTTTGGATTTCTCTGATGCATCCTAAGTTGGAAGTAAGGGCAACAAGTAGGCAAGCTGTCAGTTTGAACCAAGTCCTGGCCACTTGGGGCTGATTCTTACAGAAGTTGTTTGGCTTCCTGGATTAGAGATAGCAATCTGGCTTTCTGCAAATCTGAAATATACAGGCCAGCTTCCTGCGCAAATAGCTGCAAATTACGGGCCATAGTTCCATGTTTATATATGGCCTCGCCATTGTCCCTTTGTATATTCAGTCTCCCAAGTCAAACACTCAAGATATATATGTCATCTTCCAATAAATAATTCAAATAAAAGCCACAGTGTATAATACTGGGCCAGTTCTGGGGATGGAATGTCACTGCTTGCTCTGCATCCTTAGAAAGAAGAGAATAGAAAACACTCAGTAAAGCCAGCCTGCGGGCAGACAGGGGACATGCAGAGCAGGGATGAGAAGAACAGGCCCTGGGCCAGACAGCCTCTTGTTCTGTCCCAGCCCCTCACCTCTTACATCTTGGTTTCTTCTCTGTAGCATGACCATAATGACAATAACAGCTAGTTGTGAGGATCAGGTAAAACAAAGCGTGGGAAGAACTATTAGTCACATGACTGGGCTCTGTTGCCATCCCTATCCAGGGTTTTCCAAGAGGTTGTGCTTTGAACCAAGACAGCCTTAGAGCCCCTCCGTTCCATTCAACTTTTGACAGGCATCTTTCCTTTCTTAGAGCATTCCCCCCCAAAACTTGTCAGTGTGAATTCTTCCTATGCACCTTTGAGATTTGATGTGAGGACTTCAAAAATTCCCTTTCCAGTTTTGCAATCTGAGACTCTCTTTCAGGATTTTTTGTTGTTGTTGCATGTAAGCATCAAAGAAAATAGTGCACTTCTCTCCCAGTTTCTGTGGGGAGTAAGTAGGAGCTCAGTTTCAGTGGGCACCTTTCTCTCCATCTTATAAATGTCATATTCCAATAAAGACCTGAGAAGCATATTAGTGAACTCACATGGCTAAGACCTCCCCACCCCCACACTACACACAAAGTCCTTCATAACTTTTCTTTTAGCTCACCCCAACCTTTAAAATCCCAACCACCCTTAGTTTTAGTGAGTTGGGCTCAGACAACCTTCTGGCTTCTCTCCTCTGTTGAGATAGCTTTAAGTAAAATCTTCCTTGTTTGATTAACTGCTCAGTCAAGTTTTTCTTTGGCAATTTATATTTTATTTATTGATTTATTGTTACCAAATAAATAATATATTTATTTTGAGGAATTTATTTCACTGAGCCATATAATTCGTGTGCAATAAAACCCTTTGAAGTTGTGTACTTATGTGATTTTTCGTAGATTCACAATGTTGTGCAGCCACACCAATATCTAATTCCAGACTATACGCCCACAGCGTTCCCCTTTCTCAGCCCTTGGCCTTCTCTGTGCCGCCGCTTTCTCTGTGGGGTAATGGTTCTTATGTATGTGCAAGCACTAAATTTTCAGTAATATACAATGAAACATTTAGATTGCTGAGGATTTTTATCCACTGAAGTAACCTAGCTACTGACATTTCAACCACTTTCAGATAACTTTTGGAACCTTAAGAAAGAATGCAGAGAGGCAGTGACTCCGGAGGCTGAGGTAGGAGGATTTTAAGTTCCAACCCAGCCTCAGCAACTTAGCAAGGCCCTAAGCGACTTAGGAAAACCCTGTCTCAAAAACAACAACAACAACAACAAAACAACAACAACAAAAAAAAAAAAAAAACAGAAAAGAAAAAATGCAGGAAAACCAAGTCTTTGGTTCAGAACTACTAAATCAGAGGTGGATGGTGATCTTATCATCCAGGCTAGCCCTGTGAGAGCACAATATGATGTTATCCTGAGAGTCTTCTAAAAGATGTACATTTCAGTTCCAGAATCTGTGCTTAGCAGTTGAAACATACGGTTTCACAGTGGATAAAAACATATCATCCACTGTGATTTCCTTTCACCATTTGGTCTCTTTATAAAGAAATACTTAGTATATATTTTGAAATAGAACATTCAAAAAATTGTAAAAACAATGCAGTTAATGCCTTATACCCACCACCCAGCTTAAGAATTTAAGCATTGCCCACAAAGTGCAAGCCCCCTCGTATAGCCCGGTCCCCAGCACCCGTCTCCCAGTCATGCCCCACAGCTCCCTTTTTATGATTTCCATTCTTTCCAGCCCAATGCAGCTACAACCCCAAGGCTGCCATTTAGAAACAGGCTTGACACACAGGCTCTTAGCACAGCAAGCATTCAGATTCTCAGGTGGCAGGGATCACAGTGGTCTCCATTATGGGTCCAGTGACCCAGCTAACATGCTAACATGACTAGAGAAGGACATTCAGGTTTTCGCATATATTTATCCTTTTGCCTTTGGGTCCCCAGCTCCCCCTCTTGCATCCCACATCCTCCCCTATGTCACCTAGCCTCAGGGCTCAACTTACATCACTTTCTTTCCTAGGAAGGTGACTCTCATCCCCACCTTTGGATGCCCCTCTTTTAATTTCTGAGCCTACCTCTGTCATCCCTTTTCCTATTTCATTGTCATTTTTCTCGTTAACTCCTGTGTCTTCCCTATACATTTTTAGTGCATTGAAGGTAGGTGTTTTATTTTTATGTCTTCCCCTCCTGACCCACAGTAGATGCCATACAAGTGAAGTGAACGGTGCCCGGGTACCCACTTTGAAGTCTCAGAATAATGCTCAGTAACATAACGGAGTTTGAACTGCTCTTGTCTGGAAATAATGATCCATCAGACGAGATTCTGTTTTCTCCCAAGAGAGTCAATTAAGCTGAGAACCTTATGCCCTCGAATTTTCTCTGTCGTGCTTTCTCCCTCTCTGTCCCCGCACCCCCACATCATTATGAGAAGAAAATAAAGAGAAAATGTTTTCCTTGCATCATTCTCTACTGTCCCCATGCTCCCCACATTTCCAGTCCTCTCTAAAATAACAGCACTGCTAACAACAAGTACAAGCACTTTGTCCTTAAGATTTAAGCTTAAATATGCTCATGATGGTGTCATTTCTACCAGCAGTAAAGTCGAAAACACCTGGAGAGCACAACAATGGTGGGATAATTAAGTGACCCCTGACACACACACATACACACACACACACAGTGTTTCATGTTATGCATAATTGCTTTAAATTTAAAAAAAAACATGGGGAAATCATTATGGTAAAATGTTAAGAGAAACATGTAGTAGAATTTTATGTAGTAAGATTTTATGGCCAGTAAGACCCCAATTATAGCAATACATGCATGCATAGAAAGAATTTTAGAAAAAAATTAACCAAAATATGAAACATGGTTTTTTTGAATGGTGAAAATTCTTTCTTTCGTTCGTTTTTTTTTTTAATTTTCTTAATTTTTGATAGGCTTAAAATTCTGAATTTTCTGGGTTTTAATATAATTTTTTAATATTTATTTTTTAGTTGTACACAATACCTTTATTTTGTTTATTTGTTTTTATGTGGTGCTGAGGATCGAACCCAGGGCCCCACACGTGAGTGTTCTACCGCTGAGCCACAACCCTAGTCCTTTAATATAATTTTTAAAAGTAATCAAAATAAAAAGCATGTCAAGTGAAAAAAAAAGTTTTTTGTGTTTGCAGAAAAAGAGAAGATCAGATTATTTCCTGGAGAAAAATAAAATGTTCGGAGTGAAACAATCACCTTCCCTGGGTTTGGGAAGGTGTATTAACAATTCTCTCTATTCACCTTCAATCCTGTGAAGATTAAACTGGCAACAGAATTCAGCAGCTTTCTGGTTCTTTCTGCTGAGAATCAAGGGTTTTGAACATCAAACATAAAATCTAAGTAAAACCCTAGGGGTAAACACTTTCTTTTCATCATCTGAAATTCATTTTCCCTCTTGTGTTTTTCTCTGAAATAGGTATGAACCTATTTCAAAAAGAACATTTTTCAGGAAAGTTCAAAATTGCTTAAAAGAAATACAGTGGTCAGAAAGCATAGGCTCTGGCAACTTCTCTGGAGCTGGTTTAGTTGCAGGATCTCAAACCCAGCTGGACCTAGAGTACTAGAATTTTTAGGAGGGAGGGACCAGTTTGCATTTAGACAAGCTCCCCAGAAAGTTTCTTTTGCATATTAATGTTAAGAAGAATATTTAAGACTTGAGTATTCTAGATTCCAATTAATTTCACTTTGAAAAAAAAGGGGGCAGGAGTGAGTGTCAAAAACTAGTGAGTGGCAGTGTGCTAGGAAATGTTTAACAACATGGTTACTGGGAGGGGGCAGCCCTCATTTCTAGGCACTTCTAATCATGTAAATAACACCTTCACCCCCCAACCCCCAAGCACCAGTTGATTCTAATGCATCCTTGTGACATCATGAACTTGAAGTTAGAGATGTGCATGAGTGTTTTTTGTTTTTTTGCTTTTAGTAGGGGGTACTGGGGATTGAACTCAAGGGCACTTGACAACTGCACCTCCCCAGGCCTATTTTGTATTTTTTACTTAGAGACAGGGTCTCACTGAGTTGCTTAGCACCTCGCTTTTGATGAGGCTGGCTTTGAACTTGAGATCCTTCTGCCTCAGCCTCCCAAGCTGCTGGTATTACAGGCATGTGCAGTACACCTGGCATGGGTCGTTTTTAAAGCTGGCACATGCCAGCAGCAAACTACTGGTAAGACCACTGCTGGGGGTGATGGCAAGGACTCAGTTCTCATTTAATTCCCTCATCTCCTGCAAGTAGGAATTCCTGTACTATGTAGAGGACTGTCTAGTGCATCCTAGTTGGAGGAAAGTGAGGGCAAACTTACTCCACAAACCTCAAAGAATAGTCAAAATGATCCAAAGCCACAGGAAACTGGAAACTGTAAACTAGAAGTCCTAGTCCTGTTTTTTCTGCCATAGAGCAAATTTTTCGTTACATTAAAAGATCAAAACCAAGAAAACTTATGAATGCTTTCAAATATCTCACTGGTGATGCAACTTCAATCCTGCCACCTTCCCAGCCACTGTCTTAACCTGTTAGAACGGAATCTTTACTGTCTCAAGGAACATCTTGTTTAAAAAGATGACAAAGGGTATCCTGGAAGAGACCTCCACCTCCACTACCATTTCCAGGTGATATCTGCTGCCTGCAGCATATCAGTGTAGCTATGCTTACTTCAACAGCGTAAATGACTTTAAAGTACACTTTTTCTTTTATAAATTAATAATAATAAATGTGTTCTCAATTTCCAACTTAGACTACGACTTTTTGGTCACATAAGGTATAAAGTGTGCATTAGATACATATGCACATATGCATAGCATCAACATCATCATCATGGTTTTCCGGACCTTCAAGGTTTTTCTGAGGTTTTTGGTACCACGGATTGAACTCAGGGACACTCAACCACAGAGCCACATCTCCAGCCCTATTTTATATTTTATTTAGAGACAGGGTCTCACTGAGTTGCCTTAGCATCTTGCTTTTGCTGAGGCTGGCTTTGAACTTGTGGTCCTCCTGCCTCAGCCTCCCAAGCCTCTGGGATTATAGGTGTGCGCCACTGTGCCTGGCTGGACCTTCAAGTTTTTAAACCCTCTAAGACTCAGTCTTCTCATTTGTAAAGTCAGATTATAAGAGGATCTACTTCAGAAGTACTATAAGATTTGAAAACATAACGTAAGCAAACTATTCTCTAATATTTAATAGTATGTAAGGTAGCAGTTGGTACTTAAGGGCTGGTTTCATTTTCCACAACTTCTCTGCATTTATCAAACATGATGAAACTCAAACCAGCTTTTTTTAAATCATAGCATTGCCAGATGTATTTGAATACATCTTTAATATATCTTTGCTATTTAATGTGGAAAAAAAAGGATGCAAATATAAACATCAATTCCATCTCAAAATGAAGAGAAGGAGCAAATTATAGACGGTCACTCAAGAAGCAAATAGAACCAACATAAACAAGGAATCCAAAATCATGGGCTCTAAATGGAATTGGAGCCAATTTCAATACCTATACCTCATGCTTACTCTGTAACTCTAAGCTACAATTCATGCTTTGCTTCCTCTGTAACATTAACGTGCTTAAAACAGGAGAGAGGAACATACCCACTAAATTGTCTTTATCCTGCTTCTCAGGCGAAGACATCCCAGCATCCATCTCATGCTTGGGAAGCTTTTATACTTGGCAACTTTTCATGAGTGTAGAGCCAGGCCTGGACTGTGGGCAGCACGTCAGATGTGCTTGCGAGAAGGCAGAACAAAAAGAGTGAGAGAGAGCCAGGGAAGTTCCTGCTCTTCAGTGAGCACCCTGAGGACTAGTTACCCTGGTGAAGGAAGCCCAGTAACATAAACAAAAGACTTATTTCATGAGTTCACAGTGTCTTTGTTCATAGAGGAAATCCAAAAGAATATGAACTTCTGGTGGTCGTGTTTCCTATAAGATATAACTGTGTAATTCTCTGTGTCATCTGTGTTTTATGAAACGTTTCTGTGTACCTTGTGGAATTGGTCACTATAATGAAATGCCTGATACACAAGGCAAGTATATCCATCCTTACGTTTTAAAAAAGGAAACTTAATCCAATTCATTCAACACAATACAGTGAGACATCTTTTAAAACTTATATCTAATGCTGTTATCTTCCTTCTTAAAATAATCCAAGATGGTATAAACTATTAGGACAGTAAAGACCAAAGATCTGAATGTTCTAGAAGATCCTGCTGGTCTGTCCCTCCCTCCTTTTCCAGCTTCAGTCACATGACACCCCGTTCATTCCCGCTATCAGTCCTTCTAAGACTTGATGTGTCTTCTTGCCACAGGGACTTTGCATATGGTATCATAGACATAAATATTTGACTTGAATCTGTTTTTTTCTTGTAGACTAGGGATTGGCAAACTACAACTTGCCTGCCAAGTTGGCTCCACTACCTCTTTACTTTTTTTTTTAAAGTTAATGGTTACTGGAACATAGCCATACCCTGTATTTCTGTATTGTGTACAGCCACCTTTGCACTGTATCAGTAGAGTTATTTTCGACAGAGACCATCTGACCTGCAGAACCTTAAATATTGATTAGCTATCCCTTTGCAGGAAAAGCCTGCTGGTCCCACCCTACACTGCACATTTCCTTGAGGGTAGTGATTAGGTTTGGTATTATTTACCAATGCATCTGCAGCATTTAGAGCAACACAGGCCCATAGCGGATGTTCAGTGATTTTTGTTGAATGAATGAATAAATAATTGGTCAAGGATTATGGCTCACAATGGCAAACCCTTTTCTTGAATCCAGAGTTAGGCTCCTGGCCAGGACTCTTTCTTTCATCACATCACATGGAATCAAGAACCATGTCCAGCTTATTCCAATACCAAAAACACCAGTTTTCCAATTTCCCAATATTTATCTTTCTCATAACAATATCCCAAATATTGTGTCTTCCTTTGTGTGAAAGCAAAACAACACAAAACAGACTCCGATCTCTCCTCATTTTGTCTCTTCTGTTTTCTTCCTAGCAACATCATCTTAAAGTATTTCCCAGAGTCTGGGTTACTTTCAACAAATACTTAATGATCTGCATTGCGTTGTCCACTAATTCAAATTGCAGTAATAATGATGGCTGACACTGTGGTTTTAAGAGCTAATGTGGAGTTTGGGAACTTCAGGGAAGGAGACTGGGGACCAGAGACAGATGAGAGTAGACACATGCGCATGGTCAGTGTGTATCACCTTTCTACACTTTCTTCTGAATTGACCTTATACACCCTTGGTTATGGCTCAATATGGAAATGATGCCAGACGCATGGGGTGGGGGGTGGTAAGAAAGGAAGCTTTGTGCTCACATCACACTGCCCCATGGAGAGAAATTCTTGCTCCACTGTGAACCCTTGAGGTGACCTTGGGGAGGTTATATAACCCCTTTTTCTTTCATCTTTCTCATCTGTACAATGGAGTTAATAATATCTATCTGAGTTGTCTGAGAATCACATAAAATGTTACATAGAAAATTCTCAGAGTAATGACTGGCATTCATAGACAGTAACCATCATCATCCTGTGTGGGAGTTGAGCTATATATCTCAGGGTTCAGTTATCATCTAAAATAGGAATATTGGGTTAATTTTCACAATGTCTCCCTTTCCCCCTGGTTTCAAGTGAATGCAAGATTGGTAGTTGATTCAGAATGTCAATACAGTCAGCATCTCTTCCTTGTGTAGTCTAGGGTTATTGTTTGCTACAAATTTGAAAGCGTGAGGCCCATTCCTGGGCCTGCCTGCCTGTCAGTCCATAGATTCCATCTTGTTTCTTTCTAGCCACCATGTCATCATCACTTTGTGATGAGAGTGACAGAAAAGCTTCCTGTTTCCAGCATTTCTCATGAATGGGCCATGCCAATCTTCCCTGGAATGGGAGGCCCCTTTGCCTTTGAATCAGATGCCCCTCCACAGCCCTGCTGTGAAGGCTCTAGATGAGCTCATTTCTAAATACATTTCTCCTTCATATTGGCCAAATATCATTTATGTTGGCCCTGCCAGTCACTGAGGTATAAGGTTCAAAACAACACAAACAATAATTGTTCCCAAGGGACAGCTGGAAAGAACCTCAAGGGACCTTGCTACATACATCCCCTTGGAAGATGACTAAGCAACTGTTTTTCTTCTTCCTGCAAAATGTTCCAAATGTCTTGGCCTAGAAAGCATGAGAGGTTTCAACCAGTAATGAGCATCAACAAGCTGGGTCTCGGTACAGAGGACCTGGGGAAATAACACCCAAGCCCATTCTTAAGTTGCCCCCTTCTTTGTCCATAAAATATCCACAATTACACTTCAGATGATGAAGCTGTATGGAATTTTTCCCCACTTCATCTTGAAGGAGTGATGGTGGTAGAATTGCTGGAAGGTGCTTCTGATGAAGATTTTTCCGTCCCTACACGAGTCCATTCCTACACTAGTGAAAAGTCCTGAAACAAGGAGTTTCTCCTACCTCCTCCAATGTTTGTAAATACTGTGAAGTTTCTACTGTATCTGCTGAACTTTCAATAACAATAATTGCTCATATTTACTGAGCTGGTTTTCTGTGCCATTTACTGTTTCTAGCTCTTTAAGTGCTTTTATTGAATCCTTACAACAATCATGAGAAAAGCACATTATAAAATTTTTCCCTTCTTTTGCCTGTGCTGAGGATTGAACCCGGGACCTCATGCATGCTAAGGCAAATGTGCTACACCCGAGTGACATCCCCAGCCCTTTCTTATTTTAAGAAAGGATAGTTGTTCAGGCTGGCCTCAAATTTATAATCCTCCTGGCCCAGCTTCCCCAGTATCTGGAATTAAAGGCGTGCACCATTATGCCTGCAGACAGCTGTTTTTAAATGTTCAAATTCTAATCTCTTTTGACACATACGACATCTATTCCTAAGTATGAATATTTGCTTTTCCTTAAATGATCATCTTAGGCAAAACTGTTGCTTGCAACAATCCCTTTTATCCCTGAGTCTTTCTCCTTTCCTAAGCATCCAGTTTCAGGAACATTTTTTGGCCAGGTGTAATTCACTATGATTTCTTGCTAAAATGCACACAAATATTCCAGAATATTTGCTACTTCCTTAGAAAACTTTCCCTTTTCTTTAAATGAAGAAGTTCTCTGATTTCATTAACTCTTCACCATACACACCATTCACTGTATCTTATTTCTTCTCATTTCTTTTGGAGGGAGGGACTTTTTCTTAGTTTTATATATAATATGTACATATACACACTTCATACATTATACTTAATATATAAATGATACTTGACAGTTATGAGTGGCAAATATGCTTTTCAAATTCTTTTTTTTCCTTTTACGATGTACCTAATATCAAATATGTGAAGTTTCAATGTATTCAATGTCCAATATACTTTGTTTAAAAATCTTCCCCTTCCTAAGGTTTTAATCACCTAAACCTCTAAATATCAGTCAGGCACAGTGGCATACACTTTGAAGGCTGAGGCAAGAGGATCACAAGTTTGAAGCCATCCTGGACAACTTAGCAAGATTCTGTCTAAAAAAAAAAAAAAAAAAAAAATCTGAATGTTGGGGATATAGCTCACAGAGCACCCTTGGGTTCAGTCTCCAGTACCAAGGGTGGGGATGGGGGCTCTAAATATTGTCTTGATATTTGGTACAGCAGGTCCCTCCTCCATTCACTGCCTTCAGAAGTGTTTTGCTTTCCATCCTTTGGCTGTGGGCATAAAATTTAAATTAAGCTTGTAAAGCTCTGTTGGGATTTTGATTGAAATTGTGTTGAGTTCCAAGGTTGAGAGATTTGATATCCTAAGTCTAGACACTACCGGTAACCATAATCATTGTATATTCTCCACCTTAAATAGGTTTTCTTTAATGATATTCAGTTTAAAAAATCCTCCTTGAAGTTATCACTCATCTCATGTTGGATTTTTTCCTAGGTAACGTCACAATTGCCTTTAAAAATTATTTTCTGGAGTTGCTCATGTTTGATAATGCAAACTGATCTTTGAATATCTGTGAATCCATTAAACTTTGTTAATTGTCACCTCTTGAATATTGTCACATCTGTATTTTGCTTTTATACCTACTTACATTAGTATGTCTTGTTCAATGGTGGATTGCACTTTCCTTGATTTCTGATTTTATGCTGACATTTCTAATGTTTCATAATTAAGAATAATGTAAGCTATAAATACTCCATATAGATTTCCTTTAGCTGATAGCTTCCTTCTTTTCCTTGTTTGCCAAGTTTTAAAAAAACTATGAAGTTTATTACATGCTTTTATGCCTACGCTAACAGCATTTTTCTTCATTTGTTAAAGTGGTGAATTGCACTTTCCTAGTGTTATTTGACTCTTGCACTTCTGATACAACCCTAACTTGATAATGGTATGCCATTTTATTTATTTTACTATTCTCTTGAGAATACTATTCTCATACCATTCTTCTCAGAGTTTTGGTTCACTTTCGATTCTCTTGGAGAAAACCCCAATTCTTCTGATCCTGCTGCTTCCTTTGCATTTAGTAAGGTTGTGATCACTAGTAAATGGGAAGTTCAGCTAACATCTTCCTGTGTGCTTATTTCTTCCACTTGTCTGGGCCTTTCTTCTTTGGACTTTTTTTTTTCTTATTTCAATATTCCTCTCTACCAACTAGGAGTTATAAACACCATTGATTTTTAGCTATTACCATAAAATTTTATTAGAAGTATTTAAATTTTAAAAAATCATAATGCACCATCTGAATACAAGGACCTTTGAGACACATTTTGATTACCCTTCCAAATTTACTGGCTAATCTTGTTCAATATTAATGTCTTAACTAAATTAGACATTGTTTAGTAATATGGTATCACCTTTAAAATAAATTTGGAGGAAGGTCTTTTCTAAAATTGACATCAATTATATTTTATGAATACACAGGTTGAACTTATATGGGAAATCAAGTAGTGAGGATTAAATTTAAGTTTAACCAATTATATTAATCACCTTTACTTTTTATGGACTATAGGACTTTACATTAACATTTCTGTTTTCTTTATAGAATGCCAGTCTTACAATTTTTATTTTTGGTTTTCTACAATAACCACCCAGTCTATCACCACTAATCCAACCTCCATGTTGCAGTTTACGTGAGTTTTCTTTATATATATATATTACCTTTATTTTTATGTGGTGCTGAGGATCAAATCCAGTGCCTCACGCATGCTAGGCGAGCTCTCTACCACTGAGCCATAACCCCAGCCCTCTCTTGCTTTTTAATTTTGAACTGTATATTGTGCTTCCTCATATACTACAGTCTATATACTATAGTCCCTAGTAATTAGTGTGAGTGTTCCAAATGTTTTCTTCACTTTTATATAAATCTCTGAGTGCCAAATATGTGCAAGATGCCAGAAATACATCTGAGATGAGGAGGATACAGTTTTCTCTGCTCAGAAGCTCATAGGATAAAATACACCTCGAAGTAGCAGCACTCTATAAAGATCACTCATTCAATAACTATTTTCTGAATGGTCAACGTATATAAGCAATAATACAATATCATCTTAAAAAGTTTTATGAATGTAGACTTAAAATGAAAAAAATGATAAATTCTGGCAACTGGTATCATTAACTGTTGGAAATATATGTATTCAAAGACAATTCAAAGTATTTATTCATCTGTTTCAATTGTTAGTTATAACTTTAGCATATTATTTAAAGGGCTGGGTAATCAGTAGTATAAGTAGGGTTTCAAATAAATTCAGACAAAGACCATTCAGTATGTTCGTTCAAGCACATACACAAAAACCCAAAAACCCTATCCAAGCATTTAATAAAATTCTTACAAAATATTTGTCATATCCATAAAGTTTATTTTAAAAAATTGTTAAAAACTAACCATACAGGAATATTTAATATACTTAAAAAGTTTGTTCCCCATGTTGAAGGAAAATACATTTGCAACATCTTCCAGACACCATCTTTATAAAAGTAAAACTTCTAGATGCTGAAATGTACTACAGTAGATTCTATAATTTACAATTTTAATCACAGGATTGGAATTCATTCTTCCTACACCCCCCCCCCCCCATGTGGCAGTTGTTATTCTTAAATTAATGACATTCAATCATGTTATACTACCACAGGTCCTTAAATAGAGTACACACTGCATTACTAACAGAGCAAGTATTCTCTATTTGCTGTCACATAATTATTTCAGATAAGCATTTGACTTTAAGTACAAAGAGAAATACGACATCCCATGATTGTAAACATTCACCAAGAGCTTCCAGAGTACAATGAGTAATAGAGGTGGCCCAAGAGTCAGTCAAGTGTTTCTCACTCATTTGGATACTGCTGAGATTGGGAAAAATGTTTTGAAGGCAAATATTATCATAAGCCTTCCTTACTTATATTTCTGTAAGAAAGTAGTTCGGGATATATATTTTTAGTCGAAAACCTGAAAGTCATTCTAAAGACTACATTAAGCACCATTTTCACTTACCTGAAATATATTGAGTTAAATTCAGCAGTATGTATGATCATTAATATCAGAAATAAAAAATAACAGTGGGTCTCAAGTTCCCTTTTGTGTATACACATGGAGTATTGAGTTCCAACTGATGCTAATAGGAACCACTCATGCATACCAAGGGTAGTAAGTCCCCCAGGGCCACATGCAACCCATAAGTCTGAGGCACAACTATTACTTCTGTCCATGGATGCTATACAAGCAGATTTAAGGCTGTATTCGGCTATAAGGAGTTCAGTCTCCTGCTTAATATTCTTTCTATGTAGATCACATACATGATTCAAAATTTTGTAGACTGGGAGGTGAAAAGTTCCCAAATACTTTTTAAATACTATTCTCCATACAATTTATTGTCAGCATATTTACATAAAGAAATGGGGAGTATTCATACTTAAAACCATTTTAAAAAATGCAACCAGACTTTTCAAATTCTTGCCACAACTTTCCTAGGATTATCCTCATTTTCATATTCTGACTTTTGGCCAACTTCACATTTGTCAGATTGTTCACTGCAGTTCTTAAGAAAATCTCATGTTGCTCCCAAGAATAATAAAAATTAAAAAATATTCACTGCCATCCACTTTGCGACAAGCTTGGCTGCAAAGAAAATGGAGTTCCTGGTGTTGAAGGATAGCTAGGAAACCCATCAGGCTGAGCTGGATAGCTTTCCAGAGCTGAAGCTGAATGCACCTGAAAGAGAGAAGAACACACATACAGGTTAGCACAGGGCCAAGCTCAATTAAACCTGACTTGCTTTGGCCTGTGTCACACTTCAGATAATCAGAATAGGAAGAACATATTTTGGGCAAAAGAACATTTGCTGAATCTTTTAAAGAAATATTCAGTTTTCTTCAAGTGGAGGAGAGACATAGAAATGCCAATTAAATAAAAAATATTCTTGCAAAGAAAGAGTAACAGGTTTTCTACAATGTGTTTGAAAGGCCTATTATAACTTAGAAGACAAGTTAAAATTTAATTTTCAGGCATAAAGATTACATTTTATTAAGTAAAATCTCCAAACAGATTTTTAAAAATCTGTTAAGTGGGAAAAACAACTCATACAGATGGACTTTATCCTACCCTTTTGTTATTCTTCTGAAAGAAGATAAGCATAATTTGCAAGTCTGAGGAGAACTACATATTAAAACTCTAGGCATTCTGATAAGAGGCACTTTTTGCCAATACTGGGATGTCACAAATCAACACTACTGATTACCATTACATGGGTGACCATTTTATTCACGCAAGACATCGCCTGCCTACCTGCTGTAACAATGCTGACTGTGCCGCTGCTGCATTATGCTGTAATTCTTGCAAGGATGACTGTGAAGGATTCTGGGAAAACCCAGGGATACCTGGGAGGGACAGGAGGCCTGGAAAAACAGAACTGCCTGCAGCTTGAAGTCCAGAGGATAAACTAAAACAATTGATAGAAAAACAGGTCAAACTGCAGACAAGATAGCAAAGTTCTTTTTAGATTTACCAAGTAGTATCTTAAGGTATGGAAAACAAAACACAAACTTAGAATTTATTCTTCTGTTGGAAAAAACCAGAAAAGTCAGCCACTCACTAATGTAGAACTTACTGTTACTAAGTGTATTATTCTGAATTCATCAGTCTGTGTTTTACATATAATTCTTCCTATTTTGAAAGCAAGTTAAATTACCAAATGTAAATTCTACAACTTTGCTAATAAGTATTAATATTTTATATGCATCTAAACTAACGGTCCAAGGGCCATAAAACATTTTTTGAGCACTGACGTTTTGGCCCAGAAAGACATAATTCAGCACGACTGAATGACTACATTTTGACTTTCATTTGAATAACTTAAGACAATGAATTACATGTTAGGTGAAGAATGATTCAATCCTATTCCCACATTTTCACATACCCGGCTTGTGCAACAAGAGCAGAGTTGAAATTAGAACTAAACGCTGAAGCGAATCCCGGGAGGACAGGAGCTGGTGACGGGGCCGTAGCCGCGACAGGTAGTTGTGTGACAGCTGTGACTGTGGAGGGCGCCTGCAGCCCCGGGAACGAAGGGAGAGCAGGGGTAACACTTGGGGTATTGGAGACAGAAAAGCCAGGATAGGAGGGATTTGAAGGGGGAAGAGGTCCTTGGGTAACTGGAAAAAGTGAGGGGACGGCAGTGGATAAGTTGAGGGGGAAAGGTGCTGCCGAGACTGGTGCTGAGGCAGAGAGCCCTGAGAGAACAGCTGCCGTGGAGCTAGGAGGAGGCATAGCTGCGGAGGTGGCAGTGGTAGATGAGGTGGCTATTAATGACCCTGGAAGAGACACCGATGGATTAAGAGACGGGTTGCCAGGCAAAGGAAAACTATTGGTCAGAGAAGTAAAAGGAGGAAGAGCAGTAAACACAGGAGCAATAGGAGTGGAGGAAGCATGAGGTGGAAGGGAAATAGAAGACAGGGGATTTGAGCCATTTAAGGGAGTACTCAAACTGGAGAGACCTGATAATGCAGGATTAAGGCAAGTAGATAAACTGACGGGCACTGACGCCGAAGTATATGCACGACCCAATGTCCCTGACAAACCTAAAGTGCCATGAGAGGGAGTCACAGAATGAGATGGGCCTTTGAAGGCCGAGGGAGTAGGACTTGTGGGCTCAGTTTTGATCATTACAGGAATGGTAGTAACTGCAGGGGTAGGTGAAATATGCAGGTCTGAGGTACCTGGGTGGGGGCCATGCAAAAGGGAGGCTGAGGAACCACAGCTAACGGGCACTGATGTTGAGGAGGACGTAGCAGTAGCCAAAGGAGACTGCACAGGCAGCGTAGGGGGAGTGGAAGTTGGGTTAGCCACAGGGGACGGCAGGCCTGGGAACATGGCCATCCCAGGAGTGGAAGACCCCTGCGGAGTGGGGACAGCTGGGGGTGCATAGCACTTGCTAGGCGCTGAAGCAGGAGAATCAGAGTTTCGCTTAGTAAGAGAGGATAATGAAGCCAGCCCACTCGTGACAGCAGATGACAAAGCAGAGGAGTTGATTAAATTGGTGTCATTTGATGTCAGAAAGCCTTTTAAAGCAGACAGAAGAGGACTATTTACACCAAGTGGACCAGCAACACTGGGGGCAGAACCACCCGCAATTATAGAAGGAGTCGGGTTGGATACACCTTGGGAGGTTGGCGATAAGGGCAAAGGGAGACCTGCAAAAACCGACGATAATGAAGCCGAATTTGGATTGTTGGTAGAAGCAGCAGCAGAGGTGGCAGAAAAGGAGAGGCTAGTGAAAGGAGCAGAAGTAGAAGCAAATGATTCACTGGAAGCCAGAGTAGCCCGAGGTGTGGTTGTGGCCTGAGGGGCTGGGTTAGGAGTAGCAGAAGGACCTGGCAGTGGCACCAGGCCAGAAAAAACAGAAGGAACAGGAGCAGATGTTGTACTGTGGATGGAAGTAACGGGTGCCGTAGGCAATGAGAGGGTCCTGATAACTGTAGGGTTTGGCGTCGATGGCTGAGGTGTATGAATGGCTGCGGAGACCTGCCCTGGGAACACAGGGAGGACAGTATTGGGCATGTTCATTCCAGAACCGGTGGCAGCTGCTGAGGCTGATGGATGGTTTACTGTCTTGACTGGGGATGCAGTAGGGACGGGAGTCGCAGCAGGTGTTGAAGAATTAGAACCATGAGGAGAAAAGAGTTGACTTGCTGGGGTAGAAAATGCTGTGTGAGGAAGAGAAAAAGGCAAGAATTTATTATGTCAAAATACCCAATTTGAACTCCAAAGAAATGTATAATGATTTTTGTCATATTTCACAAATATATGACACCTATAATCAGCTCTTGTAATATCTAAATTTCTAGATTCCACTATCCTATCTTCACTTTGAAGTCTCAGTCAGATCCAAGTGTCTTCTAGACAGTACCCAGAACATCCACCAAGTCACACTGAGGAAGCCTTGAGAAGCTCAGAAAATTTCATATTTTTCTAATTTTTTAAAATAAAAAAAAAATCATTTAATTGTGATTAGTGTTAGTACATTGACTTTCTTTCTTTCAAATCACTTACTTAGAGTAATAATAACAAACCAGTCCTCTTCTCAAGAGCTTTCAGGACACCACTTCCCTTTCAGGGACATACTAGGTCTTCTAGGATTCACGTCCCTCTCTCTCAGTATTGTTTGTTGCCACCCAGTGAGGTGAATTTAGTAGTACATGTTATTAATATGTACGGTCCCCACTTGCTGCATTTGCTAAGACTGACCAATATTGCACTCATACTGTACTTATACTGTTTCAACAGGGAATGTTCCTTCTGCAGTGATAATCAACTGAAATCATTTCTATGAACTAAAACAGACATTTAAACATCTACGCATATGTAAAACTATTTGATATGAAGAGATGACATGTTAATGAAATAATGCCATGTTAATCACAGGGGAAGGACATCCAAGGAATAATAGAGGTAAACAAATAGACCTAATTCATTTGAAATGGTCAAAGAGTGCACTGGGCTGAATAAGCATTGCAGTTGTTTTACAATAGAAATATAGGAGGAAAAATTCACAAACCATAATACATAAATGCATAAAACTGCAAACTCAAAGGCCAAGCCTGAACCATAGTCATGCCTTTGTTTTATTGAGGGCAAGCTTTGAGACTGAACTAAAGCACACATTCTACCACTGAACTATATTCCAGTCCCACCGTGTTTGTATTGTTAAGTAGTGATTTAATTTCAGGAAAGCTAGACTATCATTTTGGAGTACCTATGAAAATGGATTTAATCTTATTTCATAAGAACTAGACACATAAGAAATATATTTCTAATTTTGATTTTGTAAATAATGTACCAAAAAAGTATTTAAGTCTACAGTGGTTGGAAAAATTTGAGAATCCACTATCCGATTTAACTATGTGCTGAAGACTATACAGTCAATGATAATCTCAAGAGAAAACCAAGCTAATCCTAGAGTGTTCTTTATAGCTACTTCTACTAGATACTTTTCAATGTAATAAAGCACAAGCTTTGCCCTATTAATAATTGTGCCTACAGTTAAAAATGAAACAAAACAAGGTGCCAGGGTTGTGGCTCAACTGCTTGCTTGGCACAAGATCTTTATTTTTTTTTTCTATGTGGTTCGATCCTTAGAACCACATAGAAAAAAAAAATAAAGATATTGTGTCCACCTAAAATTAAAATATTAAAAATTTTTTAAAAAAAGAAACAAAAAACCCCTATAAAATCCCAACTACATACTATGATAAACATCAATTTCTGCTATATAATTTAGTTAATAATTAAAACACTATCTGTCACAAACCCTGCTAGTAATCTATAGCTATCATTTCATTTGTTCCCAAATTAATTCTGAGATAGACAGTAACACTTCCATTTTATAGGCTTAGTGTGGCTAAGCAAGCTATTAAAAGATCATGTATCTATTAAGTGGTAAAGCCAAGATCTGAACCTAGTCCTGTTAGATCCTTACTCTTTTAACTATTACATTAGTTTGTCTTTATTAGTGTTTCCTAACATGGTTTAAAAAATAAGAAAAAACTCCTAATCACGTTCACATAACATAGCATAGGAAATCAAACTATGCTACTCCTACCAATGGTATTTATGATACCCTGGTTACCTCTTTCCAAAAACAGATTCATGAATAAAGCTGAACATAAAGGATGAAGTTTCCCTAATCATCTTTCCATAGAAATTAAATGAGTCAAGGTCACAAAACCTCCTGGTTCCAGAGACAGGATGAGAAACTAGGTATCCTGACATCTTACTTGATGTTCTTTTCACCCCATTTTGCTCCTTCCTTTAGAAACCAGCTCAAAAGCACCCTTTTTACGTACTGTTCTCAGGGAAGGGAATTTCCCCACTGAAACCATCTGCTATAGTAATTTGAATCATGTGCTACTCTGCTACATAAGAACTTACTCCAGGTCTCATAGCTGAAACCATCTCATATCCTCCAAGAAAGGAAGAATACAATGTTATCAAGCTGCTGCCATAGGACAACACTGTCCTGGCCACACTTCAATTTACTTTCTGCTTTGGCGTCACTTATTCTTTTCTACATTCAGTTATGTTTAATAATACTGAAATAATTAAAAGTAGAATCCAAAATAGCACTTGTCAAAAAGGATTTTTATCATTCCATGTGTTTATATCAAAAAGAAATGAGGCTTTCAAAATCACACAATGTAAATATGGATCCACATGCTACACAGCACTTAGATTTCATTACAAGTTTTGCAAATAACATTAAAGTAATAAGATTAATTTTAAATGTAGTTATTATATGCATTTCATTAAGCCACTTTTAGTAAGTATCAATTACATTCTTTATCCAGGAACTTTTCTTAGAATATTCCAAATACAATCAATTCAAATTGTCCTCAGTGAACAACAAAGAGCAGACAACCATGACAGACATGTTATCTCTGGATCAGATCTGGTACTTACTTTGATTTTGTGTAGGTTTTGACTGATTGGAAAGGTCTTCATTTTCTATGTAAAAGTAAATAAACAGAAGTTGATTTCAAACTTTATTCAAATTTTTTCCCCACCATAACAATCAGAGATTGGTATCAAAATGAGAAAAACAAAGGATATGAACATACAAACACTAAGTTAGAAAATACAATGAATACCTATGGAAAAATAAAGGAAATACACAAAAGTCATAATGAATCTGAGAGGATTATAAATGATTGTTCTTTCCTTTCTTTAACCTATTCTTTTCCCCTGCTGGTCTCCCCTGAACTTATCAAGGTTTAAATTCACATTGTTAAATTCATATTATTGAAAAGGAGCCAGACTGAGTGTACATGCAGGAGAGAGTGCAGCCTGCAGTTAGAGTGTAGAGACCATTTTTATTGGCTAAGCTACCAGCAGGCCCCTCCACACTGCTGCCTATAGGAGAGGAAGACCAAAGCAGGAAGCAGCTGCTGGGTGAATGAGAGCAGAATCCACTGTGTGTAAGAGGGCAAGCAGAGTAAAAGCTACATATTTAAAAATCAATATTAAAGTAATGTGAGAGTATACAAGATACTTTCATACTTTTGGGCTGAGGAAGGGTGTCCTGATCAAGGCACAAAAACAAAGAGCTAAGTAAAATATAATTAATCCAAATAAAAACTAAATTTTTGTAACACACACACACACACACACACACACACACACACACACTACAGTCTATTAAATTGGCAAAATTAGAAAACCGATTATCTACCATGTTGAGAAGGTGTGAAGAAACTAATTCATATATGCTCATGGGCAGGTGTAACTGGTACAGGGTTGCTGGAGAATAGTTTGGCAATAAATGAAAAAATATTTATTCTTCATGAACCCTTCTCATCATCCTTTACTTTCTTACTCTCTTTTTTCCCCTCGATGTTGGGTCTCAAACTGAATGATCGCGCTACCTTTTCAAAGTCCTTGCTCCCTATGGTAGGAGATATTTAGCCAAACTGTATACTGTACCATTGTTAATTACTTCTTCATAGTTTGTCAAAAGTTTATCACCCATGAGAAATGGTTCTTTTTTCTATAACAACCTGCCCCTGTTCAAACATGTGGCTCAAAGGCACTCAAGTAGAACCCTTGTCATTAAAGAATGAGTGGGCATAATCATGCCAACTGGCAGCAGAGCTCAGGCTACAGGAGGACAGATTCCAACTCCCTTCCTGTCCCTCTAAGACACAGGGTGTCCAACTCTTCCACAGGGTTTTACCCTTCCAATATGCACAAAATAAATTAACTTAGGGCAGAGTATCCTCTGCTACTCCACCCTCTGCTCCACATACCAATATCCATCAATTCTGGTTTCCCTCTCTATCACTCCTTTGGCAAACCAGACAGGCATCTGTCCTACTGTCTAAAATTCTCAAAAAAGGTTTGGAGGCAGAACACCCTCGGTTCTCTTAACTTTGCAGTCTTAAAAAAAAAAAAAAAAAAAAAAAAAAAAAAAACCGATATGCTGATACTTTGGGAGTTCTGTGTGCACAGATTCTAGTATTTCCCAAACATGCTTGAAGATAAGAATCACTTGGAGTCATTGGAAAACTGAAGATACCACAGCACCACCTTTCATCCACTGAAGCAGAATCTCTACTGAAGATGTTTTTAACTGTGCCCCAGGTATTTCTAGGCCACAGAGAAACTACCTTATTGTCACCTTGTCATTCCTGTCATGTATTTCATTACCAGTCCGTTTTTACCTGTTTGTGCTTCAACTTAGGACATTACTGAGTCAACAATGTCTAGTGATACATGACACAAGCAACTGATATTTATTTTAACAAGACTGGTTTGGATGCCCTTCCTCTGAGATTGCACACCACCTGTACTTTTTCACAGAAATAATCATTCTTCTATCTCAGAATCTAAGCTGCTATTTGCTATAAAGCACATTCCAATTTCAGAGAAATTAAACTATAAAAATGTGCAGTTTAGAATGAATGAAGTAAAATAAACTGAAATTGTCTTCTCCTTCCTCGCCTATATTTCTCATTGATTGCAAATTCTTTGCAAACAGGACTTTGTTCACATTTCTTTCATTTACATATATATAGCACATTGCAGATCATCTCTCTAATGTTAGTTGAATGTTACTGAACAATAGTTTTTAAAGTATTATTCTGTATTTCAAATGGAGAAATGGAAGTCATTAAGATTATGAAAACTGCCCAATGTTACCAAGGACTCATACCACACTGGTAAGGCTCTTGAGCTTGTGCTCCCATTGTTAGGACATGCCATGTCAAACAACTGTCCCTGCCAAATGTATGTTTGTGAATGACTAATTTAGTTACTTTTAACACTCCAAATATCATGACTTTACCTGTTCCTACAGGATTCGGAGTATATGGAGATGGAGGGGGTACACCTGGAGCTATCATGTTGGCTAACGGTACCAGACCTGCATTGTTGTAAGCACCTAAAATAATAGAATATATGTAATTTAGTATTTCTCTGTGGTTAGGAGTTCAAAGTATATTAATGCAGCTCTCTCATTTATTATTTGAAATTATTTATATAATGGATTTGCAACTTATAGAGATCTGGGTCTAGGGTTAAATAAAAACTGAGATAATGAGATAACAGGAGATGGCTATTCCCATTACATGTTCATTTCAGGCATAAGTTCACTGAATGGCATGGCAGGCAGAATCTGCCATACATTTAATTTAAATATCTATATTTGACAATATTGTAGTTAAATTACCAAAAAAATATAAAAGATTGAGCAAACTCTGAGAACTTCATAAGTGCTGCAGGTTTCCCAATTACATAAAATTAGAATTTACTCTCAAATTAATAAACAGGAAAAAAGAAAAAGAAGTAAAAATAAGAGAACTCCTTACTTGGTGCAATGGTTGCATGTGGCCGGCATGGAGGTATGGGATAAGGAACAGGTTTATGTGGGTTGTATGTTGAAGGAGGCTAGACGGGACAAGAACAGCAGTTAGAAGGAAGCCAAGTAAGATGTCTCCTGGTAAAACAAAATACAACCTGCCTTTTAAAATGTTTAGTTCTAATAGGCTAAAAATGTCCCCAAAGATCAAATGCTACTGGCCTAAGAAATGGCATAAATGAGGGAAATTTCTTTGCTTTAATAAAAGTAGTTTCTAGGTACTCTGAAAAGTAAATTCTGCCAAAGATGGCCAAGTATTTTTTTATTTCACTACCCAATCATCTCCAATGAAGGGTCAGAACTTATCCTAAATAGCAAACTACTCTCTGATCCAGACTAAATTAATCCAAGGATTCCTCTCCTCTTATATTAACTAATGCAATGAATCCACTAGGTTTTGGAATCTCAGCTACATAAGAACCCCAATGGCCATATCCTCCTCAATTGATTAGGAATTCATCCTATCATTCCTACCCTCTTTTCTTCTTCTGGAAGATAAATGCACTGTTTGTTTTAGCATTTGGCATTTTGACAACTTTCATAAAATGTATACTAAAATTAAAAATTAAATATTTCAGGGTTTTTTCGTTTTCTAAAATTCATAAATGCACAAATACTTTTATAGTTGATGGCATTACATAAATAACAAAATTCAAAGAATGGGTTTTTAGAGAACAGCAAGTATTTGAAGCTAAGGCAAATGCTGTACTTTTTACCTACAGAGAGGGCGAGCATGAATGCCTTTAGTGCAGAAGGGACCCACTGGGGGAAAGGGACCCAGTTTCTTTCTAGCTGTCACAAAAAACAGTCACTGGCATTCTTGTCATATGGATGGGCAGAGATTACAAGGTGGCTGAGTACAGGCCTCTAATACTTCAATTCTAACAATACTTTAAACCCATAGGGCTATCTCTGCCTGTTCAGTTTACATTCTAATCACCATAATCACACCCTTGAAAAGACTCTCAGTCTCCTGGTGTCATTCTTGTTTCACTAATATTAACCCCAGTTTTGTTAAACCAGAATCTGTTAAAGCAAACATCACACTTTGAACTGAACAACTGAATGTGTCCAGAGAAAACAATAAAAATAATTAACTCATCTCACTTTAAAATAATGCTTAACCTTGGGGCTGGGGATGTGGCTCAAGCAGTAGCGCGCTCGCCTGGCATGCGTGCGGCCCAGGTTCGATCCTCAGCACCACATACAAACAAAGATGTTGTGCCCGCCGATAACTAAAAAATAAATATTAAAAATTCTCTCTCTCTCTACCTCTCTCTTAAAAAAAAAATGCTTAACCTCAAAAGGGGTCTTAACACTGCTGATTACACTATACTTCTCTAGGCTACTCTTACTCTTCTAGCATTTCTGACATAATTAAACTTTGCAATACAAAAATTTAATAGAAAACTACTAGGTGTTAAGAATTATTTTCTCTTTCATTTTCACACATACTGGCTTGGATGGTCCAAGAATCCGTGCAGCTATGCCTTTGCCCTCATTTGTACATTCTTCACCATCCTTTTTCAAAGGGGTTCCCTGTGTTATTAAAACATAAATAAATAAATAAATAATAAAAAATAAAAGAGGGGTGGGGTGGGGAAGAAAGGTAATTGAGATTTCAAATAAACCCAAGCCAGAACAACCACACTGTATTATATTAAAACAGAAAACAACGATAAGGGATAAAGCTGGTAAGAATAAGACTTGAATTCCAGACCCAGTTCTGCCCTGGCTGGCTGCATGATCCTGATGAAGTTCTTAAGCTTCCTCTTTGCATGCAAAGTTTCCCAAACATATTTATCTGTAAAACTGAAAATTACTGAGGGTTTGAGAAATTTTCCTTTATTAAATGTAAATCAGTACTTTTAAAATATGGAAACAAAATAAAACAAAATCATCATCCTTTTTTGTTTGGCTTGAAGATTTTACACAAATGTTAATGAAATTTACACATGAACTTTCAATCAGTGATGAATCCACAAATTATGCTGATGACATGATGAAATTCCTTTCCTTTGCAGAAGCATCATCAACTGGTATTTTCCCTTAAATATCATTAACTTGGGTTATATTTCACACTTAGTCATGAGAAGTTTCATATACAGTCATAAAAGTATGCTTACTGGGAAAATTCCATTTATACGACTAGGTCTTCCTTTGGGATATGGATTTCCTGGGATTGTTCCACAAGAAGATATCATAGCATGAGGAGCTTTGCAGCCCCCCTTAAAAGCCTGTAATATAAAAAAGAGCAGAGTGGTTAAAAAAAAAAAAAAAAAAGTCAAACCCATAAAATCAAATATTTTGGATACTAGGAATCCCAGCTAAAAAACATGAATTAAGGAACAGCATCACATTCAATCTGTTAACACATCAGTCAGCACTTGCAATGATTAACATGTTCAAAGGCAAAATGCAAAATCACTTTATTTAGGTGGAATTATTAAAATGGTATAATATACTTTCAATTGCAACTAACAGACCCTTAAACAAAGAAATCTTCACAATGCATTCTGTAAATTATGTGCAAAAAAAAAGGTCTATTTATTATCAAATCTGTTCCATTTCACCAACAAGAAATAATACAGTCCAAATCTCTAAACACCAAGCTCATTAAAGGCAAGGCAAGAAAAACACAGGGGTGAAAGAGGCAAAGTCCTTGCTCTGAAGAAGTTTACATTTTAGTGGGAAAAATGCAAACAAATAACAGAGGATGCTACTATTCAAAGAACTGCATTGCTCAATACACTTGACCACATGATGTCCAGAATAACGCTATACCCTTGAGACACAGTAGCAGAAGGGATTTGGGTCTAGGCTTTTCATTACTAGATCTCTAGCTTCTAAAATGATGCTTCACATATACAGAGTTGGAGCTCAATATTTATTAGATGAGGTCTGGGGATATGGCTCAAGCGGTAGCACGCTCGCCTGGCATGCGCGGGAGCACTGGGTTTGATTCCAGCACTACATAAAAATAAAATAAAGATGTTGTGTCCACTGAAAACTAAAAAATAAATATTAAAAAATTCTCTCTTAAAAAATATTATTAGATGAATGATAAACACTGTATAAGGCAAATATATTCCAACAAGACTATACTGTATTACAGGAATATTCAGTTATATAGACATGTAAAATACAATATATATGTGATTGTGATTACATGGTTTTACATATATATAAAGATTTTACAAGTATGCATGATTTTACACACATTTTTATAGTTATATCGGTTTCATAAATTCATCCACAACATATATCATATCGGTGATATAATCCAGCCCCCAACTAAACACTTCAGCTCTAAAAATCATCCCTATTTTTGATTATTATAAATTTATGTAAACGCATTTAGGTAAGACTGTATTTCTAGTTGTTCCACTGGAAAAAATTCTTAGACGTGGAACTTTTGTGTTAAAAGGTAACATCAACAAAACGCTTTGTAAGGAATAAAACTACAGTGGCAGAGGCATGATACCATAAAGATTTCAGTCAAGAAATCCAATGAAGTAATTAAAAAGTAAAAGAATTGTAGGCTCAGACCTTATCTCTACTAAAATAACATAGGACTAAAGCAAAGTTGCCTACCCTCCCTAAGCTCAGAGGACGATATAAGAATTAAATAGGACAGAGTTACAAGAGCAATATGCATCTTCTTCAAGGAGGTTCTGAATTATTAATTCAATTTATAGACATCACAGTCCCAGGAACTTACTAACTTAGATGACATATCAAGTTTTCTAGGCTTGGACAAGAACTGCTTTTCCCACTTTGATAGGTTTAAATAAACCGGAACTTGGCTTTGGTATTAATCTCTTAGGAATCTAATTAACATAAGCCTGAAAACAAAGCAAATTTGAAAAAAATCAAGTTCCTAAATACATAAAATTAAAGACAAAAATCTGCAGTAATGGCAAAGCTATCAAAGGACCAAGACATAACAGCTTCATGGGGCACAATGTGATGCTTTTCACTCTCAAGCCATCTCTCCCTGCTCTACTATCTCCTTCAACCAGATCTATTTTACTCCATGAGCTGCAGTAATGTACACTCTTAACTCATCACATACCAGCATTCGGGTTATTCTCAAAGTTAACAGAGAAAAAAGACAGGTGCTTTTTTCATCTGCTACCATTCAGAAAAAATGGCACAGCAATCTTGAGAACAATTACCTGTTCAAGTACTCTTTTGCACCGTTTCTTCTCAGACATATTTATCCTGAACAAATCTTCAATGGGACGAGAATTCTGCGCATCGACAATGTTTCTACCAAGAAAATACAATTTAGTTTTTCATTTAAGAATACACACAGAGTTCAGCAGCTTTTGATTACCACACAGACATACCTGAGTAAAGCTTTCCCGTGACATAGGGAGAAAATGTGATTGTTTACTTTTAATAGGTCAATTTATATTATAAAGATAAATATAATAACTGAACTGAGGTTTATCTTTCTGATTACTGAAAAGTGACAAAGTAATACTGTAAATAAAAATGATTATTTTGAGAATCTTGAAAATATACCCTCTCTGATGGTGTTGAACGTTATTGCAATAGAGCCAAACCATGTATTTTTTTTAAAAGAGAGTGAGAGAGTGAGAGTGTGTGTGTGTGTGTGTGTGTGTGTGAGAGAGAGAGAGAGAGAGAGAGAGAATTTTTAATATTTATTTATTTATTTTTTAAGTTTTCGGTGGACACAACATCTTTGTTTGTACATGGTGCTGAGGATCGAGTTGAACCTGGGCCGCACGCATGCCAGGCAAGCGCGCTACCGCTTGAGCCACATCCCCAGCCCCATAAACTATGTATTAAATGCATAAAAGTTACAGTTAATCTAAAAATGAAGTTTTACCTTATGTTTTATTTTAATTTTGTGTATTTATGGACATGCATAAAAACATTAAGGACTGTAAAATACATGCTCCATAAATAAACAACTAATACATACTTTTTAATCATGCAAAGAATTAGGTTAGGTCCCCTCCGTTTCCCTTCATGCTCACATTTATCATGATCACCTATCAAATGCTACCCTAGGTAGAGACATTTTAAAAGCTCTTCAAGTTTACCTTCCAGATAAGTTGTACTAATTTACATTAATCAGAAGGACTATTCCACAGAATACTTAAAATATTTACATATTGCTCATAGTGTTTAAAGTATCCCCAAATATGGGGCTGGGGATGTGGCTCAAGTGGTAGCACGCTCGCCTGGCATGCGTGCAGCCCGGGTTCGACCCTCAGCGCCATATACAAAGATGTTGTGTCCGCCGATAACTAAAAAATGAGTATTAGAAATTCTCTCTCACTCTCTCTTTAAAAAAAAATATATATATCCCCAAATATGCTATGGGTGAGCAGAGAACCTTTGCTGTAAGTTGTTTATTCTATTGACAATTCTTAAACTCCTATGTCTTTACCAACTTGCCTTTTAAGTCATTCAGAATATGAAGACAAAACAAGCTACTAAAATGCAGAAAAGTCAAATTAAATAATCTTGATAAGCCCCACTATTTTCTAAGTTACAACCATATGTGTAATAAGTAAATTGAATGTTTATCCACAAAGAAATCTGAATTCATCCCTATGCTTTCAGACTATATTGTATGAGATTTGTTTACTTACATAATTTGAATACATTAAGATATAACAATAAGTTAGAAGAATTAAAAAGCATCCAAATTTGAAGTAAATAGAAAAAAGAAATACTTACGAAGCTAACAGTTCAAGAGCAACTAGCTTATCTTTACTGAAGGTGAAACAGTTGAGTATATTGACCACTTCTGCTGGGTGAACAGCTACCATTTTCTATTAATATAAAAGATAATTTTATTTCCAATGTAAAATCTTCATGCTGGAAATTGCCATATATTTATATATATGTATACGTACATACATACATATATGTATACATACTATATATATATTTGTTTCAGTTGTTGATGGACCTTTATTTTATTCATTTATTTATATGTGGTGCTGAGAATTGAACCCAGTGCTTCACACATGAGGCAAGTGCTCTAGCACTGAGCAAAATACAAACCCGAAATTGCTCTCTTTTTGAAATAGTTAAATACTCTTAATGTAAACATTTTAGGTGAAATATTTTATATTTTAGGTGAAACTTAAAATGAAAGTTCTGAAAATATGTGAATTATTCTTACTTTCTTTCAATGTAACAATTTCAGATCAAGATCTCAGTTCTCTTATGAGCTCTCTTTTAATTCACATTTCTCAATGTGTTCATTTATAGAATAAAGAAACTAGCAAGTACTACCTTCCTCAGAAAAGTACCTATCTAGGAGGCTCAATTGGTCAAGGAGTGAGAAAAAATTATATTCCTGAGTTGGGAGCAGGTATGCCACAGATCACTTGCCAAAAAGCTGTGCAAGAGGCTAGTGTTACACAGCAAAGGATATACTAGTCACAAAAGCTAGACCAAAACTTAAACTGGGCTCCCTGTTGAACAGCCATCATAAGATTGATACGTTAAGCATACATTGTGACTATCCAAGATGATGTGAGATGTTACATAATTATTTCTTTAGGGTATCTCTATTTCTGAAGAGCATTCAAAAAATTTGAGCTGGGCATAGTGGCGCACACCTGTAATCCCAGGGGCTCAAGAGACTGAGGCAGGAAAATCTCCAGTTTAAAGCCAGCAACAGCGAGACACTGAGCTGTCTCTAAACAAAATAAAGTAGGGCTCAGGATGTGGCTCAGTGGTTGAGTAACCCCAAGTTCAACCCATGGTACCAGAAAAATTTTTTTTTTTTTTTTTTGTCGATTCATAGTTAACAGTTATGGAAATTCAAATGCAAAAATCAATGAAGAACTAAGATTGGTTAGGATTAATACCCTAGCTCCTAAAACTCAGAGCAGTGATTTTCAAACCCATTAATAATGTACTACCAAAAAACTGATTTATGGACCCCTGATAGTGTATATTTGTAAAAAATATAGAACTGCTAATTTAGCTCATTTAGTTTCTAGAAATGTTCATTATACAACCTTTTTGGCAAAGTTAAGTCTTCAGTGTGAAAGCACCAGTAAAATCCAACTTTTTTTTTAATCTCTCCTTTGTTAGAAAAGGTGAGATTTAATTTAATTCAAGTAAGTGTATTGAGTTGTCCCTGCAATGTACTTCTCACCTCTAATTTTTTTTTTAATATTTATTTATTTTGGTTTTTGGCGGACACAACATCTTTGTTTGTATGTGGTGCTGAGGATCGAACCCTGGCCGCACGCATGCCAGGCGAGCGCGCTACCGCTTGAGCCACATCCCCAGCCCTCACCTCTAAATTTTAATCGTAAAGTAGGTAGACAGGCAAGCAGGCCTCGGAGTTGTCATGGGTTTGCTGTCCTGATAAAATAAGGCAAAGCCCTCCCAGATATTTCTTGCTGAATAACTGTACTCTGCTTATCTTTTTGGTTCACAAAGATTTTCACCCTTTCTTTTGTAAAGTAGAAAACAAGCAATTGTTAAAGAGGTAGATAGAAGCATAACACACCTAAATTCTTTCTTAGGCAGATCAGTTTAAGGAAGTTAGGTCTTGTAAATTGATTCTATTAAAGTATTCATGCCAATCACTTCTTAGAAAATCTTCCTCTGCAGCCAGCTAATAATCTACATACTGTTGTTGATCTAGGCTCCAGGCTATGTTATCTCATGCAGTAAGGCACTTGTGCCCATTAAATCTAATTACAATAAAATAAAACTAAAATAGTTCCTCAGACTAAGTGTTCAATAGCCACATGTGACCAGTGGCTCCCAAAATGGACTGTGCAGATATAAAAATCTGCATCATTACTGAAAATTCATTTGAACAGTGCTGATCTAAAGAATGTAAGTGTAACCTGATGACTCTTCTAAGACTAAATACAAGCAGGTAAAGATAAGTATTGAACAATAGAAGAAAGTGCATAAAAATACTTAAGAATTCAAATCCTTTGTTTCGTTTGTCAATTTGCCACTTAGGACACTGTGGCATACAATTTAATGATACAGTATACGCAATTTAAATTGCACACTTTAGAAAATTTTGTAACATAGTTTTGAATAATCAAAGTATAAAATTTAAGGTTAACTTTTCTAATTCAAACATATTACAAGTTAAGACGAATCCAAGAAAACTGGGAGAAGTAAAAATACTTAAGATCTGTATTCTAAGCAAAAACAAACTACTTACATGCTGTAATGCTTTCATTGCTTTCAACTGAGGCTCAGCCCAGGAAAAATATCTCAGTAAATCCACTACCTGAAAGCAGAGAATTAATTACAGTGTGGTTTACAAACATTTCTTTAAGATTTATTTCAATATGTGAAATTCAACACAGCCCAAGTCCAGGGGATGAGCATGCACCAGAGTCTCCACCTGCTGTCAAACACAGTTAAGTGTGGTTGTTCAAATTTAAATCACTTAAAAATCAAAATTTAAAAATTCAGTTCTTGCCTGGGTGCAGCACAGATCTATGATCCCAGTTACTTAGGAGGCAATGCAGGAGGATCCCATGGTCAAGTCCAGTCTGGGCAACCCTGTCTTAATATAAAAATTTTAAAACGGGGATGGGGACGTAACTTAGTGGTAGAACACTGGAGTAGCATGGACAAGGCCTGGGTTTATACCCCAGTATCCTCCACCACCACAACAAAATTCAGTTCCTTTTTAGTATAAGCCACATTTCAAGTGCTCAACAGTAATACCAAATTTATGGCTAATATAAGGGACTGCAGCTGAAGAACATGTCTATCATTACAAAAGTTCTATTGGATAGCACTGGTCTAGCAAGAAAGGAAGATATTCAATGGGGGGGGTATCCTAATGAGGGCAAAAAATCTGAAAAGTACTAGATGGAGATAAAAATGACAGCTTATGAACACAAAGATGTATTTGAATGAAAAACTTTAAAACAATAATGGAGAGTGGCATAGTTTTAATCATTCACAATGGTGTGACAGTATGATTCAGTGTAAGTCCACTAACTTCTACCTTTTTATTTGGATCTGTAATACTCATAACATAAATCATGTAAGAACCACCAAGATTTACTCTCCCAGTTTTTAAATGGTACATCATTTTCACAGTTCAGAGAACCAGGCTACCACCAATTCCCACCACCACCAGAGAACTTCAAATGAATGAAGGGGACATTGTGAGATGGGCAGTAAGAGGTGAGCAGGGCTTCAAGATCACAACTTTCAAGTCTCAGCATGATCAGTACCACTCTGGTTCACAGCCTCTGAGGATACTCCAAAAGGGAGAAAAATTAAATAGGAAGAGTCATAAAATCTGAGGTTTTTTTACCCTGAATTCCTGAAAATGTGCTAGGAATTTAATTATTCCACAAGAACCAGTCAATGGTGTAAACTAGAGTGATATGGGAAGAAAGTGAAAATACTCTTTATTGCTTATAGAGAGATGCATAAATAACATTAGGCACACTCTCCAGTTACTTTGGGAAGAGTTTATGTCCTTATTTTGTGGGAACAGTGTTCTTACTATACAGTGCAGGTTGTACTTTACAAACCATAAAACTTAACTATCAATCTTCAATAAGGTAGACTCAGAATGTCTCACTTAGTGTTTAATAAAGTTTTAAAGGATGTCAGCATCACTAAAGGAAGATGTTTTGTACAAAATGTCACATGCATGTATGTGGGAAAAAAAAAGCTGTTAGCTGTAAGAAATCATAAATCTTTCAAAACATTTAGATTTAAAAAAAGAGCATAAGGCAACTTGTGAAGCAAAGGGAAAGCTGAAAAACTATCCCTAAAAAGGCACTAACAGATGCAAATCCTAAGAAGAACTTCAGGCGTAAAGTTATTCAAGCTGACATGTATTCAAACTCTGGAGAAATAAAAAGTTGGTACTATCTCTGAGTCTGCAGATTCATCCATGATTCACCCTTTCCCAACTTCTTTCTAAATGTACGTTTCTATGTCTGCCCGATTTTGCTATCAAGAATTTTCCTAGTGTCCTTCAGAAATCCTTCTTCTGTGTGTTTATATACATACACAATTTTTTTTTCTTAAATATGATCAAAGTTGCCCAGCACAGTAACTGCACTTCTTCTAATCCTAGCTACTGGGGACCCTGGGGTTGGGGGAGGTAGGGGGAGGTAGGAGGATGATGGGCTAGAGCCCAGCCTGGGGAATATGGCAGATACCATCTTGAAAAAAGAAAAAGGAAAAAAAGAAAGAAATCAAACTCCTAATGTGGGGTTAAAGTTTTCATTAAACTATTATGCTTAAAACACTAGTCTTCTGGCTATGACAGAAACTACTTATTAGACACAGTGTTTATATTTCCTTACTGCTAAGATTTTTATTTAGTGGCTTCACATAAAAACACATTTCATCACTTATTCATGTTTTCTTTTGAATTTTGCAATTACTGACATTATATGGTAAGTTTATCATTAAGTTTATAACTTTTGATTACTGTGTCCAGACTAATTCACACTTTTAACTACTTTCAGGCTCTGTCAAAACCACAAGCTTCTAAAGTTCCTGAATAAATATAAGAACAAAGTACAAGCAATTCTAAATTTGAACAGCTGGTAAGTTGGTATTAACCAGAACAATGGTGTAAAAAAGCTCATTTAAACAAATAATTAAAAGTACCTGTTCACTAGAGAAGTATCCATGCACATATTCAATTGCTTTTAATTTATATTCTGTCAAAACCGCCTAAAAAATAGAAAAACATCATTAATATATGTAAGCAGCACAGTAATATGCATATATCAAAATTGCCCAAGCAGCTCAATGGTGGCAGGGCTTCTTTAGCCCTGGCACACAGCAGCAGCGAAGGTCATGTGGTGACAGAACAGTCTACCCTTTCAGGTCCCACATTGTAGGGCCTCCCTACTCACTTTTACAAAGAAAGGGAATAAAATTGTAATAGGCAGATTCCACATTAGTAGAAATTACACAAATAATTCCTGAATATGTAATTAATATCTGAAAACCAAACAAATTTTCATTGTTTAAGAGTAAATGTATAATTTATTATTTGTCAAGTACCCATTATGTGCTAAGTTATAGGTAAACAAGAGGACAAGGTCTAGCTGAGGCTTGGTATTTCAAGGGGGAAATGAGAAAACAAAAAGCCCCAAGGTCCGTGAATTCAAGGTCTTTGCTAGGCATTTTAATTCCTTTAGGGCTTCCTCATTCACAAAAGGGAACAGAATTCACCACCTACTGAGAACATTTAGTTAATGGTTCCTTTTCTGCATAGAAATCTATCAGTAGGTGAAAGAGATGTTGGTGGCCTTGACCTCCACTATCTAGAGCTCAATGAAATCAAATATCTCCCCTTGCAGGTATTTGCAGAGCTTAAAGATGGAAACACCAGGTTATCACAGCTTTGTGGCTCTAATCATTAAAAATAACTAATCCTTTGCTCTTACTACAAAACAATTATACACTGACATCCTGTATCATCCAAAAATAGAAATCTGCTGGTCTAGAACTATTTTCTCATAAACAGTATTTACAAATTAGCTCATGAACAAATTGTGACAAACTCTAATTTTATACAGTTAGCAAATTGGTATTTGTTTCCAAACTTGTGGACAAACTAGATTTACAAAAGTAGAAATTTGTTTTCAAAAGAGCATTCAAAAGTATCAAATATAAAAAATGAAACATGTTAATAAAAAAAAGATTTTATAAAAAACAATATGAAACAGCAGCTCCAGAAACAATTTTAGTAAAAAAAAAACCTCATAAGCTGATATAAATAATAAGCACGGAAGCACGTGGTAACAATTCCTTTAGTGTCAGTTAATGAGCCACAGAAGTGCTCAGAAGGCCGAAGCAAGGTACTCAGTTAACAGAATAATGGTACTAGAAGTCCTTTAAATTCTAAATGGGTAACTAATTTTTGAGCTTCAGATAATGCGAGGCTCAAAACTACATTCCAAAATTTTTTGCTGTGTTCACTCCTAGAGGCAGGATACCCAACCATATCTCAAAAAGAATCACGAAAAAAAAAAAAAAAACTGAAACTCAAGTTATCGATGGTCAATTCATCAACAGAGTAAACAACCACATTTAATCATCAGAACACTAACTTTGTTCTGGCCGAAGTAATAAATATATTCTGCCTATCTTTAGATTTGGGGAAAAAAAAAACATAATTGCCGTAATAGAAACTTTCCACGTGGTACTTCTGGTTTTCAAACACTTTACAGAAAGGAAAAAAGTAGCCGCAGAAAAATACACAGCTGTTAAGGATTTGCACAGCTGGCTTCACAATTGAGGAGTAATACAAATTCCACAATGCCGGGCTGATTCTCAAACTGGGATAACATCATTGCTACCCGTACGGTGAAACCTATCAAGGCACAAGCTCCTGCAATACACGTGAAAATTCAAACCAATTTGGCAATGCTGATTCTTATTTTGTGCAATCTACACACAGTACCTCCAAGAAATTAAACCACGATGATTCCTATTTCGCAGATTAATTTAAGGCATCAAGTGCAATTACCTTTCTGATTTCATCCAGCACCGTCTCGAAGGACTTTTTGTCCATCTTGACTATACTATTTCGACGTGGTTTTTAATGGTTACACTTTCAATCACAAAACGTTCATCTCTGGTTTGCTCCACTGATAGTAAAAATGTTTACAGCTGAGGAATAAACCACTCCAGGAGCAGGAGAAAGAAGGCGAAGAGGTAGAGTGTAATGCAAACTCCGCGAAAAAATTCTAAAAACGGAGACTTAAAAAAAAAAAAAAACTTTATTAAAAACAAAAATCCCTCCTGTCGGCTTCTCCAGATGCTTCACACAAAGCTTCGGGGCACCTCGGGGAAGAGCCAGGTCCTGCGTGTCCTGCAGAGAAACCCGGGGACTCGGGCCGGGGCTGAGCGCCGTTCCTTTGCAGCTGAGGGCCAGGAGCTGCCCGGGAGAGGCCGGGAAACCACTTTCCCCAGTGGAGCGGCCAGGAGAGCAGAGGCACCAGCTCCGGAGCGCCGCAGGCGGCGAGGAGTGGAGCGCCGGCGTCACGGCCTGCACCAGCGCCTCGGCCGCCGGCCGCGCCCCTCACCGCAGTGATCTTGGACTCATGGCCCGGCTCGCGGTCATCCCCAGCCACTCCTCCAGACTCCTGGGTCCCCCAGCCCGGGCAGCGGGCGGCCCAGCAGGCTCTTTGTTACCAGTTTCTGTGGCTTCCGGGAGCGGGCCGCGACCTAAGAGCACCAGAAGCCGGGGAAAGGGGGACACGGCCTCGCACAAGGGGGCTCGCGAAGACCGCAATACCTACAGCGCCAGGCGCCCTGCCAGATTACCCCTACAGCCCCCACCGGCTCCTAGGGACCTTCAATACAGCCCGTCGCGCCCGAAGAAACTCAACTCTGCGCCGCCAGCAAGGGCCGCACTTTTCTGGAAGCCAGTGAAGGGTCCTGGTGTGGGAATGTAGGCATCCACAGCGGATGCCTGGATATTTTGGAACCGGGTGTAGCTTAAATCTTTCTCAGAGCCTAAGAATCATTTTTTGAGTGAGACTCCTCCCTTATCACTCAGGTGTTTGGTGTGAAGCTTTGATCGTTAAACCTGAATTAAAAGCAATCAACGACAAGAGGATAAGGCATATCTAAGGGAGCCGCGATATGGGTGGCTGGGAGAAGTCGGATGCAGAGACCTTCCGGAGGGCGGGGAAGGGTGGTCACTGGTTCGGCCCTCTGGGCACCTGACATGGGGGCGGGAACCTGGAAAGTCTCTACAAACCCGGAACTGGTCTTCCTGGACTTGAGTTTCTTTTACCTTCTGTTTCCTTATACCTCTGGGAAGGGGGTAGGATATAAGGGTCTTCAGCCGGGGCATCCAGACTGACGCTCTACAGCTACCAGCCTCTCAGGCGTGGGGGGTTGTCCGGCACCCCTCACCTGTGGACCCTTCCCTCCCCTAACTCTGGTCATGGCGAGATTTTGGGTCTGCGTGGCGGGTGCCGGCTTTTTTCTTGCAAGTCTGGTTTTGCATTCGCGTTTTTGTGGCTCCCCGGTGAGTTGAGTAGTGAGGAAACGACTGTCAGTGTTGTGAATGGCACGGTTGGGATGAGATGGTGGGCCCTGGCTCCTGCACCAGCTTCTCCCCCAAACCTACACTTGAGGCTGAACCAGTCGCCTCTTGATGTTAAAAAGGTGTGTGGATGCTATTTTCGCCTCTTCCCCAGCTCTAGAATAATTAAGAGTTTTATTATGTTCGTTTTGGTCTTTAGATGTATAACCTCATTTCTTTGGAATCTTAAAAAAAAAAAAACATCTGGAGGGCACACTGAATCTTTATCTTCTAATTTTACTTAAGGTTTTAAGGAACTTTGCTTTTCAAATTTCCTGGAGATCAGAGAAAGTTGCTTACCGGCTGGATTTGGATTGGCCTAAGTATTCAGACTACTTTACAGGAACAACATTTTGTGTTACAGTTGACTCACTCAACGGATTGGTTTATGTAGCCCAAGTAAGTAAAATGAGGATTTTTTTTTTTTTTTTAATGACAGAGGAAACAGCAGACTTCCTGTTTCACTGCACTAAGTATACATGTGCACGCATATTATTCGAGCTATGCAACTTTTTAAAGTTGGCTCAAGAAAATATTTTGGTTTTAAATGTGATAGATATTAATATTGGTGGTTTTGAAATTGTTTTTTTTAAACATTACTAAATTTCTCAATTAACTTCATTTTTGTTTCTCTCCGACAAAATAAAGATTACCATTCCTTAAACCGATGCCATCTAAGCAGTTATTTTTGTATACCTTCAGAGAGGGGATAACATCCCAAAGGTATTAGTGTTCACAGAGGATGGATATTTCCTACGAGACTGGAATTATACAGTTGACACACCTCATGGTATGTTTGCAGCCAGTACACTACATGAACAATCCGTCTGGATCACAGATGTAGGAAGTGGTATGTGTAGTAATATCTATTAAATTACCTTGCGGGAAATCACATCTTTGCCCATGTTCTTGTTTGTACATTTTAAAATCAGAGTTGCCAAATCTAATCGAAATTTCTTTTATAATTCATGGAAATCACTGGTTCCTAAAAATCTTTATATTGTACTCCTTCAGAATCAAGAAATTAAGTAAGGAGGCTGTAATCATTATGATCTTTTAAACTTGTCAAGGTCCTTTCCTCTTTAAATCATTGGTGGTTCTTCTCAAGTTAAGTAAGACTACACCTTTTTATGAAGCCCAATAAGACAGTGATCCTTTAAATGGAGTGACTGGAGTCCTTAGCTCTTATTTTCTTGCACCAGTTCTCTTTCAAAAGAGGTTGTGCTAAGAAGTCTTAATTACTTTGTTGCCCAGAGTACAGAGATTTATAGAAACTGGTGGTAATGGTTTTGAATTTCTGCTGACTGAAGCCTGTCTGAAATCTTCTGTCTCAAATATTTTCAGTAGACAGTGCAGAAAAACGAAGTAAGCATAATTTAATTTGCAGCTATGAAGAAACTTTTCAGAGAAAGCAGTTCACTTGGACTGGTGGCTAAAACCACACCAGAAATAGCCTGTCATTACCTGAAGAATTCAGGAAGGCATGGGATCATAAATAGAATATTTCTAGTGTTCCTGGGCCCAGTTATGTTCTTGACTTAAGGGACATCCTGTTTTCCCATGCTAGCTAGTTTAGATATTAGGTTGTTTTTTGTTTTTTTTTTTTTTTTTTTACTTTTTTCCCCCTATTTATGTCATTCTTTTTTTTTAACATTCCTTTTTTTTTTTTTTAAACATGACTTCACTTGTTCCCAGAAATAAAAAGAGCAGGTGAGCTTATATTTCCATAATTTATTTTGCTACCCATGGATCTGGAAAGCAGTTTTTTTTTTCTCCTTTTCCAAAGGAGAAGATTTCCTCTAATGAAAATGTGACTGCAAGTCAATCATTTTTAAAAAAATTACTAGTATTCTATCCTTTTTGTCATTTCTTGAGAAATTTTGAGGTTTGCTTTCTCTAATAATACTGTGTTCTCTTATTGCTGCAAACTTTGGCTCAAGGATCCAAAACATGCATTATACTAAATACACTTTTTAAAATGGAATGCAAGCTGATATGCTTTATTTCTGGTAAGCTTAGGGTAGCCAATTAATTTGTTGATTACCTATCCATTAGTTCCATCTTATATGCCTTCAAGTTGATTTCTGGTAACTGCTTTATGATTTAACTTTATTAATTAATGTTCTGCTTTTTTCTTTTGCTTATAAGATCATGTTAACTCAAATAAATTTCAATGTATGTGAGAAAATAAGATGCCAATGATTTGGAAAGATTCTTTTTTTCCATGGAAAAAAAATCAGTGGATTCAATTTTTAACTTGTACAAGGAAAATATGTAATTTAAGAAATCTGTGTTATAGGGGCTGGGGCTGGGGCTCAGCAGTAGCACACTTGCCTGGCATGTGTGAGTCACTGGGTTCTATTCTCATCACCACATATAAATAAATAAGGTACAGGTCTATCAACAACAGTAAAACATTTAAAAAAAAAAAAAGATCTGTGTTACAGAGAACTTTTTTCTTGCCTACTGAAGTTTAAAATCTGTACATTTATGATTGAAATAACAGTTTCCCATGTAAGTTGTTCATTTTAAGTTCCTTCTGATTTGCTTTTATATTCCATCTTTTTTAGGTTCCTAAGATAAAAGAAAATGGTACACATAGTTTGTTAACATTATGAGCATTCTTTGCAGTGAGCCAGTGTTTTTTTATTTTTTTGACTTTAGAATTCATTTATGTTGGAGTAACTAAGATTTTAATTCATGAACAAATTTGTAATTTATAAAGAAGCACTATTGCTTATCAATTATAACATTTAACTATTTCAGCCATTCAACCTTGAATTACTGTTTAATTCTATCAGGGTTTTGCCCCTAGTTTATTTGAAAACTGAATGTTGTACAGTAATTTTATTTGTGAGACATTCATGTGTATCTTTACAGGATCGTATGGCCATACTGTTAAAAAATACAATACCTTTGGTGATCTTGTTCAAGTCTTGGGTACGCCCGGGAAAAAAGGCACTGGTTTGAATCCTCTGCAATTTGATAACCCTGCAGAACTCTATGTAGATGACACAGGAGATATTTACATTGTGGATGGAGATGGTGGATTGAATAACAGATTGATCAAACTGTCCCAAGGTACATGGCCTTGTTTCTCTGGTATTAAAATAATCTCATTTTTAAATTGGATTTGTTTGCTATTTTGTATAATGTTGTAATAATGATGGGTATAAAGCTGCTTATAAAGGGCTAAAATGTATTTCTGGGAGAAAACTAGAAAACTATGGGTGGCATTATCAACAATAAATGATTCTACTATAGGTCTACTTGTTCTTCATCAAGGATAGGAGTTTCCTTCAAAAGCAACTGAAGCAATTTAGTGAGACCCTATCTCAAAAAGAAAATAAAAAAAACAGGCTATGGATGTGGCTCAGTGGTTAAGCACCCCTGGGTTCAATCCCTGGTATCCCACAAAAACAAAATAGAGGACTAAGTGGATATCCTATTTAATTAAGAATGGAGAGTTAGGAGCCTGGAATCCCACAGTCTGTTTTAATATAGAGTAAAAATTAGGAGATGGAGAAACTAAATTGGTGAATAGGACAAGATTTCCTAAAGAAGTAGTCCATCAACTAAACTGGTTTCTGTGGGAGGCAAATAGAGGAATGGGCAAAAAGTTCTGGGAGGCTTTATTTTGCAAATCCACAGGTGGTAGATCTCAGCAGCAAAGGAGCTTTGTGTCACAATCAAATGTCCCCTTCCTTTCTCTTGCAAACTGTGAGAATACATTTCTGTTGGCCACCTGTTTGTAGCCATTTTTAAAGGGAGCCACAGGAAACTAATACACCCATATTCAATCTCTTAAATTTGGTTGGTTGGTTTTTTCATCGGATTTTTTAGATTTACCACACCTTATTTTCCTTTAACTGTTACCAAATTTACTACTAAATGATAAAATGACTACATAATCTCCAAATGATAGAGCTCACTAGAAATATATCCTGATATAGTCCTTCTCTAAATTCAGAATAATCTCACTTCAACTTAATTGCATCTGCAGCATCCCTAATTCCAAAGATGGTTACATTCACAGGTAAAAGAGATTAGGCCCACAATTAATTGATAGTAAAGGAGACAAACTATAAAAACATAATGTTAATTTTTAAGCTCAGTGAAATGATAATATGAAATAAAAGTTGGAAAGGGAACCTATTTGAGAGAGAATGATGTGAACCCTTAATGGTGATTTTGAAATCATTAAAAAATTCAAATGGAGATACTGATTAAAGAAGTAGATTAATTGCTTGAAGCATTGTAAAAATTAGGCAAATTGATGAATAGCTAGAAAGCCAGGAAAGCATAGTTAAGTGAATGGGGGCATAATTAGTTTTTTGCAATTTGTATCACAAAATGTAATACATAAATACTTAAGACATTCTATATATTGCACTGACCACATAAATTTACTATTTATAGATTTCATGATCCTTTGGCTGCATGGACAAAATGGGACAGGGCCTGCTAAGTTCAACATCCCTCACAGTGTTACACTTGATTCATCTGGTCGGGTAAAAATACAGTGTCATTTGTGTCTGGGACAATTTCTGTGCATATGTGTGTGTATGGGCATGTGGATCTGTGTTATACTAGGTATGTCTGGGCGCATGTTCTGGTGTTGGGTATGCACTCACACTCATGCAAATGTTGGGGTCCTGTACTGAGGGAGTTCCCCAAGTATTTAGAAATGAGCACAGTAGATTAGAAGGAACAAATAAGGATCCAAACATAAAGCTAGGTGAAAAAAAAATGTTGCCCTAATGTTGAAAATAGAGGAAAACTATTTCCAATTCATGAGAAAAATGAATTTATCATAAAGGGGATGGGAGAGGTTAATCTTAAACTTGAAAAAGAGCCTCATGGGTGAACTCTGATTCCTACTAGTTCCACTCTGAGGGACAGAAACCTTTAACCAAAAAATTTCAGTCTGTTCTTATCTTTTCCACCCCTACCTACTACCACCTCCTTCAGCTTTTACTCACCTTCTGAACAGATATCACTTCTTTGGGATTACCTTTCCACAATCAAATCGCCATCAAATATTTTTGTATTTCTCTTCATGTTTTCTTACAGTAAGTAGTTTGTACTTCCTCATTATAGTAACTATCATGCTGTATTATCATCATTTAATTGTCTCCTGTAATAGATTGTAAGCTGTGTGAAAGCACATATTGAGTCTCTCTTGCTTTGTATGTTAGTGCCTGCACATACTAGCCACACAGACTTATTAACAGCTATTCCTCTTGATTCACAGTGCTTCAGGCTTTTGGCTTTTATGCCCTAGACATTTCTTCCATTTTCATTTCTGATTCTGTGTGCAGTGAACAACTGTCTAATTATGATTTGACTTTACATATTGATGAAGAATGTTTTGATCACTAAATCTATCTACCATAAGAACTTAACTGACCACATGAACTTTGTATATAAATTGAGAACTAGAATGTTAGAATTCTAGTTTTATATATTATCCTCCTGAGTTTGGTTAATTATTCCCTTTGTGGGCTAATAAAAAGACCAAATTTCAAAGTGTGCAAGACCTAGACCCATGCAAATAAAGAATGGTGAGGAATGTTCCAGGAGTCCTTGGAGATCATTCAATGGGAGTACTCTGTACTTAGTGATAAAAAGTGAGTGTTAATTTCTATACACTTGTGTTTTTATAACAGCAGCAATGCTATTCTAAGCATTTTACATGATTAACTCATTTGATCATCATGACAACTTTAACTCTGGAGTGAATTAACTTACCATATAAAGACTTAGTATTTCTTAAACAGGATTTCCTATCATCAAAATTTGTTGAATATTAAGAAGGAAAGATGTTGCTAACAATATAAAGTGTCAGTCAATCCCAGAGCGTTAACTTTATTTACACCTTGGTCCATTTGTCTAAGAGAGTGATCCCAAAATCCTTGAACAGACCTGTCCATAGTAAAGAATCACAGATCAGGAAAATGCCTTGAGAAATCACCTTGCATCATGTTTCTGCTTGAAAATGAAGTCAGTGGCTATCAAAATTCACATGTTGATGAAGATAAAAATCAGAATATCACTGCAGAAAAAGTCCCTAAATCCATAAACCCAAGAAACCAATGGACCTGAAGTGCAGGGTTGGGGGCAAAGATCAGCAAAGTTAGCTCTCCCCTCCTGTTCATTCTTCATACATCTCTACAGCCCCTAGGCACATATCATCAAAAGTTCTTATACTTTATGCATGATGTAAATTGCACACACACATGAAATGTCATTTAGAATGAATCTAACTTCCTATTTTCTACCAGGAATTCCTTAATAACTCATTACCTATAACAAACCTAAATTAAGCATATTATTATAATAGTTTGTGTTACTGACATCCCACCCTCCTTTAAATAGTTCACTTTGGACAAACCTTAGTAATAACAGCAGTTTTAATGATATTGCAATATGAATGAGTAAATGCCTCATTCCCCACTATACTGAACTGCTGAGGGGCAAGGCTGCTTTTACTTGCTTGTGTCTACGAACTGGCAGACCAGGAGTGCTCAGTGAAGGTAGATGCTTGTTCAAGGATTGAATGAATGTTGTTTTTTCAGTATATCAATCCTCAGCATTGTGTCCAGTTTTTAGTTATTTTCATGTTTGGTTAACTAGACAGACCATTACAGCCTGTGGATTAAGACGCTTGGCCATAGACTGTGGCTTTCTTGCTTGTAAGAGCTTTATAGACAATGATTTTAACCTTTCTTTCCTTATCTGAAAATGGGGTTGATACTCCTTAGTAACTATAAGTACCAAGAGATATTGTGTTGGAAATGGATGAAAATAAACATTTATTATTCTTTTTTTATTGTATCGTGGATCTTTTTTACATTTCGAGTGTTTCTGGTTTTTCAGGTATGGGTTGCTGACCGAGGAAATAAAAGAATCCAAGTATTTGATAAGGAAACTGGAGAGTGGTTAGGAGAATGGAATAATTGTTTCACAGAAGAGGGACCTTCTTCAGTTAGGTAATTATTTCTTTTTATTTTAAAATGCTTGTTTTAACTGATTTATATGATTAATTTTCTTGAAGCTAGCTAAAGTTTATAATATTTATTGTTAACTTTAAGCAGGGGAAAATGGACAGAAAAGATACAGAAATATTTGATGTCTGGGATTTTTAAATCCCAGATAAAGTGAAAAGTTAAATTTCCAGTGCTCTGTGGAATTTCAGTATCAAAGATAATAAATATGTGTTAGACATCTCCTACAGCCTTTGGCAAATTTCTTTTTTTTAATTTATTTATTTGTTCTAATTAGTTATGCATGGAAGCAAAATTTTGATTCATAGTACACAAATGGAACACAATTTTTCATGTCTCTGGTTGTACACGAAGTAGAGCCACACCATTCTTGTCATCATATATGTATCTAGGGTAATGATGTCCATCTCATTCCACCATCTTTCCTACCCCCATTCCCCCTCCCTTCCTCACCCTCCCCTTTGCCCTATTCAAAGTTTCTCCATCATCCCATCCCCCCCCCCCCCCCCCCGCCCCACTTTATGAATCAGCATCCACTTCAGAGAAAACATTTGGCCTTTGGTTTGGGGGGATTGGCTTACTTCACTTAGCATGATAATCTCCAACTCCATCCATTTACTTGCAAATACCATGATTTTATTCTCTTTTAATGCTGAGTAATATTCTGTTGTGTATATATACCACAGTTTCTTTACCCATTTATCTATTGAAGGGCATCTAAGTTGGTTCCACAGTTTAGCTATTGTGAATTGGGCTGCTATAAACATTGATGTGGCTGCATCACTGTAGTATGTTGTTTTTAAGACCTTTGGATAGAGACTGAGGAGTGGGATAGCTGGGTCAAATGGTGGTTTTCTAAGGAATCTCCATACTGCTTTCCAGATTGGTTGCACCAGTTTGCAGTCCCCAGCAATGTAAGAGTGTGAGCCTTTGGCAAATTTCTAAGCAAAGAAGGAAAATCAAAATTTGAGTCTATAATATTGGACCCAGCCTAATGCCAATTCTCTATTAGTTTCTATTTGTTTGCGGCTATCATTTTTCTTAATTTAAGCTAATTTTGGGCCACAAGTACTATTTTAGATGTTTTTCCCCTCAACAGAATTAGACCAAATTAAAATTCTTCTTAAAAGAATATTTCTGGGAGTAGCTGCCTATTGTTCAGTATTGTAGGGGAATAAAAATATTTACAAAAGTAAGCATTTATCTTTCTTCTGTATAAATTTATGTAAAATGTCTTCCTCCTTAGATTTACTCCAGATGGGAAGTACTTGATTGTGGCCCAGCTGAATCTCAGCAGGCTGTCCTTTCTGGCAGCACCCCCGGTGGGAAGCATTGGTGACTGCTCTGTGATCAGCACAATCCAACTACCAGATCAAGTTTTGCCACATCTCTTAGAAGTGGACAGAAAGACTGGAGCAATCTATGTAGCAGAAATTGGGGCAAAACAAGTTCAAAAATTTGTCCCTCTGAATAGCTATCATCTTGCATTCGGTGTATAGAATTTTATTCCTGGCAATACTTGAGGGCATGGCAGTTCAGGTTCATAGATTCATTAAAGGTTTACCATTGCTATCCAAGCACAAACATTTTGTTTATTTTTACCTGATACATTTGATCAGAAGTATTGATTTTTTATTTTATGCCATTAAGAATCATGTTTTGTTGATATTCTTGGGATTTAATTTTACTTATTAAGTGCATAAGGACATTTTAATGAAAGAAATATAACTAAAAAAAATAGTGTCAGAAAGAGGAACTAAGATTGTAACCTAGTTATTTGTTCTGGCAGATTAACTTCCTTGGTTTACAAAAAGTGGGAATCAGATGAGTTCATAGGATAATTTATTGAATATCACATGAAGAACTACATTCATTCAACTTATATAAAGTGACCCCTTGAGAAATTGTTAATAGAAAGGGCTTTTGAGTAATTTTGAGTACCTGCAGAGTGCCAGGACCTGGAGATTAAAAAATGAGGCAGCAGGATTGTCTGCCTTTTGAGTAGCTCAGGATCCAGTGGGGAGACAAATGGACAGTCATGGTACGGACAGCAACGCACAAGTGTGGGGCTTTAATAGGAGCGTGGTACTCTGATTGGATTCATGGAAACTGCAGGGGAGATCAGCTTGAGCTTGACTTTCAAAACTCAGAAGGATCTTGGCAGGGGACGCAGAGGGGAAAACATGTTTAGAAACCCAAGTTGTTTTTTGTTCTTTAGCTAAAAGATGCTTAATGACATCTTTAAATTTAGGAGTAAAATTACATTTCATAAGCACTTTACTAAGAGGAGTTTTTATAAATAAGTAGAAATTTTTTTAAGTTAATGATGGAAATAGGGCCTATCCTCAATTTTTCCTATTTTTCTTTTCTATTTTCAGCATAAACTAAGTACATTTCTAATATTTGTCTACCTCAAAATTTTTTTTCAGGAGAATTATTTGTATGGATATGTGCCAAATATTTGGAGCAATTCTGCCATTCTGTTTCTGCTTCTGTTTCTATCCTCTTCCCTCACATTGGTCTGAATATTGGCTTCTAAATTAGGGCCATTTTTTCAGTTTGTTCCAGTTTATTCTAGGTTTTGGGGGAACCTTATCATTGTGATCTTTCAAGATTCTTCCCCTTTATCTAGTGTTGTACTGTGAATTGTATAGCATATGAAGAGTCTTGAGCTGACTTTGCTCCTCCCCATTATGACTAGAGTCATAGTGAATTTATGACTGAATCTGTACTTGTTTATGTGCATGGATCATAATGTGGTTAGGAAGGTAAATCTACCACCAGGAAACCCTAACCTGTATTCTAAGGCCATTGATAAATGTGTCTGCAGCTTGAATGCATTGTCTTTGTTGAGTAATGTGGGAGCATGGTGGCTTTTCCTCCTCCTTGAAGGCTGTGAGGGTGAGGTACAGATGTGCCCTTCAAATCTTATAAAACTTGCGGAAAATGTTTTTCTGTATATATGCAAAAAGTGTTTATTTGATTGGTAACTTGCAATCACAGTATTACACTTTTTTCCTTTGGATTAATTGGTTAAATTAATGAGAAATGTGTTTTCCATTTAAAAATATGCATATTAAAATTTTGAAAAAAAATTAATATTATCTGGCTTTCCAAATAAAGTTTGATTTTATTGTCATAAAAAGCAGTTTATGACTTCTTATTCCATTAAATATTCAGCAATCATAATATTACAGGTTGGTGCTAAGAGAACATATCCATCTTTATAAAATGTAAGCTGCTCTGCATAAATATTGATAGAGGTTGCTTGGAAGATTTAAACAGCGTGGCTTCATTTGAGGTGGCGGGTGGTTACGACTGGGGGTACTAACTACCTAATTGTCTTATGTTTCTACAGCAGAAGTGGAACCTCTTTATGCCTCTACTTTCTAAGTTCATTTTTGGGGTAGAGAGGAGAGGAAGTGTTCCAATCAAAAACAAAGTCTAAGGTTTTTGTTTTTGTTTTTTGTGTTTTTTTTTTTTTACCTCCTCTATAAGAGTAAATCTTTAGAATGACATATTTGTCATGCAGAGAAAGCTTGGGTACAGTCTAATGAGAAAAAGAGAGGACCTGTTAATTTGTGTGTAGGTCTCTTAGCAAAAGACTGCTTCAGTCACTGGCTGTAAGGCTAAGACAACAAAATCCTAACTTTTTTGACTTTTGCTGTTTTTAAACACTTAGTATTTGAAAGCAGGATGGATTGTATATGCCACCAGCATTAAAATTGGGACCCAGCCTAATGCCAATTCTCTATTAGTTTCTGTTTGTTAAAATTGGGAACTCCTAAGCTTTTACTTCTTAAACTTCCTAAAACATATCTATCTTTTTTTTTTAAATCTTGCATTTATGACTTTAAATTGCTTTATTTTCTGCAATAATTTAAAAAAATTGATTCAGAATAAATAAGCTTTATTCATAAAAAAGGGGAGGTTGAGCAAAAAAAAAAAAAAAAAACTGGATAGCGTTACTCAGGAAAGTGTCCTCTGCCTTAATAGTTGGCGGCTGGTTAGAAAACAACCTACTTAAGCCATTGCTCTACTTCTGGGAGTTACCCTATTTTGCACTTGGGTTGCATTACATTCTTCATACAAAAGAGGGCACTAGTGTTCTGCTTATGGTAAGCATTTCTTGAAATAAATGGGCGAATGTCGACTCTATAACTTTGACTTTAAAATCGAATCTACATTAATCATAGCTATACTTTTTGTTCATCTTGCTTACATCTTGAGGAAAATTGGTTTATAGATGACATTTTTCAAGGATTGGAAATTTACTGTTTAATTGAACTTTTCTACATTTAAAAAAAGTTTAAATTTAATTTTCAATAATTCAAACTGACAGATTGAGGTGAATAATTCCCTTTAAACAAAGGAAAAACTATAAACTGATTATGTGAGTTCAGTACAATAGGAGATGCATTTAATCAGCAATTCTTTTTCTTATACTAGTTTTCTTTAAACAATTTTGCCTTCTGGTTTATGATTCTTTTACATATAAGAAAAATGGGTTATTTATAGAAATGCCAAATCATTTCTACACCTGGCACTTGATCGATAGAGTCTGAGTTGATAGAGTGAACTAATCCTCAAACATGTAGATATTCATTTTATACAAAAGAGCTAAGTAGAATTGGAACAATAAAAACAGCATTTCTTAAAATACTTCCTGTATTGTAAATAATAATAGTTTAAATTTAATTCTGCTTCTGTGTAATTTGTAAAGAAAAGATAAGTGGTTTTTGGTGTTGATGTATACTATCTGTTGATGTAATAAGTGTTAGAGATTTTTTTCCCCTTTCATTTACCATTGGAAAAAACTTTTGGTCATAATGACTTGCTTGAAACTTTCATTCATGAAACAAAGAGGGCAGTAGAGTTCTATTCATATACAACTTATTATGTTCTACATATTGCCCAAAGGAATTATGTTTCCTTAATATAAAATATTTAGAATATATTTAGGTAGACTGTCAGACATTGTATGGGAGAGGGGATAAAAGTACATTTATTCAAAACCTTAGTTAATAATAGTTACAGAGAATAAGCATTGAGTTATTTCTGAGTAGCTGTAGCAAAGAAGGAAATAAAGATATCTCTCTTACCTGATTAAAGCAAATGAATTAATTTTTTAGAGAGCAAGGACTTTTTTTCTCTTTTCATTGCAGGCATCCTTACAGGTGAAACAAAATAGCACATCTTCAAATTTTAATAGAACATGAAGAAACTTTTATTTTTTATGTGATGAAAAATCAAGGGCAATGTGAGAAGGGGATAAAGTCTTTAAACCAGTGACAGTAAATGTCAAGTATTCCTATTTGGTGCACATGCCATTCACTGCATGCAGTCTTCAGCACTATCTAATAGAAGTGATGGTGGGCAATGTCCTGTAACTCTGGCATTCAATATGGTAGCCCCTCGCTTATGTGCATGTTGAGTACTTAAAAACATAATGTGGGTTTGAGGAACTGAATTTTCTACATATTTTAAATTTAGATGTCATAGGTGGCTATTGGCTACTGTTTTGGATAGCATAGGCGGTGACTGCAGCTTTGTCATCCTAACTACAATTTATTTTCACTCAATTTCTTTGTTTTCAGAGCCCCAGCTAAATTGGGGTTTGCAATACTAGAGTAGCTAGTAATCCTACACTGATGGGAAACAGGGGGCTGGATATGGGTGTTTCCAGTGTGCCATGCACAGGATATACTTTAACCTGCTGGGTAGCCTAATACTTAGTTCTCAAACCAGACACCAGGTGTTCTGTCACAGGAGAACCTGTTCATCCACCAGATGCCCTTGTGGCTCTTATCTGACCTGTGTCCAGCTATGCCTGCTTGACCATCCTGCTTGCATTTGAAGCTCAGCCTATGTTCTCTCTGGTGTCCAGGGAAAATCCAGCCTGGCACAGTCCCTGGTTCTTCAGGTAGAAGTCACCACTACAATAGGAAACACATTCAAAGATTTTTGCCTTGGAGATCCTGGCAAAGAGGGCATAATGAATCAGGGAAAACCTCTTTCCTGGATTGCATAGGTCAATTTAAGTTTTAATTAAATGCCGGAATGTTCTATTTAATGAAAGCACCAATCTGCTAGTGGGGAGATGCCTCTAAATTTTCTTCTCTGGTTGCTGACTTGAACCATTTGGGTGTGGTGTAGAACTGAAAACTGCATTAAGGGAGACTGAGCCCAATTTCAGGTAGAGAGTTAAATTTGTGTTCGAAGTTGATGCTGACTCAATATAAAATTATAAGAATTCACTACAGCCATCTTGTAACCTCTTGAGATCAATAATTATCTAACATGACCCTCCTGATTAGATATTTGAGTTGCAGCTGTTTGGATTTTAGATTTTCACTGGATATAAGCCCAAGGATATGGTCACGGACAGAAAAGACCAAGCATCTTCTCAAATGTTATTTTGGAATCTGAACCAAAATGACTCTAAATTTACCATGCCAGAGTATAAACAATACAGATCTTTATCTACTAGATCCCTACCAAGGCAATTTAACCAAGAAAAATTTGAGAGAAGATGGTGTCTTGTATCCACTTAACTTTTTCAAGGAGCTCTGCTGATTTGAGACTTTCAAATTGAGTTAGCTACAAAAATGCATGTAACTGAACAAATGACTATAAAAGGGTTGTTCAATATTTTTCATTTGACATTTACAAAATACCTGTGCCCCTTTCCCTCCAGTGATTTTCACTTTGGTATGATTAATACTGGACTCTTACTACTAGGAGTAATTATAAAACATTTAGTTGTTGTCAGAGGATGATCCTTATATCTGATTGTAAAACTATGTTATCAGGCTTTTATTCATTTTATCCACTTGGCAGTTTTTGGCACATGCCCTGTGCCAAGCCCTGAGGGTTTTTAACTTTTTTAAAAAAATTTAATTGTAAAAAACATCCATTGTAAAATTTCATTTCTAATCATTTTTAAGTGTACAGTTCAGTGATATTAACCATATTCACAATGTGGTCTAACATCTCTAGAACCTTTGCATCTTGCAGATCCAAAACTCTACTCAATGAAAAGCTCCTCATTGCTCTTTCTCCAGTTATTCCTATTGTGGTGGTGACTTCCACCTGAAGAACCAGAGACTGTGCCAGGTGAGGTTTTCCCTGGACACCAGAGAGGACATAGGCTGAGCTTCAAATGCAAGCAGGATGGTCAACCAGCAACCAGCTGCTTTCTGTTTTCATGATGGTATGCACCCCAGATGGCCCACATTAAGTGAAATCACAGAGTATTTATCTTTTTGTAACTTATCTATTTCACTTAACATTTTGTCCTTAAGCTTCATCCATGTAGTAACCTGTGATGGGATTTCCATCTGTTTAAAGGCTGAATAATATTCCATTGTATGTCTGTATCAAATTTTCTTTATCCATTCATCTGCCAGTGGTCTGTTGGCCTGCTTCCTCTTGGCTTTTGTGAATAATGCTGCAATAAACATTGAGTGTACTAACATCTCTTTTGAGATTCTGCTTTCAGCTCTTGAGGACATATACCCATTAGTGGGATTAGTGATGCTATTTTAAGTTTTTCATGAAACTCCATACCATTTTGCACAGCAGCTGCACCATCTTACAATCTCAACAGCAGTGCACATGGGTTCTCTACATACAATCTTACAATATTAATTTTTTTAAACAGTGGTCATCCTGAGAGTGTGACTTCTGACCTAGTAATTATACTTCTACAAAATGATGTACTTTGAGTGATATTCCAATGAAAACTGATCGTTGAACTGTATTAAAAACTTAGTACTTGAAAGGTACTGCTCTCACACTTGCCATCCATTAACTCACTAAACCTCATGATGGCCTTGAGGTTGAATTAGACGAGTCACAGCAAGGATGAACAACTTGTCCCAGCTGGTAAACTGAAGAGATGGGATTCAAATCCCAGGTAGTCTGGCTCCAGACCTGTGCTCTAACCACTACACTAATGTGCTTTTTGTGACTAGACACATCTAGACACATCTCTGAGTTCAAGCAAAGGTTTATTGACAGAGAATATCTGCCAGGCTGCTACCCTTCTGCAAGGTGTAGCAGACTGCTGGAAAAAAACTTCTGAACTATATAGTCAAATACAATGGAGTAGCTAAAAAATAAGCTGTCTGGTCCTGTGATTGTTACTTGGCATCTTTGCTGTGGTTTCAGTAGTTAGGGACTTTTGCAGGGTGGGCCTAACGGGAAGGTCATGCTTGAGTGGGCAGGTGGTGATTTTCAAGATAGAGTAAATAGAGTTACCTTGGCCTAAGGACCTAAGACTTTTCTCTTAGAAGGATGCACATATACATGTGCACAAATGTATGCATGTATTAAAAAATATCTAGGACCAGGGTGTTTACTAATTAAATAGCAAAGAATTAGAATTGCCAATGTCTCAAGACAACAATGGTTTGTTTATCCTACATAGACCATTAGGTGGCCTTTGAAAATAATGATGAAGAAGAGTGAATCCACATGGAAGATGATTGGGAAATTACATGAAGCAAGAAAGACTTGGAATAATACAAGACTGTAAGATGTTCTTTACGGTTATGTGGTTACAACTAAATAACAACATATGCAAAACTTTCTCTGAACCAAGCTCTGTGAACTACTTAATCCTTAAAGAAATCCTTTGAGTGGGCATTGTTGCTGTTCTCATTTTACACCTGAGGCAACTGAGCGGCAAACAGACTGAAGTCAAGGTCTTACAACAGGAAAAAAAGAACCAGGATTTCAACCCAGGCATTAGCTCCAGATTCTAAATGTTGAAAGAATGATCTATACATTCTATCAACAAACGCCAGGAGAGATCAGAATGATAATAATGGTATTGTTTATGTGGTAGTATTATGGAAAATATGTATTGTCCATATATTCCCCAAAGATTTTGATCTCCTTTATAAATACAACCAAAAAAGTAAAAGGAAAATCACCTTTTTAGATCGCAACCCTCCCAGGCCAACGTCTTTGAGCTGCTTCTCTGTTTCTCCTTTCTTTCTCCTTTTTGAAAAAGCAATCCCTAATCAGTGCATGTTTATACTAATTTTAAATATAGTATAAAAATCCGCTGGTAAATGTTAAAAGTTAGAAGTCTGATTTTCCAAATTGCATTCTCTTGAAACATATTTTTCACATGGCTTCCAGCTTCCCACATTCCTCTGGATTTTCATTTATTCTTCTCCAGTATCTTTATTTGGGACTGCATCTCTCTTCCTGACTCGTAAATGCTGGAGTGCCTCAATGCCTGGGGCTTATTCTTGTCTCTATCTGTACTCAGCCCACCATATCCAGGCCAATTAAATTAATTATCATCCAAATCCAATGACTTTCAAATTAGCATCTGTAGTTCCAAGTGCTCTTCTCTGCTCTGGACTTAGATAGACAAGTCCTTGACATTTCCACTTGGAACTGTAATAGTTATTTCAAATATAACAGGTCCAAAATAGATATTTGATTCTTCTCTCTCCTTCTCAGATAGAATAGTACCACCATTTATTGGCCTAGCTGCTCCTCTGTCTCTATTTGGAACATCATTACTCCAGATCTTCACTTGGCTTAATCCATACATTCTTTCAGGTTCTTCTCAAATACAGCCTCCTCAAAGAGAAATGTATTTAGTGCTATCCTTTCATCTTAAAATTCCCCAAATGTCCATGTGTTAAAGATTTGGTTTCCATTCTGTTCCTCTGAGGTTTGGGAACCTTTAAGAGATGGGATTGAGTGGGAGGAAGTTAGATCACTGGACATGTTCCCTTGAAAGGGATATTGGGACCACAGTTTCATCCTGTCTCTTATTTTTGCTTCCTGGCCACCATGAGGCCATCATGTGCTTCCATCATGATATGCTATGTCACCGCTGGTCCAAATTAATGGGGCCAAGTGGCCCGAAATCTCTGAAACCATGAGTGTTTTAAAATGCCTAAAATAATCGATGTAAATAGAGGAAAGGTTTATTTTGATTTATGATCTCAGTCTATGGTTGCTTGGCCCCATTGATCAGTGCATATTTATACTAATTTTAAATGCAGTATAAAAATCCACTGGCAAATGTTAAAAGTTAGGAGTCTGATTTTCCAAATTGCATACCCTTGAAACATATTTTTCACATGGCTTCCAGATTTCCACATTCCTCTGGATTTTCATTTATTCTTCTCCAGTATCTTTTTTTGGGGCCTGTGACAAAGCAGCCTAGTATGGTAGGATGCATGTGGTAGAACGAGCTGCTCAACTCATAACTGTCAGGAAGCAATGAAAGGAAGGAGTCTCTGGAGTCCCCAAATCTCCTTCAAGGATATGGCCCCAGTGACCTAAGTTCTTCCCATTAGGCCCCACCTTTTAAAGTTTTCTTACCTTTTTTTTGAGTATCAGGGATTGAACTCAGGGCCACTCAACCACTGAGCCACATCCCCAGCCCTATTTTGTATTTTACTTAGAGACAGGGTCTCAATGAGTTGCTCAGCGCCTTGCCATTGTGGAGACCAGCTTCACTGGGATTATAGGTGTGCACCACCTTCTAACAGTGCCACAGGCTGGGGACCAACCCTTTAACACATGGATCTTTAAGGACATTCAATATCCAACTTATTGCAAGGTTTGACCTGAACCTTTGTTCTAAATAAGTGTTTACACCCTCCTTTATTTTCTGCATTGCTCTTATAATCCTCCGGTACTACTCATTTATTTCTTACTCTTGTGCCACCCATTTCTCTCACAGGAATTTTAACTTTGTCAGGGTCGAGATGATTTCGCTTTGTTCAGTACCACAGTGGCACATAGAAGGAGGTCAATAAATACTTGCCAAGTGTTGACTACATGAATGAATCTTAGTACCTTATAACTTATTTTCTCTGTTAAGTTTCAATAGCTCAGTATATCATTAACCAGCTTAAGCATCTCAGCTGAAATTCTCTCTTCATTTATCCATGTGGATCTCATTTGAGGCCAGCCTTCACTAGCCCTAGCCTATTTTTCTGGAGACCTATATCCTTTCTCTGTTCCTTTCCCCCTACCTTTCTTTGTCACTGTTTCAGCCATTTCTAGATTTCTCATTTCCCATTTCTGGATTTCTCTCTCTTTCTCTGAAGCCTGAATATCCAGGGCAGCACTCAGCCTTGCCCTCTCTTGTGTGTATTATTTTTCATTGTGAAGATGCAACTCTCACGCCACCTCCTACTTTCTCCTCATACAAATATATATACAGGAATCCTAGGTCATTTCCCAAACTCTCTGAATTTCAGAGAGACTTCAAAAAATACCCTATGTCCTACACAGCATTTTACACAGATATCTTCAGCCTGCTTTCCTAGCGTTTCTCCCCATAAATCCACCTTGGGATGCTATTTCCTCACAACTGCTGAGATTTGTGTGTCCAAGTGACACTCAGTGAAGCTGGGAGAACAGGGACCATTGCACTTGAAAAGAAGTACATAGGCCATTGTAGTATGAGTCATGCCCCGTCCGTGTCCAGGTCTCTGGGACCTGCAATTGTTATTTTATATGGCCTAAAAGAAAAGGTTATTGAGATGAGAGTATCCTGGATCCTTCTGGTGGCTGTAAGGCGACCACATGGATCCTTGAGAGAGAGAGAGAGAGAGAGAGAGAGAAAGGGGGGGGGGAGGGAGGAGATTCAACACACAGAAAAGGAGTCAGTGTGGCCATGAAAGCAGACATGGGAGCAGCGGAGCCACAGGGCAAGGAATGTCAGCCATGTCCAGAAGCTGGAAGAGGTAAGGACGGGATTCTCTCCTGGAGCCTCCAGGCTAGGCGAATGTGGGCTTGCCTGGACTTTGATTTTGGCTCTGTGATACTGAACTCAGTCATTTGGACTTTGGTATTGTGAAAGAATAAATTTGTGTTGTTTTAAGCCACTAAGCTTGTGATAATTTCTTACAGCAGCCACAGTAATCTAATAAAGACTTGGTGCCTAGAAATGGAGTATTCCTCTAACACACCCCTGAGAAGGTAGGAGGAACTTTGGACTGGATGGTAGGTGGAGGCTGGAAGAATTTTGAAGAGTATAACGGGAAAAGTCTTAGATCTTCTTATCCATAGTGTTGGTTGAAGCACACACATTAAGGGCTGCAGCAAGGCTCAGCGGGGAGTGAGCACAGAGGGCAAGTCCCCATCCTCTTGGGGAACACCTGCAACCTCACAAGTGGATTCCTAATAAAAATGTGAACACCCAAAGTGCTGCAGGTATGGGCTCAAAAGAAACTGGGAAACATATTTTTAGAAAATATGTTTTTTTGTATGTGATGTGGAATAAACATAAAAATGAAAACAAAGACTACACAGCAATAAGAAAAAATATAAATCATAAGATAATGGAATAATGTGTTTAAATTGCTGAAAGAAAAAAAAAGTCAATCTAGAATTCTATGCCCAGCAAATATTTCCTTCAAAAGTGAAGACAAAGGGATAGGGGTGTGGCTCAGTGGTAGAGTGCTTGCCTCACATTCACAAGGTCCTGAGTTCAATCCTCATACCACACCAAAAAGAAGAAGAAGAAGACAAAGATATTTTAGGTTCTTTTTTTGATATTTATTTATTTTAGTTTTAGGTGGAAACAGTATCTTTATTTTACATGGATGTGGTGCTGAGGATCAAACCCAGAGCCTCATGCATGCCAGGCGAGCACTCTACCACTGAGCCACAACCCCAGCCCCCAAAGATATTTTAAGCAAATAAATGTTGAGGATATTTACTGCCATCAATTATGTACTACAAAAAAATATTAAAGGATGATCTTGAGGCTGAAAAGAATGGAAATGGTACCAAATTAAAAAAACAAAACAAAACAAAATGAAATTGGATGCACACAAAGGAATAAAAAGGACCACAAGTAATAAACATCAAAGACATTTTCCTTTTAAAAGTTTTCTTTTAAAGTTGAATATCTGGCCAAATGTCTTCTTTGATATAAGGAGAATAACTAAGAACAGAGTAGGGAAGAAGAGCATGAGAAGATGACTAACATTAAACAGGGATGAGAGGTGGGAGGGACAGGGAGAGAGAAGGGAAATTGCTTGGAAATGGAAGGAGACCCTCAGGGTTATACAAAATTACATACAAGAGGAAGTGAGGGGAAAGGGAAAAATAATACAAGGGGGAGAAATGAATTACAGTAGAGGGGGTAGAGAGAGAAGAGGGGAGGGGAGGGGAGGGGAGGGGGGATAGCAGAGGATAGGAAAGGCAGCAGAATACAACAGACATGAGTATGTCAATATGTAAATCAGTGGAAGTGTAACTGATGTGACTCTGCAATCTGTACATGGGGTAAAAATGGGAGTTCATAACCCACTTGAATCAAAGTGTGAAATATGATATATCAAGAACTATGTAATGTTTTGAACAACCAATAAAAAAAAGAAAAGCAAAAAAAATAATAAAGTTGAATATCTGTTGGAAACAAAACTAATAAAAATGAATTGATACATTTATATAACATGTAAAAGCAAAAAATATGATAAAAATAGCACAAAGAATGAGAACTGGGAGGGAGAACGTGCGATTATAACAATGTAAGCAGTGGTACATCTTTCAAAAGTAGACTGGCAATTTGAAAAGGAGCATTGTGAATCCTAGTGCAAGCAATCAAAACGAAAACAAGAACATAATGATCATAAGCCAATAGAAGAAGGTAAAAGAGTGTACAAATAGTCAATTCCAAAAGAAGCTAGAAAAGAGAGAAAAGGAACAAAAAACAATTAGAACAAAACAAAAACTTAAAACCAGTCATACTAAATATCACATTTAATATAAATTATTTAAACACCCCCATTAAAATCAGTGATTGTCAGAGTGGATTAAAAAAAAGAAAGAAAAGCAAACTTTATGTGGTTTACAAGAGATAGACTTTATATATACAGAGTTAAAAGGTGAATGAATGAGAAAGGATACATCAATGCAAATGGTAATTATAAGAAAGCTGAAGTGGCTGTATTTTTATCTGCTAAAGTAGATTTCAAATAAAAGTTTATTTACAAAAATTATACATCCAACAACATGGATGAATGCTGAGCACAAAAAATAGAAATCAAAGAATACATATTGTAAGATTTTTAAAATTTTTTATTTATATATGACAGTATAATGCATTACAATGCTCATTACACGTATAGAGCACGATTTTTCACATCTCTGGTTGTATATAAATTATATTCACACCAATTCATGTCTTCATACATGTACATTGGATAATAATGACCATCACATTCCACCATCATTTCTCAGTCTCAAACAAACAAACAAACAAACAAATAAAGATTGTTGACTGTGTCAGGTATTCCCATTTTCCTTATTTTCTCTGGCTGTAATTTTCAGCCCAGAGAAAGTAGAGTAGGAGTTGCTAAAGATTAAGGATTTCAGAACATATGATCAGTAAGAAATATTTTAGGTTAAGAAAAGCAATATAGATATGACTCAAGAGCTTGAACAGAGCTAAGTGTGGTGGCACATGTCCATAATCCCAGAGGTTCTTGAGGGTGAAGCATGAAGATTGCAAAGCCAGCTTCAGCAATTTAGCAGGGCCCTAAGCAAGACTCTCTCTCTCTCTCTCTCTCTCTCTCTCTCTCTCTATATATATATATATATATATATATATATATATATATAGACTGGGGATGTAGATCAGTGGTTAAGCACCCCTGGGTTCAATCCCCAGTGCCCACCCTCCAAAAAATACAAAAATTTTTGAACAGAAAACAGGTGGGGAATGAGAGGGAACGCTAAATCTTAGAATGAAGAAAGGGTTAAGCACATATGAAAGACAGTAAAAAAGTAACAAGTAAGAATTATTTGGACTAGGAAAAATTACTTTCTATGATAGGTTGACATGTAATATGAGTTTACCAAGTTGCGCAGCAATTACAGGCAGCTACGCTAAAAATACAAAACACTTCTATCAGATGCAGATTTATAGGAAGTCCTTCTCCTTTCTATAGGGAATATCTATGAATGGAGAATGTCTTATTAGCTTCAGTTCTGGCAAATAAGTATTTTGCATCCTCCTTAATTTATGGCTTCTAAAGACAAGATTGCTTATCCGATTCAGGTGGTACTCCAGGGTACAACTCCAAAAAGATAAGTCCATTGCAGAGAAAAAATGGAATATAATGTCCTCAACCTTTCAGGCTCTTAATAGGGTTGATGATGTATGATTCTACCTGAAAAAAAAAAAGAGGACAAAGAGGCTTTCACTCATCAATAAAATGTCCAACTCCTTGGAAATAACTGGAGATCATATTTAAAGTCGATGTTAATTTGAAACAATGCATATAAAGAATATTACCTATTTCATTTGGATATGCCAGACTTTTAAGTATCTATGTAGAAACAACAGCTTATAATTAACACAGGGAAAAAAATGAACACTACTTTTCCTGTTTAGAAGAATATCAAAAGGTTGGGTACAATGGCACATGCCTGTAATCCCAAGGCTTGGAAGTCTGAGGCAAGAGGATCACGAGTTCAAAACCAGCCTCAGCAACTTAGTGAGGCCCTAAGCAACTCAGTGAGACCCTGTCTGTAAATAAAATACAAAAAGTTCTGGGGATGTGGCTAGATGGTTAAGTGTCCTTGGGTTAAATCCCAGTACAAAACAAAGAAACAACAACAACAACAACAAAAAAAAAAAACAGAATAATATCAAAGGCAAGTTTTAAACCAGAGCACTATTGGTGCATTTGATGTGACATCAACGATCAAGACCATTATGTTATTTTTAAATAGGTTTGAAGTCTTTGAGACTCCTCTCTGCCCTTTCTCAGTTCCTACAATATTATTCTTCATTCCTCAGTTTTCCCTAAACTAGATCTTATTCTTCATTGTGTCCTTATATCTTAACCTCCATTGTGTTTAATAAATAATTGAGAACAGAATCTTGATATTGTCCAGGGGCCTCACCCAGTACCATGCACTGTTTCTGGATTCAAAGATCCTTCAGTAACAGAGAATAGGAAAGCTACATAAATGGAATTCTCCATTTCCTCAGAGTCCAGCAAGGGACCACAATGCAGTGTCAAAGGGTTGATTGACTCTCACAAGTTCCATGAGTGCAGAGAAAGACAGGCAGTTCCCCTAGAAACTAGGTTGCTAGTTCCTTAGGCCCAAAGGACCTCTCTGTTGCTAAGATAGCAATAGAGCCATAAGCAGGTTTTTTCCTCACATTAACACAAAAAGGTAGGGAGACTTACCCCTTCTCATCAGGAAGAGATGGAAATGGGGCACAGAGGTCTGGCATGGACATGAGCTACTTGATTCCCTGCAGTCTCTTATCCCCCATCTATGGGCCTTCAGGACCAAGGATGACACCACCTGCTATAATTCCTACATGGGATGAAGCAGGGAAGTGAAGAATTGGAGGAAATTCTTCCCAGATATGGTGTCCCACTCACTGGTCTGCCATCTTCCATCTTTATGCATTGAGTCAATACATTTTAAATAAATTGCCAACTAACACAGGTACAAAGCAAGAAATGTCTTCAAGGCATTGCCCCTAGATAGAGAACAATTCTATTCAGGGATAGCTCCATGTTCACAGATACCTAGAAGTAAAAATTTTCATTTTAACTATACAAATCCACTGATAATTGGATTGCTTCTGAGTAGGAATCAACATTTCCTCTCATGGAGTCCTTCATCTTAAAAGGAAAGAATTTGTAAAAGCAGTGGGTGATGGCCCAGTTTTCACCTCTACTTGAAGTGCATCTCGGGAAAAATCACTTAACTTCATTGGACACCAGTTTTCTTCTCTTTGGTGAACAATAGCTATTCATGGTGGGGCACACTTGTATCCCCATTACTCAGGAAGCCAAGGAAGGAGGATCACAAGTTCAAGGCCAGGCAGAATTTATAAACTTTGGAATTCCCTTGAATTCAGGTGAGTCTGGGGCCTCATATTTGCAAGACCCCACCACCTATCATCACAAGTGAAATAAACTATAATTTTATTTCTGATGTCTTTTTTCACTTTGGAAAACAAATGTTTAGGTATAAAACATTTTTAAATGATAATTTCTAATAGCTCTTGAATACTTAATACCTATGAATCATGTATTAAATCATTTCATCTTCACATTAGCCACAAGACGGGCACCTTTATCATGTCCATTTTACAGATAAAGGGAAAAAAAGGCACAGAGCTTTACACAGCTTCCAAAGATGGCACAGGTGGTAAAGTGGAGCTCAAGAATGACATTCCAGCTCAGTTAGTAGAGTGCTTGCCTCACATGTGCAAGGCCCTGGGTTCAATCCCCAGCAAAAAAAAAAAAAAGAAAAGAAAAGAAAAATGACATTCCTCATAGAAATAGAAAAAGAAGTCATGAAATTCATCTGGAAAAATAAAAGACACAGAATACCTAAAGCAAATTTAGCAAGAAGACTGAAGTTGGTGGCATCAGTATACCAGAACTTAAACTATACTACAGAGCAATAGTAACAAAAACAACATGGTATTGGCACCAAAATAGACTTGTAGGCCAATGGTAGAGAAAAGAGGACAGAGAGACAAATCCACATAACTACAGTTTTCTTATGTTAGATAAAGGCGCCAAAAACATACATTGGAGAAAAGATAGCCTCTTCAACAAATGGTGCTGGGAAAACTGGGAATCCATATGCAACAAAATGAAATTAAATGGATCAAGGACCTAGGAATTAAACCAGAGATCCTGCACCTAATATAAGAAAAACTAGGCCCTGTCTTCCTTAATAAGACTCCTGTGGCACAAGAATTAAAATCAAGACTCAATAAATGGGATGGATTCAAACTAAAAAGCTGCTTCTCAGCAAGAGAAACAATCAGTGAGGTGAATAGAAAGCCTACATTTGGGGAGCAAATTTTTACCACACACATATCAGATAGAGCACTAATCTACAGGATATATAAAGAACTCAAAAATTTTAACACCATAAAACCAAATAGCCCAATCAATAAATGGGCCAAGGAACTAAGCAGATACTTCTCAGAAGAGGATATATAATCAATCAACAAATATATGAAAAAATGTTCAATATCTCTAGCAATTAGAGAAATGCAAATCAAAATTACTCTAAGATTTCATCTCACTCCAGTCAGAATGGCAGCTATTAAGTATACAAACAACAATAAGTGTTGGTGAGGATATGGGGGAAAAGGCACACTCATATACTGCTGGTGGAACTGCAAATTGTTGTGGCCAATATGGAAAGCAGTATGAAGATTCCTTAGAAGATTTGGAACAGAACCACCATTTGACCTAGCTATCCCACTCCTTGGTCTATACCCAAAGGTCTTAAAAACAGCATACTACAGGGACACAGCCACATCAATGTTTACAGTAGCATAATTCACAAAAAAATGGCTAAACTGTGGAAACCAACCTAGATGACCTTCATTTGATGATGGATAATGAAAATGTGGTATATATACACAATGGAATACTATTCAGCATTAAGAGAATAAAATCATGGCATTTGTGGTAAATGGATGGAATTAGAGAATATAATGCTAAGTGAAGTTAGCCAAAACCAAAAAACCAAATGCCAAATATTTTCTCTGATATAAGGATGCTGATTCATAATGGAATTGGGGGAGGGGCGTGGTGGATTAGACAAACTCTAGATAGAGCAAAGTGGAGGAAAGGGAAGGGAGGGGGTATAGAGGTAGGAGAGATAGTGGAATGATATGGACATCATTATCCTAAGTTATATATGAAGACACAAATGGTGTTACTCTACTTTGTGTACAGCCAGAATATGAAAAATTGTGCTCTATATATGTAATATGAATTGTAATGCATTCTGCTGTTATACATAACAAATTAGGAAAAAACACATCCTGTTAAAGAATAGAATAGTAATCTGACTTGATCAAAAATTTAAAAAAAAAAAAGAAAGGAAAAAAGAAATGTCCCAAACATGGCCTGTTAATGAGCTTCAATAATTTTCCAAGATGGCACAACTAGTAAGGGCAAGAGTTTAAGTAGTTATTCAGGATGGTACTAGAAGTGGGGTAGAGCTCAAATAACTCACCCAAGATGGCAAAACTAATTAGATGTGTGGCTAAGGAAACTTGTCAATATGGACATCAACTGGCAAGTGGCAGATCTCAAGTACCTAACCAAGACAGTCAGGAGCAGACCTCAAGTAACTCCTTCAAATTCCACTTCTAGCAAGGGGTAGGACTCAAATAATTTACAAAGCACAGCAAAACGTGTAAGACGAACAACTTAAGTAACTTGTCCAAGGTGACACCACTACTAAGAAAAGACTTGTCCCAAATGGCACAACTAGTAAAGGATGGTACTTAAGTAACTGCTGTCACACTACTGGTGAGGGGTGGACATGGCAGGTTGTCTAGCACCATGCTCTCACCCTCTCTACCCTCCACTTGTCAGGCTCAGCAGCTCTAGGTGACTCCTAACAGATATAATGTCCTCCTTCATTTTACAATTGTTTTATCCTTGTTTCTTCAAAGAGTTTATAAGTCATGAAGAGCCTGAACTTCAGAGGCTGCCTCCCACTGTACCTCCAGTCTAGAGTTGAGACTAGAATGTCAGATTCCAAGAGGAAAAGAAAGGATACAGAGACATGGGGCCCGCAGGAAGGAAGAAGCAGCCAGGGATCAGAAGGAGGAGAGAGACCTGCTTGGCTCAGGTATAAAATGCAATGATTACTCACAAATTCAGTAATCAATATAAATAATATGTAAACATATTAAAATGAAATAATGTGAAAAATCTATGGCAAATAAAATATCAAACTAGCAAAGACTGGATCTGACAGAGCCAGTGCTATAGGGAGGCAAGTGAGGCTAAGTCCTGTAAGCAGAGGGCTGGATCCTCTCTTCATATAAAATATTGATGTTGTCTTCATCATGCGTTTTTTTTTACATTGATTTTGATTTTTTTAAATATTGCATTATCATATCATTTGTCTTGATTGACACAGTTTTCACCATGTCCTTACATTTTGTGTACAAGTCTTTCATTCTCTTCATCGGGTGCTGTGAACCTGAGACCTCACTAAAGCAGGAAAAAGGCAGAATGCTTCACTATTCCATTTATTCTGGAAAGCCACCCTCTGAGGCATTATCATTTGTATAAGAAAACAGAGTGCCAATGATCTAAGGGTGGAAAGTGACCTAGCTGGGTTTCAGCAAAGGTCTCACTGCCTCTAGAGCCTGGCTATTCCGACCCCTGGCTCGAACATGCCTAGAAACATAAAAGCAGAATTCTTGACATTTTCTCCGTCTTTCAGGCCACAGGCTCTACCACATGAAGACTGGAATCACAAAGGGAAATTTTCTTTCTCCCTTCTTGAAGCTGCCTAAAATGTTAAACCACAGCTCTCCCCTACTGATGTTCTTGAATAGATTGCTACTCTTCCTGAGTTACTCATATGCTATGTCTACTAAGAAGCTCAGACAATAGGTGTGTCTTTTTTACATACCATTTATTACAATGCTTGATTGGTGTACTATTTGCCATACCACAACATATTCAAAACACAAAGGATCAGTCAGGGAGGTGGATTCCGTGACACTTTACACTTGTGTTGTAAGTTGCTTATGGTAATCCAGTCTGGAGTGTCATGGGAGGAAGGTGGACTTGGAATTTGAAGTGAAATTTCTTGCCAGTATGTCACTTTGAATCATTTATTTTAGTTACTCTAGGGTGGGTTTTTTTCCTATTTAAAAATAACATAATTATTTTTCATAAAGCTAACATTGTATGAAATTCTGCCTAAAGTCAACAAGATCCCCTGGTGAAGAAAATCCATTGTGATTTCCACTTTTCCATCAGGAATCCAAGTCCAGCCAATACTTTTCCCTATTACCAACTGTAATTAAGTCTTGGGGCTCTCCTTAATCTAATAAATGAACCACTACACGTAGACCTGGCTCTACTGATTACTTCATCATTGCAATCTGTTATAGCCCCTACGGGCATCCATCACAGCTTGGGCTCCTGTCCATAAATAGAGGGCAACTGTTAATGAATGCATTATTGTCATCTTGTTTGTACATGTTCTATAAACAATAATCATTTTTATCTAAGATATTACTTTTGGGCTTTCCCAAAACCAATGTTCTATGAATTCATAGTCTGAACATAGTCATTCAGGTGGAATTAAATATCTCTATGTGCCCCATAGAGATTTTGGGGCAAAACTCCATTGTATTTATCTCATCTGTTTAATGCCAAGTAAAATGTCTGCTATGTAATAAATTCACTAGTAGACAGAGCAGTTGATCCTTGATGGGGATACATCAGATGGTTTGTTTTTGTCCCTGAAAAAATAAATACTGTAAACATCTGGCTATTAGAGCTTCATCATATAAATTTATATACTCTTTAGCAAATAGCCCAGGAACCACAGCATCAGATTAAAGAGGAAGGATTTGCCTCTCGAAGGACCAGTGACTGATACTAAACAAGCTTTTGAATCATTGAATTAATTTCCATCAAAGACTGAATAATTTTTGTCATTTTTAACTTCACTTCAAAAAGTACTTGGGGATTCAATCTTTTGGGGTGATATTTTGCAGAAATTCATTCATTTAAGGTATCTAATATCATATATGTGTTACATATTGTTTCAGGTATGGAAACTCAAAAATATCTAAGATACTATCTCTGCCTTTAAGAATATCAAAAGCTAGCCAGGTCTGGTGGCACACACTTGTAATCTCAGCCATTCAAGAGCATGAGACAGGATAAGACCTTGATTTCCAGGATATACCAATAACTCAAAAAACTTAACATCAGAAAAATAAATAACCCAGTCAATAAATGGGCAAAGGCACTGAAGAAACACTTCACAGAAGAAGAAATATAAATGGTCAAAAAATAAATGAAAAAATGTTCAACATCTATAGTAATCAGAGAAATGCAAATTAAAACTACACCAAGATTCCATCTCATGCCATCTCAGAATGGCAGTTATAAAGAATACAAGTAACAATAAATGTTGGCAAACATGTGAAGGAAAAGATACTCTCATACCTTGTTGGTGGGACGGCAAATTAGTGCAACCACTATGGAAAGAAGTATGAATATCCCTCATAATACTTGGAATGGAGCCACTATTTGACCCAGTTATCCCACTTCTCAGTCTATACCCAAAGGACTTAAAAACAGCATACTACAGTGACACGGCCACATCCATGTTTATAGCAGCTCAATTCACAATAGCCAAGCTATGGAACCAACCCAGGTATCCTTCAATGGATGAACAGATAAAGAAAATATGGTATATATACACAGTGGAATATTACTCAGTCATAATTAAGAATGAAATTATGGCATTTGCCGGTAAGTGGATAGTACTAGAGAATGACATGTTAAGTGAAATAAGCCAAAAGCTGAATGTTCTCTTTGATTTGTGGATGCTAACCCACAACAAGGGAGGTTGGGGAGGGGAAGAATAGAAGTCCATTGGATTAGACAAAGGAAAATGAAGGGAAGGGAGTGGGAGGGGAATAGTAAAGACAGTAGAATTGATTGGTCATAACTTTTCTAGCTTTGTATTTGTATACATCACCAGGGTAACTCCACTCATGTATGACTACAACATTGGGAACCTAAATAGAATAAGTTGTACTCTATGTATGTATATTCTGCCAAAATACATTCTATTGTCATGTATAACTAAAAATAAAAAATAAAAAAAGAGAATGAGGCAAGAGGATCTTTAGTTCAACGCCAGCCTTAGCAACAGCAAGGCCCTAAGCAACTTAGCAATACCCTGTCTCTAAATTTAAAAAAAAAATTTTTTTTTTAAAGGCTGGGGATGTGACTCAGTGGTTAATCACTCTTGGATTCAATCCCTGGTACCAAAAAAAAGGGAATAACAAAGGCTAATGGATAATAAAATATAGTTAAAATGCATTGAAAGTGCAAAAATAGAAATATGTCCCAGGAAGAATATGGGCATGAATGAGAAGTTTTTTGCTCTAATTTTCTAAGCCTAGAAATATTTAGTAAGAAGATGTTTGAAAGAAGTCTAAAGGATGATTAAGAGTGTTCCAGGTAGAAGAGGAGAAAGACATTCCGGAACCAGGAGGAACATCTGTAAAAATAGAGGTACCAAATAACATCATGAACTTAGGAAGTTAAAAAGAGCTCCATGTGGTTGGAACACAGGATTCTTGGAAAGGGCTCTGGAATGAAGAGAGAATTAAGGCAGGAGCCAGATTATAGGAGCATTTCAAACCTGACTGTTCATCAGAATCCTATGATGGGAGCTTTTGAAAAATGGAAGTGTTTCTTATTCTCTGTGTCATCCCTTAATTCAGCTACTGAACACAACCCAGCAACAATTATGGAGCTCATGTTTGGGTTATTTCTGAAGTGCAAAGACATCAACAGGTGTTAAACAAGAATATAATACAAAGGTAAATATTCTATTACGACAGGTCACATTGGTCACTTTGGCTCAGATGATCAATTGATTGGGATTCTCCAAGTCACTAAAGTAGTTAAGTACAGTTAAGAAGAGGAGGTGAACTAAGGCTTTAGGTAAAAGGGGAAAAAAGAAATGAGACTTGGATTGCATGGAACTGGACCAAGTGAGTGATAGTTAGGAGTTTAGAATGACTCCAGGTTTCCAGCTTGGGGTTTCTGGCAAAGAAAACAGGATAGTGCAAGCAGCTTTGGAGAAAAACAAAACAAAACAAAACAACCCATTAAATTCAATTTGAAACATGATTTGAACTTGAGATGCTTGGGATGTATTCAAGATGAGACATCTTGCAGGCAATTGGATATCCTAGCCTGGAGCTCAGGAGGAAGGTCTTGGCTGAGGATGGGGATCTGGGGAATGCCATTGTTAGGTGAAAGTCGGAAGACAAGCCCAGAAAGTAAGATCACTCAGAGCAGAAAACGAGACATAACACACAAACAGAAGACTAACAACCAAAGTCTAAGAGTGTTAAGTTTTGAGGGGACAGTTACAAGAAAGAATTACCAAAGGAGAATGGGACGGATCAGCCAGAGGGATGGTGGGAAATCCAGGAGAGAATAACAGGACGGCAGTAACAGAGGCCAAAAAATAATAATTTCAAAAAGAAGACATGACCAGCCCTGAAACTTGTTAAAGACAATTCAAATAATAAAATGACCACTGGGTTGACTCAAGAAGAGGTTCTTGGTAACTTTAGTCAGAACAATTTCTGTGAAGCAATTAGGAAAAATTGGATCCTATTTGCTGTGGGTTGAAAAATCAATTGGAGGTGAAGAAAGAGAGATAAGGAGTATAATTTTTCAAGAAGCTTGACCGAGAAGCAACAAAGAAATAGGCTGGTACCTAGTTAGAAAAGGCTATCGGGTTGAATGCACTTAATGTGTCCCATTTTAAGATTGAAGAGAACTGGAAATACTTTCTGTGAAGAAGATAGAGCTTAAAAATTGAGGAAAGAAATGAGAGCTGAAACAGGAAGGGCTGGGAGCCTACCGAATGAGGAGTGGAGCTTGCTCTAGTTTTCCTTATGCAAAGAACAAATGATAAAGGAAGGAAATATTCATTTATCCCTGTATCATCATGCCTAATTCTTTACCATGACCCCAACACCTTTGTACTATCTCAAGACTGAAAATAAATACATTGCAGTATGCTGCAATTCTGTGGCATAAAAATATCATAAAAATGATAGTGTTGATTAGCACAAATATGTCACTCAAACTGCACAAGGCTACAACACCTAGACTTCACTAATGGTACAATAGAAGTAAATGTTAATTTTCTTAACCTGCACCTTTAGTCTTTTGTTGTATTGCAGAAATTGGCAGTTGCCAGCTCCCAGACACAATAGCTTCTCCTGTGAACCCTATGAGTTTTAGTTTAGATACATCAGAGGGGGAAATTCTATCCCTGAACTATTCACTCCATTAGGCAAGTAGAGCTGAAAGGATTAATATTTGGTCCCGTTCTCTATCTTTTATTTTTGAAGTGAGGAGACGGATAATCATGGAGAAAATGTGGTCTTATTCTGAGTTTTCATTATACGGGTCTGCAGGGACTAGTGAGAGCACTATGCATTTGGGTTTTTAAAAAGGAAAAAAAAATTGAAACACACACACACACACACACACACACACACAGACACATACATACATACCAGGGATTGATCCCAGGGGTGCTTAACTGCTGAGCCAAGCTCCAGTTCTTTTTATTTTTTATCTTGAGACAGGGTCTTGCTAAATTGGTTAGGGCCATGCTAAATGGCTGAGGCTGGCTTTGAACTTGCAATCCTCCTGCCTCAGCTTCCAGAGCCACTTGTATTACAGGCATGGGCCACCACGCCAGAATAGCACCCTTCATTCGCATGCATTATTCTATTGATGTCCTTTTGTAAGATGGAATGGAAGTCACATAAAGCATGGGAGACATAAATAGCACAGAAAGAAGAAGTGATGCATCACAAGAATTTACCTCAACAGAAGTCAAAGAGGAAAAAAAGACAGCATTTTGACTCAGACAGACCTAGATTAAGATTTCAATAGTGACAGCTACCAACTGTCCTGGGCAAACTCTTTGACACCGCAAACGTTCCCTGTGATGTGACTGTGACCCTTGGGGTGGGTGGGAATGACAGCAGAAGCTACCTCAGGCCCATCTACTTCACAGCTACAGATCCCGAGCCCTCACAGGACACAGAGAAAAAAGAACATCTATTTTCCCCAGGTCTCCAGAGCTGCATAAATCGAATAATGTTATTTCTGTTCTGGAGTTACCACAGAGACAGACTTGAGGAAAAGTAACCTTTAGCTGGCTTTAGGGACAACTGAAGACTGGGATGAGGAGGGCTTAGACAAGGGAACCCTGTGGTGAGGTGAGAGTTGTGTCTCCTTTGAGATTCTCTGAGCTGTTCTGAGTGCTTCAGTCTGTTTCTACAACCCTGTTGACTAGAGAGGAACACAGATTCCAGAGGTACAGACCTCTATAGCTTAGAAGGGGAGTTGATACAGAGAAATGGAAGGGACAGCTTCAAGGACTAAAATATCAGACAAAATATTTTCAGAGAGTCTGAAATGGGCACTTCTTACTATCCACTCAAGCAGTCACGTGCAACATCGTTTCCCTTTAATATGAACCACACTGTATGCATATCCTCTTTTTTATTCCCACTATTGCTTGTTTGGGATTTTCTTCTTTAAAAAAATATATAGCTTGGGCTGGGGATGTGGCTCAAGTGGTAACGTGCTCGCCTGGCATGCGTGGGGTGCTGGGTTCGATCCTCAGCACCACATAAAATAAAATAAAGATGTTATGTCCACCAAAAACTGAAAAATAAATATTAAAAAATTCTCTCTATCTTAAAAATTATATATATATATATATATATATATATATATATATATATATATATATATATATGGGCTGGGGTTGTGTCTCAGTGGTAGAGTGCTCCCCTACCACGTGCGAGGTTCCGGGTTCAATCCTCAACACCACATAAAAATAAATAAATAAAATAAAGGTATTGTGTCCAACTACAACTAAAAAAATATATTGCTAGAATTTATCCATTTGTCCTTTCAAAGAACCAGAGGATGACTTTGTTGATTCTTTCCACACGTTGCCTTCTGTTTTATTAATTTGGGTCCTTGTTCTTTCTTTTCACTTTCTTTGGGTTCATTCTGTTCTTTCTCTGACTTCTTAAGTAGATGCTTGGCTCATTATTTTTAAATCTATTTCTTTTTATTTTATACTTCTATAAATTCCCCTCTAAGTAGCACATTAGTTAGACTATCCAGGTTTTGATAGGCAGCATCTTAATTATAATTAGGCTCCAAATGCTTTCCAGTTTCTATAATGATTCTTCTTTTAAGTCTGTTAGATTCACAATTTATGAGAAATTTTAAGTCTTTGTATTACTGATTTCTAACTTAATTGTAGAGAAAGTAGTATATTTGATATAGATTATCTGCAATACTGAGACTTGCTTTATAATTAAGTGTATGGTCAATTTGAAATGCTCCATTTATGCATGAAAATAATGAATATTGTCTAAATATTTTGCTGTCTAAAATTACTAATTGTATTATTTGATTTTTATTTTTTTGTTTTATTGAGCTTTTAATTAATGGGAAAATGGGGGTTAGTTCATTTTCTTTGGAATGCTCTCAATTTCTGTTTCATATATTTAGAGGCTATGTTACTATATGCATATAGTTCAGAATTGTTATATGGTTTGTGTATTATAATTATCCATATTAGTGGGATTCACTATGCCATATTCATAAATGCATATAACTTTATTAATCTCATTCCCCAGTATTTTCTCTTTCCCTCTCCTCCTCCTTCCCTATTTTTGTTACATATGAAGTCCAGATATTCGATTATAAAACCTGACCTATACATGCCTTGTTTCAAATTAGCTTTATTGCTCCACCAAAAGTCCATGGCTATTTACATATAAAATTAGGGGGGAAATTCGAATATATTAAACCATGAACGTCAATGCTCTGATATTGTGTGCATCATAGAACCAAAGACCTTGGGAGGAAGTTCCACAGGACTTCATGCCAAGATCATATTTTCTTTCATTGTGAAAGTATTTTATTCTTGGTGAATAGGACCATCTTGTGTGTCTTCTTCAAAGTTGACTTCAAAATCTTCAAAAAAGAAAGCAGGTGAATTTTTAGAATATAAGAAAAAAATGGTATTAAAAAACCTAGAGTCACTGATTTATATAATTGAGTATATCATTAGTTGAATTTGATTCAACTGAGTCATATAAACCTCCTACTATTTTTTCAGCCTCTAAAGCCCAAGGTTTATTGAATGACATGTTGTTTTTATGGTTCCATTAAATTCACAGTGCCTACCTATAATTGAGTGAAAGGAAGTAGGAGCCACTCCCAGGAAATTTCAAGCCACCTGGAACTTTGATAATAACTGCTTTCCTGACAACTTCCTCCTGGTGTTTACAATGCCATTAGCACTGACTTGTCACTTACTGGTGACTTAAGCAGGTGGGAAGGAATGAATGGGCACTGTGCCCACATACCCTCTTGCATAATGGTAGCCGTCAAAGAGAAAAAGAGGCTCTGTCTGCTCATTAGAGTTGAATGTAATAAATTACTTTAATCAGGTTCAATGGCTTTTCTCCCTGCTCCCCATTTCTTCTTCCCTGATCCATTATTTTTTTCTTTTGAACCCTTTTATAACTACAATGAGGTAACTGGTTCCTATTTGTTCTGTTTGTTTCTTTCTTTTTCATAGTTAATAGTTTGGAGGTGATTTTAGACTTAGAGAAGTACAATAACACCAGAGAGATCCATATACCCTTCATTCCTATGTTAACATCTTCTATGACTCCATACAGATTTGCTTTATGTTAACATCTTAACCAAAAAAAAAAAAACCCACTTATCAAAAAAGTTAACCTTGTGTTATGGTTTGGATATGGAGTGTTCTTCAAAGGCTCATGTGTTGAAGGCTCAGTCATATTCCCAGTGTGGCAATATTCAGGGGAGGCCTTGCGGAAAGCGATTGGATTATGGCCTCATGAGGGTATTAATCTATTGCAGATGAATACTTTCAGGACATTAGTGGGAAGTGGTACAAACTGTTGCAGGTATAACTTGGTTGGAAGGAGTGGAGACATGCCTTTGAGGACTATATTTTGTCCCTGGTCCCTTCTTTTCTCTTTACTTGCTGACTGCCTCGAAGTGAGCAACTTTCCTTCAACACGTCTTTCTACCGTGTTGCTCTGCCTTGCCTCAGGCTCAGAGTAACGGAGCCAGCTGACCAAGGACTGAAACCTCTAAAACTATAGCTAAAAATACATTTTTCCTTCTTTCAGTTGTTTAAGTCAGGTATTTTGCTCATAGTGATGTATATCTGACTAACATAGTGTTTTACAATATTATTAACTAAAGTTAATAAAATGAAAAAGATTTTTTTTTCTTTCCTGCTCTAGGACTCCATCTAAAATCTCATATTACAGTTAGTTTTCATGACTCCTTAGTTCCCTCCAGTCTGGGACAGCTCCTCATTTTTTTCTGTCTTCTCTGACTTTGACATCTTCCAAGAGTACTGTTTAATTATTTTGTAAAATGTCCAGCCAGTTTGATTTTGTTTGATGTTTTCCATTATTATACTGAAGTTGGGCGTCACTGGCAAGAATACTGGAGAAGTGATGTGCCTCTCAATTCACCCTATTGGGTGTATGATGTCAATATATATGGTTGGTTCCTATATAAAATGGCCTAGTATTTGCATATAACCTATGTATAACCTCTTGTACTCTTTAAATCATCTCTGTAAATCACAGTATCTTGTACAATGTAAATGCTACGGTAATAGTTGTTATCTCTATTGTTTAAGGAATAATGACAAGAAAAAAAGTCTGCATGTGTTCAGTAAAGGTGTATTTTTTTTTCCAAGTGTTTTTGATCTGTGATTGGTGAAATCCATGGATGAGGAAATTGAAGATACAGGGACCAACTGTATTAAAAGTGATCTCTGGGCTAAGATGATGTCTGCCAGGATGCTCCACTGGAAATTTACCATCTTTCCTTTTGTGATTACTATATCTTGGGGGGTAGATACTTTGAGACCACGAAATATCCTATCTGGACTTATTTTATGTCAGACTACCTAAGGTCTAGTCTTCTCTGATATAAATCTGAAGGCCTTATAGTGTTTAAACTAACAAGCACCCTTTTTGCATCTCCAAAACAAATGCCTCCCAAAGGCTCAGTTTATAAGATTCATTACAAATGTTTTCAGTTTTTTTCCAGGTTGGTCTCATAGGAATGCTTTATACTATCTTACAAGCTCAGTCAATATACTTAATAGAGTTCTCTTTGTATTTTATCAGCATTTCTCTGTTTTATAGTGAGAGGTTTTTTTTTTTTTTCAGATTAACTCTGCTAACATTTTGCCAAAATTGACCTTTACTTTCACCTACTTGTACATTGACACCAAAATATAGCTATAACCTTGAGGCCACTATGATGATGGCTCTTTCTCTGAATCCAAAATAAGGATTCCATTTCTGAAAAGGACACTTCCTGGTTTGTGAACATTTTTTACATAGAAATACTTACAAAAAATTAAAAAATTAAATTTTGTCATTTTAGCTTTAGTCAATCATTCAGTTATATCTTTTTGAAAGAATTAAATTACATAAAACTGAGATAACCACAGAAAACCCTAGGCGTATGTTCTCTATACCCATGGCTCATGAATCATGCTGCTCAGCTTCTCTGTTTTGTTCATAGAACACAATCTCCAGCAACACAGGTGTGTCTATCTAGCCTCGAGCTCCATTTGCTTCCCTTTGATGGTGAAGAAGATGAAGATGATATGAGGAAATAGCTACCATTTCCAATCAATGGATAGATATACAGCCGCAGTTAACAAAACCATTCTTCTTAACGTTTCTTACAATTGCAATTTGGTTCTATTATCCTGTATTGCTGTTTCATTACATTGCCTGTGTTTGACTTATACACCGATACCCTTCCTGCACACTTCTTTCTATGGATTTTTTTTTTTTGACTGGTGCCATCTGTCATTATAACTCATCTTCCACGCTGAATGTCTTTGCATGTGATGACTACTGGTTTTTTAGTCACTTGGACCTCACGGTTCTCCATGAAAGAAGATGATCTCAGTGTGACTCTATTTTGATATCTGACTCATATGAATTTCCTGCTGAGATTAAAGCTTGAAATGGAGAGTCAGTCAAGTGTTTGTTGTTTAGGCTGGAGTGGGGGTTGGAGCTGCACTTGTTCGCGCACGTGTGTGTGTGTGTGTGTGTGTGTGTGCGCGCGCACATGCATTTGTGTTCATTTGGAGAGGGCAGGCTAAGTCCCATTGCTCAATAAGCAAGGAACAGATGGCGCTGTCAGTTCTAGGCACAGCACAATCACACACCATATGAGCATTCCCAAACAGTGCTGCATATGCAAACTCAAGCTGCCAGCAATCCCTCTGATATTTAAATCCCCAGAGCTCCAAGAGAGCATATTGCACTGCATTCCTTTGAACAATAAAAATTGTTTGACCTTCTGCCTCTCTTCCACATTTTCTCCCACAACCTGCTCCCTGGGGCAAGTGGGAAATGAGCTTCAAACTTAAACTTTATAAGATCAAGTTTTTACTCATTTGTTTTTTAAAGCAAGGAGAACAAATGACCAGACATCAGTCCCACTCACTTATTGCCAGTACCAGAACATGGTGCTGCCGGAAATACATGAGTGGGACTCATCACAATAAATATGAAAATTATTTATTCACTGAGCAAGTATTCCAAAATCTCTCTTTTGGGCAAGTATACAAAATCTAGGTGGAACCAATAATTGTACATATCCATAGTCCCTGTCCTCAAACCAGTACTGAATCAGAGGAGATAAGTTACACAACTTGGCCAAAATACAAGTTGAGACCTGAATAGCATAAAGTGAAGAAGAGTTTAAATGAATAGTATCACTGCTCATTGAGAGGATGAATGAAAACTTTATCAATAGGAGCATGTGGGTTGGACCTTGAGAAAGTCATTTTTAAATTGCAAGAGAAGAGGGCTATAGTTTACTAGTCATTTAGTAATACTTATCTATGTAGTATTTAAAGTAGTTTCTGTTTCCATCATTAGTCTTTTAGCTTATGGGATGCAAAAGAAAATGCAAAAAGAAAAAAAAAACAAAACTATATTAACCAACTGGGGATCTGGGCATTTTTTCTCATTGAAGAAAATTGCAGTTATTTTCTTCCTGTTTGAAAATTTTCAATCCAGCTGGAATTCACAGTGCTGCTTGAGTATAAACTGGTATTGCCATTTGGAAAAACTGGAGCTAAACATGTACATATGATCCAACAAGGCAGCTCTTAGATGTATTGACCAAAAGGAGCATTCTAGAATATTTATAGTAGTACTTTTTAGTGAACAGGAAATGTGTGTCTTAATCATTTTTATGTCCTTTGCATACCCATAGTACTACTCAAAAATCATGATAAGAAGAGCACAAATGTATTGGAAGAGCATTTATAAAATATGCATTTTCTTTTATCTACTAAGAACTAAACTGTGCCCTCTCAAATTCATGAAGAATCCCCAGCTCCAGTATGGTGGTATTCAGGAATGGGGCTTTTGAGAGATAATTAGGTTTTGATGATGTCATAAGGGGGAATTAGCTCATTAATTCCATCTGAATTAGTTACTTCTGGCCGGGAGACTCTCTGAAACTATGCATATTATTTTCTTTAAAGATTATTGCTTTGTCTTGACTATATGTTTCTATTGGTTAGCAGATGGCATAAATAAGACCACGATTAATCAGCCTGTCATAATACACAGTCACAAATGACATCCTGAGTCACAGCCAACCATCACAGGGAAGTGGAACTGAATAACCTCATCATTGGAAAATCAACCCAAAGCTCATTTCCTCCTAACAGGGTCTCTAAGTACCATGCTTGTAAATTAAGAGCACAATATTGTTATGATTCTCTGTAATTGACTGTTAACATTGGTAACTAATGCTTTTTCCCTCTTTACTTAACTCCTAGTATAATGAATGGCTCTTCATTTATTTTCCCCCATCTTGTGTGTTGTATGGTGGATTTTGTTTGTTGTTTTTCATTTTTTAAGGGGGGGTTCATTTTTTAAGGGGGGTTCTGCTTATTGAACCCAAGGCCTTTATTCATGCTAAACTTGTACTCCATCACTGAGCTACAATCCCAGCCTCCATGTATACTTAATTTTTATAATGAATTAGATTTCCAAGAATCCAAACCAGTTTATTTTGCATGTTTTTAGGAAAAAAAAAAACAGAGAATTTATGTAAGACTACTTCTTCCACTTTTTAATTTCTCTCTAGATTGGTTGGTCTTGGTGGAAAAACAACAGGTGCCATGCCTATTTTATTTAGAGCTTTTGCTTTAATATCTTTAAGTCCAGCATATGTCCCAACAGAATACACAGAGGCAGCTGCATTCAAGGCACTTTCTTGGAGTCCTGCCAGTGTGGGCCAAGGGTGCAGGCTCCCAAGTTTAGGAAACCTGAACCCATCTCCCTCTTGGGTCAGTTTAGTGGAGACATTGGTTAACAGTTTTTATCCTTCATTTTTTTTTCCCCACAAAGGAGTCAAACATTCAGATATATATATATATATATATATATATATATATATATATATATATATATATATATATAAAAGAACAAACTTAAAATTATTGTTGATCCAGAAGTCTCATGTCTAGTTTGCAGAAAATTATTAGTTTGAAATCAGAAAATCCTGAGTTCAGTTGTCACTTTATGATCGGTTTTGTTTATTTGTTTGTTTTTTAAGTAGGAGAGTCAACTTAAGATTCAGAAAGGAGGACATGCAGGGGACTAATTTAAAATATAATAGGCAGGAAGGGATTGCCTCCCACTACCACTTCCCATTCAGTTGCTTGCAAGAAACTCCACCCTACTTCAGTCTGGCTTGCCCTCTTAGTTTCTTTATCGGTTTTGTCCTAAATAAAGAATTGAAAGAAGACTGAAGGTCAGTGGTCATGTCCCATGCTGTGAAACATAACTTTGGTGTTTACAGAAAGGTGAGCATTCTCCTTAAAAACAAAAACAGTAACAAACAACCTCAAAAAACCCAGATGTCCACAGACATCATAATTGTACCATCTGACACTCTTACAATGAATTGTGTCAAAACTCACATTAGGTTCACAAAACAATGCTCCACTCAAAGAGTTCACTCTTTCCTTCCTCCCCACTGTACTTCTCAAAGTGCCATGTTTATAAATTAAGAGCACAATATTGTTATGATATACTTTCAATTCTGTACCTCCTCTGGGCCTTCCCATATAAATGCAGCGATTGTCTTTAGAAATTCTGTTTCCTTTTTATTATGGAAGGGGAGCATTATTTACTTACTTATGTATGTATGTATGTATTTATATTTTTTTGTGGTGCTATGGATTGAACCCAGGCCTTGTGCATGAGGGGCAAGCACTCTACCAACCATGCTATGTCCCCAGCCCTGGAAGGGGAACATTATTTAGGGTTAGTCAGTAAGGAACCAAGCGATCCCATTCCCAGAGTGATGAAGATTTACTGGATTGAATGAAAATATCACACATTTTCTCCAAGTAAACTTTCTCCAACCTCTTTAGCAAGAAAGTAAGAACACAAATTCCAACATGCTGTCCAAGCAGCAGTACCTGAATGTGACCCATTGACACCGGGCCTGGGGCATTTCTTCTAGCTCCTGTGGAAAGGGAACAGCCTTGGAGCTGGAAAAAGGAACTGATGGGTTAGTCATGACTGACAAATAGTCACTAGGATGCCAAGCGTTTGGAGAAGAGAGAGCCTATAGAACCTTTAACTCTCTGGGTTAAGTTTGCAGCATAACCCAAGCAGATCATGATTCCCCTGCATTGTATTTATTGTCACTCCCTGCCACTGTGCCTGTCAGACAAAACATCCCAGCACTTTCACTCTTAACAGCACTGTAGGGACCAGCCACGCTGGGAGGTGAGGCTGGCTGCCTCCAGGGAGGCTCTTCTCCCTGGAGGATTTGCAGGGAAATCTGTATCTGAGACTCAGCTCTTAGCAGATCTAAAACTTTCAACTGCATTTTTCCCCTTTCGCATTGCACTTGATCATAAAGACATTAACCCCAAAACCCATTACTGAAGGAGAGTACACCCAGTCTCCATGATCTTCAATTAATGCAAGTCTATTTTAATCAGATGATAGCCTTGATTAATGCTTATGATTTGTTCTTGAATGTCATGATATGTATCATGTTTTCCCGCTAAATTCACTGCCGATCAAAATATTGTGCTCACTTAAAAGGGAGAAAAATGTGCGTAAGCCACCAATTCAAACAAAATTCTATTACAAAAGAAAATTACCAGTAGCAGTCCCTGGTGCGAGCTGGTGGTCATGACAATTGTTAGTAAGAGTCCTATAACCAGCCGCCCCTCGTGCCAATTTCCATTTCCATCTTCCTGGCCCATGTGTCTAATTTTCTTCAAAAAGAGGTCTTTTAAATACACTGAAACTCATACACCCAAGTGAAATGTGGTAGATGCAGGTGGAGCACCCAGCCCCATAACAGAGCTCTCTGTGCTGAGAGAGACGTCTGATTAGTTATCAGGAGACACAGGAGAACCCCAAGGAATGTCAGATTCAAGTTGCCCCTTATGTAATTACTGATGCGTATAATTAAATCATGTACAAAGACATTAAATATTTGAGGAAAGTCTGGTTTAGGTTGTTTTACTTTTTGAAAGACACTAATACGAAATGATTTTTCTCAGGTAAATGAGATTTATCTGTGTTGGTGGGAAGTGCAGACAGAGCAGCTGCAGGTTTAATTAAACGTTTGCCTAACCATATAAAAAGACAGTGATATATCTTCATAGCATCTGGCAGCTTCACCATCCTCCAGTCATTCTTTAATTAGCATGCTGGTGAATTTAATAGAAAATGGCTTTAACTCAGGAGCAGATGGCTCTTCTGAGTGACAAGGGGTATGACAATTTCTGTCATGTTTGCTTCTTATGCAGGCTTCCAGTCCGAAAGATTCCTTCAGAGCTCAGGCCTGATGAAATCAGGGGTCGGCTTTAACGTCTTCAGGAAATAATCAATTCCAAATATCCTTCAGTTACCTGTGAGCTTCTCCTACTGGTTTTCCTTTTCTCTTCCATGTTCATTGCCCATATTTTATGATTCAATGAGTCTTTCAGTTAGGCTAAAAGTTTTATGTAGTATCCCCGAGGTAGCCCAAACTATGCATAATGGACCCCATACAGTCTCTGAAGTGCTATTTATCATTAGAGTTTTAGAGATTAGGAGACTCAAGCCTAGCTCCTTTCTAGGTTGTTTTAATGGGAACTTTGGAAAACAATGTCTGCTGCAGTTTTTCCAAAGGAGTCAAACACTGAGGTTGTTTAAAATCTTAAATTGGGGCTGGGGATGTGGCTCAAGCGGTAGCGCGCTCGCCTGGCATGCGTGCGGCCCGGGTTCGATCCTCAGCACCACATACCAACAAAGATGTTGTGTCCGACGAGAACTAAAAAATAAATATTAAAAATTCTCTCTCTCCTCTCTCTCACTCTCTCTTTAAAAAAAAAAATAAATAAAAAAAAATAAAATCTTAAATTCTTTTTTATCCAGAGAATGCCCTTGTAGGAGTTTGTGATGAGGCGGTTAACTCCATTATTCATCACATGCATGTATTACAGTGTGTTTGAAAGAAAATTCTGGAGAAAAGTAGGACTCCTTCAAAGAGAACTGACTGGCTCAGTAGATTTGAGTTTTTAAAATATGTGCAACTTTTTCAAACTTAAAATAGAACATGTTTACAAGGAGTATGTGTCTCACAACTTGCTAATTTTGCAACTGCCTGGTGATAGGGAATGGCTAACTCACTCCTTGCTGGTCCTTTCAATGCCCTTTCATATTAAACAAGTTTCTTGCTGGCAGGTTTGGGAAAATGGAATATCATTGGGAGGGTGAGCAATCTAGTTTGCAAGTTAACGTTCCTGTTGCCAGTCTGGTTTTCTTTGGGCTTAGCACCTTAGAAGCAGATTTAACTTGAAATGCATTAACTTTGCACCTTTTGAGCTGTTATTTACATTTGATAGTGTTAATAAAAGAAAGTATTTGGCTACAGAAGGGAAAAGGCACAGACTTGTCTTTATTCAATTAGCACAAAGAAAACTTCAGGGAACCTGAGGGGTGGGGAGGAAGTAAAAGGAGAGAGAGAAAGAAAGAATAGATTACCTTAGCTAATAGAAAGATGCCAGGTGCCCTAACAAAGCATCTTCCCTAGGGCTTAGCAAGTCTGTTGTAAAATCTCAAATCCCATCAGGACACATTTTATGAAATAGAATTTCCTAGTCTGTATTGTTTTGCTAACTGTGTGATGATTGACAAAAAATAAAACATGAAAACAATGAAATGATGGACATGTGTTTTCCAAATTCCATAAGAGTGTACATTCTTATTAGGAAAAAATCAACTATATTAACTCTGAATATAAAATTATTAATCATACATCATTAAACTATCTCTTTAACAGGGATTTAGTATGGTCCATGGCTAGATTTTTTTTTTTTTTGTTTGGGGGCATTATAAAAATCTTTTCAAGGCATTTTACTGGAAAATACATACAAATGGTCTTTAAACATATGAAAAGATGCTCTCATTTCGCTCACAATAGGAGAAATGCAAATTAAAACTACTCTAAGATACCATTTCTCACCTATCAGTCTAAAAACTACACTAAGATACCATTTCTTACCTATCAATCTAAAAAAAAAATTCAGTTGCTTAATAATACCTTGTCTACAGGGTTTTGGGGAAACAGGTACTCTCATACATAAATGATGGAATGAGTAATAATGTGACCATTGTGTTAGTCAGGGTTCTGCAGAGAAACAGAAACGATAGGGTGAACATATATGAAGACAAAGAGATTTATTTTCAGGAATTGGCTCATGCTATTACGGAGGCTAAGAAGTTCAAAATCTTCAGGATGGGCCAGCAGTCTGCAGAACAAGGAAGAGCTGAACTAAAAAATTCAAATCCAAAGTCTGCCAAACTGGAGAATTGCCTTTTGCTTGGGGGAGACCTGCCTATTGGTCAATTCGGGCTTCACCTGACTGGATGAGGTCCAACTACATTAGGGAGGGCCATATGCTTTATTCAAAATACATTTGTGTAGATATTAATGTGATATATATATATATACACATATATATATAATGACATATATATAATGACATATATAATGACATATATATAATGTCATATATATAATGTCATATATATGTGTACATTTTATATATATAAACACTCTGAAAGAAACATTCAGAATGATGTTTGTTTGACCAAATATCTAGGCACCATGCCCAATCCAAATTGACATAAAAAATTACTATTACAACTATAATGTCAGACAATTTATCAATGTTAATTACAATTACATATGCATTTATACTTTGACCCAACATGCCCCCTTTTAGGATTTTACTGTGAAGAAACACATCTACAGCATAAAACAATGTTTGTGCAAGGTTTCATATCGTGGTATTGTTTGAAATACCAAATATTGGAGAAAAACTAGGGCCATTCAAAGAGATGGTTGAATAAACTATGATGCATCTTTATATATAGATTACTAGTTAGTAATAAAAAATGCTAAGGTAAGCCTCTATGAATTGGTAAAGCTACTTTAAAATACTTTCATAAATTTAAAAAAGCAAGATACAAGTGAATACATAGTTTACTACTATGTATAAGAAATAAGAGCAGATTATACATAACACTATGTGTGTGTGTGTGTGTGTGTATACACACACATATACATATATACACACAGAATTTTGCAAAATAAAATGTGGGAAATAAATAAATAAATAAATAAATAAATAATAAGTATGATTAATGATGGAGATCAGGTTCAAAATATCCCTAGGATCCAAATTCAAATGATATTCTTTCCTTTATTCCACCTGGGGTCACAGTTGTAGACCTGTGACTACTTACTGTACCCTGAAGAGTCAGATGACAGTAATCATTTGCCCTTCCTTGGAAGAACCAAAAGTATTCAAGCCTTCCATGAGCCAGAAGTTCTTGAGACCATATTACTTTTCAAGTGCTCAGTGAAGAGCTGGAGTTAACTTTGAGTTCTACTGCCATTCTACCCTCATCTGAAACATAGATGGCCTCTTCCCCCACTGTGTGAGCTCCAAAGATAAAGCTCCAAAATAGGTTTTATGTGTCTTAGCACTTTTTTTTTGCCTCCAAAAGATGCAAAGTATCAATGGAAAAATGCAAAATTATCAGCTAAAATTCCATAATTGGGACATGTCCAATTATATCAAATCTATTACTTCTTACCAGTTGCAAGCTACCGAAAGATTTCTTAGACTGCCAAAAGAAAACTAAGGAGGAACTGTGGTCCCACTAACTGTTTTAGGGAACTAACAACGAGGGAAGAGATGAGAAGTGTGTAGGCTAAGACACTAGTATAGCAAATGATTCTAAAGCCTGAATTAAGGCAGTGGTGTAGGAAAAAAAGAGGGAAGGTGGAACCAACAGTCCTTGGAGACGTCCAGGACTCTAGCTCCAGCAGCTGGGTGGAAGACTGCATTATCTTGTAGTGTCCCCCTGCACAACAGGTGACCATCTTGGCTTATGTACAAGAGAGTAATTCTGAAAAGAACCACACAGCAAGGAAGTTGAGTTTCCAAACAAAGGAAAATGATGTATCATTTTGACTGACTGGTTCTTAAAACTAATTATAGGAGAAAAAATTATAGAATTTTCCTTCTATGCTAGCATAAAATGTAAAACACAGTTCTTGTGGCCTGAGGTAGATAGATATTGGGTAGACTTTAGATTCAGCGGTGTCAGTTTGACATCCATGCTTTTGGAACGCTCCTGTACCAAAGCAGCAAGGGAAAATGAGGTCCCTATAACATTATGGCTCCTCTTCATAGTCATTTTGCTTGATTTGGAAAATTAATAATATCTAATTTATTTTCCATGGAAAACCCTGATGCCTGGAGAGCACAGCAGAGTTGATAGTGTCAGGGAGAAAATTACAGGCTCTACATTACTGCCTGTCTGTCCTGTGAAGAGTGATGGGCCCTGTGATAACTTGCAGATCCACATGAATGCACAAAAACAGCCTTTGCTTTGAAGATTTATGTTCCAGCATAATTTGGAACAACCAAGAAAAAAACTCAAAGATGGGGCAGGGGCTGAACTTCATCTACTTCATAATATGCACTCAAATGTTCAAGGTTTATTGTAGATTTTATTATTTTTCAAGTTATTTGCTGCCTCTCCCTGAAGCAAAAGCTTTCCTGTGGAGTCCTTTTCTGTTGTGCTGCCCCCTGCAGGATCCCTGCCCTGCTCAGGCTTAGCTTCCTTGGACCAATAAAATGTGAAAAAAAGTCACGTTATTCCTGAACAGAAGTTTTAAGTGGTATTGCCCCGTTCTGTATCTCTCTCTCTCCTCTTCTAGGAGTTCCATAAGGCCAGATAGGAATCTTGATATAAGACAGGGTTCCTAAGTGACATTACAGAATGCAGACTCAGGTGACCCATGATGGCATACAATGTGAGAAAAGTGGGAGTCTTTTGTTATTGCAGCAGAACTTAGCCTATATTGACAAAACTGAATAGTTTGCTCTATCAATTATGTCACTTATTTGGCATAATTATGTCACAAAATCTCAGTTGGCATAAACAATAAGCATGTATTTCTTATTGTTGTTTGTGGATTAGCTAAGGTTCAATTGATCTAGGATGGATTTGATAAGCTTAGGCTGGGGTCAGGTTTTCTAAATGTAGTCTCATTTTTCCGAGACTGGAAGGCTGCCCTATTGCATGACACAGGGAGGAGAACTCAAGGAAAAGTCTATACCAAGAGGTGTATCTTAAAGCCTCTTTTCTCATCATATGCAGAACATTCCTTTGGCCAACGTAAAGCTCACAGCCAAAGCCCACAGCAGTGAAGCAAGAAAATACACTTCACCTCTTATGGAATAAACTGCAAAGACATATGACTAAAGTAGCAGATAAAGGGAAGGGAAAAGAATAGAGAACAATAAGGTGACCCACCACCTGCTTTGGGACAGTGGGTAACTGTGCAACCCCAGCTCCAAGCAGAGTTTTGTGTGCCCCTAGCATGAGCCACACCACCACTCCCTCCCTACCTGATGTCTGCAGCCAGAACACTCCAAATTCTATGGCATCTGAAATTTATACAGTTTGAGGGTGGCCTCTTCAAGTAAAAGAACAAGATGCCATGCAAACTCATTGCTAGCTCCATTTGGGGTCCTCAAAAGGGCCCATACAAATGAGGGTCCTAGAGGCTTCAGCTCCATTAGCTTCACATAAAATCAGCCCCTGCTCATGGGGTCACAACAACCACCTTCTTGAAGCCATTGGTTCTGATCTCCTTTTTTATTTCTTAACTTTTATTTTTATTAATTTATTTATTAATTTTGGTATTGGGGTTGAACCCAGGGCACTTTACCACTGAGTTACATCCCCCCCAAGCCTTTTTGTATTTTTATTTTGATCACACTAAGTTGCTTAAGTCCTCCCTCAGTTTTTAAGGCTGACCTCTAATTTGTGATCCTTCTACTTCGGTGTCCAGAATCACTGGGATTAAGGGCTTGCACCATCACACTGGGCTCTGATATCATTTTTGTACTTACTAAATTGTGTCAGTCCTCAGGAAGCTGAGGATGCCAGATCATCTCACAATACCCAAACCCTTACCGCATGGTTCAATGTTACTTTCTCATGACTTTTACCAGGTCTATTGAAAACTGTCTGTCTTTCTGATGTTCTCCTGCCCTTTCTTGTATTCATTGTCTCCATAGGACTTATCACCACCTATATACTATGTATTTCATGTATGTATGTGTGTACGTATTTCTTCTCACTCAAACATAACCTCAAGAGGGTAAAGATTTTCTTTTTCATTCTTGAGCATGAATATATCCTTAATGTTTAAATGTTTAAACATTAAGGTAGAAAGTGGGTTTATGATAAATACTTATTGAACACATTAATTTTTTTAGAAATCATGTTTTATTATATCTTCATCCTAATTTCTGTCAAGAGAGAAAAGAACTGGAAATGCAATTTATATTAACCATATCTACCAAACAGAACTAGAAGTTCCTTAGGGATCACAGCCTGACCGTCTTCCTTTATAAACTGGGAAACCTTGTAGAGGACCTAACTTATGGGATAATACAAATATTGGCTTTTAAAAATAAACCTGTTACATTAGTCTTTTCAATATGGTCTGTGGAGCTGAAACAACATAATGAATTTATGTCATTATCAGTCCTTAAAAAAAATCAACAACTTCTTCAAAAAATTTTGAATAATCCCTTTCTCCTTGAATGTATTTTCTCATTTTATTTCCATTTCAGAATTTTTCCCTAACTTGTTATATTTTTTAAGCTTAAAATACTTTTATTTTGTCATTGTATCATACTAAGAATAGGTGGATACATTTTACTTTAAGGACTTTCTGTCTGGACTGTTTCAATCATAATTATTACATTAAAATTAGTCAAGGATAAAAAAACATATATATTTTGTTAGAAAATTATTAAACAGAAAAAAATGTTAGAATTGTCTCTTTAAAATATGGAGATCCAAGACAACTATTTCACATATATCTGCACATACTTATGTATATCTATTAACTAAAATTAGATACTATCCAGCATTGATTTTATTCCTGATTAGCGTCTGTGTAGATATAGACCCTACTTCTGTCCTCCTATCGGTTTGTTTTATGACTTCTGAGCCTGCTGGATTCTTACCCTTCACTAAAGAGAAACTAAAATATCCCAAATCAACATCAACCAATGTGAACATTACTCAAGTATTCTGAAATCACCTGGTCATCAATACAAATTATTACTGACATACTTCATGCTATGAAACAGACCTTGGAGTATATATTTTGAAAGGGACCTTACTCATTCGGGCACATTGTCGTGTGAGCTACCTTCTTTCAGCCCTGTGGAAGCACCTGGAACTTCTGTAATGATCAGTGAAAGAATGGATAAATAGTGAAAAAGGAGGCATCTATGAAAGCAAATGGTTTTTAAATGCCTCCCCCTCAAAAAAAAAAAAAAACACTTCAGCATAAGTTCTTCTAAGAGTGTCTAGAAAATAAAGTAGTAATTACTTTTTCCATAACTGCTAAGAAAAAATGGCATAATTGAGCAGTTTTCTTTTTTTCTTTATTTTTATCACGACATTACAATCTCAGAGTTTATTTAGAGATCTAGCCTAATAAACTGAGCAAGGAATATCCTTGTTCTAAACACTAAACAGAGCAGAAAACATTGAACTGGAAGTATTTTGGGGTGGAGGGAGGTAGCAGGGATTGAACTCTGGGGCACTTGAATACTGAGCCACATCCCCAGCCCTATTTTGTATTTTTTTTTTTTTTTAGAGACAGGTTCTCGCTGAATTGCTTAGCACCTTGCTTTTGTGAGGCTGGCTTTGAACTCATGATCCTCCTGCCTCAACCTCCAGAGCTGCTGGGATTACAGATGTGCGCCACCAACCTGGCTGAACTGGAAGTATTTTTAACTGTTAGATGCTTTTTTAACAATAAAATGTTGAGCTGGGGTTGTGGCTCAGCGGTAGAGCACTTGCCTAGCATGTGCGAGGTCCTGGGTTTTATCCTCAGCACCACATAAAAATAAATAAATAAATAAATAAATAAATAAATAAATAAATAAATAAATAAAGGTATTGTGTCCAACTATAACTAAAAGATAAATATTTTAAAAATTAAAAAATTAAAGAAAAATGTTGCCAGGGACTGTAATATGAAAAATGGATATAGACAATGACTAGGTTCTTTTGTCAGTATAAATAGTCATCACTATTTGCAGAGCCTCAAAGCTCCACCAAGTAGCCACCATTTATTTTTTTTATTATTTTTTTTTATTATTATTATTATTTTTTTTTATTGGATGTTCACAACATTACAAAACTCATGACAAATCATATTTCATAGATTAGAATCAATTGGGTTATGAACTCCCATTTTTACCCCAAATACAGATTGCAGAATCACATCGGCTACACATCACATTTTTACATACTGCCATATTAGTGACTGTTGTATTCTGCTACCTTTACTATCCTCTAAAATCCCCCCTCCCCTTCCCTCTCATCTTCTCTCTCTACCCCATCTATTGAAATTCATTTCCCTCCATGTTTGTTATCCCATTCCCCTCGTAAACTCTTATATATAATTTTGTATTACAATGAGGGTCTCCCTCCATTTCCATGTGATTTCCCTTTTTTTTTTTTTTCTCCCTTTCCCTCCCGCCTCATGTCTCTGTTTAATGCTAGTCTTTTCTTCCTGCTCAGCCTCACTGTTCTGCTCTTAGTTGCTCTCATTATATCAAAGAAGACATTTGGTATTTGTTTTTTAGGGATTGGCTAGCTTCACTAAGCATAATCTGCTCTAGTGCCATCCATTTCCCTGCAAATTCCGTGATTTTGTCATTTTTTAGTGCTGCGTAATATTCCATGGTATATAAATGCCACATTTTTTTTATCCATTCATCTATTGAAGGGCATCTGAAGTAGCCACCATTTAAAGACAGAGGCATTATGCATGGCTCTCTTTCTATCAAGGTTTAAAATTTATTTGTGAAGCCTTTTGAATTCAACCCCCACCACTGGAAACTTGTGCCAAATACCATTTCTATGAGAGTTTTTCTCCCATTTTCAAAACAGATTGTCTGGCTTCTGGTGAACCAGTGTAAGCAGGACAGTGGGAGCTTCAGAGGGTCCTCAAATGGTCCACGTACTTAAAGACTGTAGCTAAAAGGGCTCATGGGTGTCAAGTGGACAGACACATTATAAGTTTGACAATGGCAGATAAAATTGCTGTACTCTGTAGCTATGTTTTGAATATGATTTGAATATGTCCTCTAAAGATTCATGTGTTGGGACCTTGATCATTGTGTGGTTGTTGAGAGGAGGTAGGGCTTTTCAGAGGAAAGGCCTAATGAGAGGTCATAAGACTGCCCCTGTCTGCTTGCTGACTGGTGTTGTGATCTGTCCCTTGTTCATATGCTTCCATCCTGACACAAAGTCTTCACCAGGCCAAGCTGATATTGGCTCTATACCCCTAACTTCCATGAGCTACATAAACCACTTTTCTTTATAAAGGCATCCAGGTTCAGATATTTTATTATAGTAATGGAAAATGAACCGATATGCTATGTATTAAGTAGACCCTAAGAAATACCATATGGTACTGCAGAAGTTGGCAATGATAGAGCAGAACAGCTCGAAGCTCAACTTCACTGAGAGTCCCTTGCTTTGGTCTTGGCTAAACTTAAAGAACTTTTTTTCCTTTGTAATTTTAGTAGTACCCAAAAGTAATATCTACTTCCAAATATTCAGCTAAGCAATTACTTGCAATCAGTTTATTTAAAGCCAAGAATGAAGCAAGTAGCACAGTGCTAAGTATCCAATGAGCACTCAGTGGTCGCTGAAGTTGTTATTCTTATTGGAAGCATGATGGTCTTTGGCACTGAATCCTAATGGATGGTATTTGGAGAAGGATGGAAATGCCTTTTGGTTGTTATGATGCAAAAAGATGGGATGGGAGACAGGGCACAGGTAATGCAGGCAGAGTTACTAAATTTCCTGAAGAGGGAGGGATTGTCTAACACAAGAAAGAATTGTTCTGCCCCAAGAGTAGGCTTTTCTTCTATAATACATTACAGGGAGAAAGAAATCTGATTTACTACCATCACTTTTGTGTGCATTAATTTATCTGACTTCTTTTCTTCCCAGCCTAAGAAACCTACATACTACATAAAATCTGTGTGTCCCCCTGGGTGGAAAAGCACCAAAACCTAAGCTGGCCTAATTTATGTACGCACACATCAGGGACAGGAGGGAAGGAGTGGAGAACTACATTAACAAAACACGCCTTTTGCAAAATTAACCTGTTCTTTCTTGAACCCCCACCCCTTGTGCATGTTTATGTGTGGATGTAAATCAGAATACTGGAATATAAACAGAAATGTACAAGTTGAGTGATCTTTTAAATTTTTTTTTGTTTTAGATCGACATAATAACTTTATTTTATCTATCTATCTATCTATCTATCTATCTATCTATCTGGTGCTAGGGATAAAACCCAGTGGCTCACATGTGCTAAGGCAAGCACTCTACCACAACCCCAGACCGAAGTTGGGTGATTTTTAAAAGACGGCAGCATGATCTGATTAGACACTTTATGTCTAATCCTACTCCATCATGGGAAGGGGAAAGGTGGCAGGTGGGACACTCAATGAAATGGACATTTCCGCTTGAGGAAACCAGATGGAGTTTATCTTGCTCTGTTGTTCAAGTCATTATAGCAGCCACAAGAGCATAGATGGAGCCCACTACTGACAATAGCATCGATTCACTCTGCCTAGCGGACCATGATGAAGTCCACGTGACTGGCAGGCAGTGCATCCCTTCCTGTGGGTGGCATTTCCTGAGGAGCACAGAGAATATTCCTTTGTTCTTCCCTCAGTTTTTTATTAGCACCTGCCTGGGTCTGTGTCTTTCACTGCACCTGCTGAGTTAGCAATCTGTCTCGGAGTATAAGTCTTGTCTGCTTAGAAGATTACCATGACAGCAGAGTTCAGACGAACCTCAGGCAGTGACAGATCTTGAGAACTGACCTGTGCTATTCCCCTCTCAAAGACTACTTGGAGACTCTTTGACCTAAATATGTGGAGAAAATGAAATCCTAAGAAGATCAAGTACATCTGGAAAATAAGTTTAGCAGTCTTCTACAAAGAGCACATTAAAATGCAAGTCTGTGTTATCAAGGAATTCCAAGATTTTTAAAGTAGGTTCCTGGAGTCTAAGGCACACGGAGATTGTGAGGAATCAATAAGTTATTTTCAAAACTGGTACGAGTAAATTCCTTTTCAATGTGACAACTTTGAAGCTTAGATTCAGAATAAGCTATCAGTAGCATAATGTGATAATTGCCTAATAATTTCTGTAAAATAAGCTTACACTCGAATTGTAATTGCTAAAATGTGAGGGCTGAACTCTGTGCTGATAACACTCTAGGAACAAACTATAAATTATAGCTTCACTTACAAGGTGAAAAAGACCCACCAGCTCTAATTGTGGAAGCTGGCAACAAAATGTCCTCTTCAATCTGGGCCCCTTCCTGGAGATGAGGTTTTTAGGATTTCTGTCCTACTCCTCTGGTAGGAATATCCATGTCCCTCATCATTTCCTCTATCCCTTTCTCACCCACACATAGGGGATGATGTCTCCCCCCAAAATGGGAAAGGTAGGCACTGACTTCTGCAGTGACCACTCAAGGGAAGAACCCCAGCAGGAAGAAGAAAAGAAGAGTGGTGCTAGCCTCACCATCCCCCATCTATAGACTTTGGAAATAGGACTGTTGGTCCATAGGAGGGAAGCAGTGGTAGTAACCAGTCTTATTGCTAAATAAGATGCAGCCCTCCCTGTTTTGGTTTCCCTTTCCTTTCCTTTTCTTTTCTTTTTTAATGTTCATTCAAAGTGCTGATTGCTATAGTAGATCCTAATATGAAGAAAGTCACCATCTCAGATAAGAGGAAATTTTGTCTATCAGAAACAATAAGCATATACAGAAATAACTGTATTGCATTGAGACTTAGGTTAATAGACAATCCAGGAGGTCATTTTTATTCATAATCATTGTATCTAGGAAAGGTCACATAAAGGAAATAATTGGGAGTAGTAGAAAGAGTTTTGGATTAGGACCTTATCCTGATAAAACCCCACACCAATGGAAAATAAATATGAATTTCTTTTTTTTTTTTTTTTACATTTTTTTTATTGGTTGTTCACAACATTACAAAGCTCTTGACATATTATATTTCATACATTAGATTGACATGGGTTATGAACTCCCAATTTTACCCCAAATGCAGAATGCAGAATCACGTCAGTTACACATCCACAATTTTACATAATGCCATATTAGTGACTGTTGTATTCTGCTACCTTTCCTATCCCCTACTATCCCCCCTCCCCTCCCCTCCCATCTTCTCTCTCTACCCCATCTACTGTAATTCATTTCTCTCTTTGTTTATTTTCCCATTCCCCTCACAACCTCTTATATGTAATTTTGTTTAGCAATGAGTGTCTCCCTTCATTTCCATGCAATTTCCCTTTTCTCTCCCTTTCCCTCCCATCTCAAGTCTCTGTTTAATGTTACTCTTTTCTTCCTACTCTTCCTCCCTGCTCTGTTCATACTTGCTCTCATTATATCAAAGAAGACATTTGGTATCTGTTTTTTAGGGTTTGGCTAGCTTCACTAAGCATAATCTGCTCTAAAGCCATCCATTTCCCTGAAAATTCTATGATTTTGTCATTTTTTATTGCTGCATAGTACTCCATTGTGTATAGATGCCACATTTTTTTTTATCCATTCGTCTATTGAAGGGCATCTGGGTTGGTTCCACAGTCTAGCTATTGTGAATTGTGCTGCTATGAACATCGATGTGGCAGTGTCCCTGTAGCATGCTCTTTTAAGGTCTTCAGGGAATAGTCCGAGAAGGGCAATAGCAGGGTCAAATGGTGGTTCCATTCCCAGCTTTCCCATGAATCTCCAAACTGCTTTCCAAATTGGCCGCACCACTTTGCAGTCCCACCAGCAATGTACAAGTGTACCCTTTTCTCCACATCCTCGCCAGCACTTGTTGTTGTTTGAATTCATAGTGGCTGCCAATCTTACTGGAGTGAGATGGTATCTTAGGGTGGTTTTGATTTGCATTTCTCTGACTGCTAGAGATGGAGAGCATTTTTTCATGTACTTGTTGATTGATTGTATATCCTCCTCTGAGAAGTGTCTGTTCAGGTCCTTGGCCCATTTGTTGATTGGGTTATTTGTTATCTTATTGTCTAGTTTTTTGAGTTCTTTGTATACTCTGGATATTAGGGCTCTATCTGAAGTGTGAGGAGTAAAAATTCGTTCCCAGGATGTAGGCTCCCTATTTACCTCTCTTATTGTTTCTTTTGCTGAAAAAAAACTTTTAAGTTTAATTAAGTCCCATTTGTTGATTCTAGTTGTTAACTCTTGTGCTATGGGTGTCCTATTAAGGAATTTGGAGCCCGACCCCACAATCTGTAGATCTGAGCCAACTTTATCTTCTATCAGACGCAGAGTTTCTGATTTGATATCAAGCTCCTTGATCCATTTTGAGTTAACTTTTGTGCATGGCGAGAGAGAGGGATTCAGTTTCATTTTGTTGCATATGGATTTCCAGTTTTCCCAACACCATTTGTTGAAGATGCTATCCTTCCTCCATTGCATGCTTATAGCCCCTTTATCAAATATAAGATAGTTGTAACTTTGTGGGTTAGTCTCTGTGTCCTCTATTTTATACCATTGGTCCACCCGCCTGTTTTGGTACCAGTACCATGCTGTTTTTGTCACTATTGCTCTGTAATATAGTTTGAAATCTGGTATCGCTATACCGCCTGATTCACTCTTTCTGCTTAGAATTGCTTTTGCTATTCTGGGTCTTTTATTTTTCCATATGAATTTCATGATTGCTTTATCTATTTCTACAAGAAATGCCGTTGGGATTTTGATTGGCATTGCATTAAATCTATAAAGAACTTTTGGTAATATCGCCATTTTGATGATGTTTGTTCTGCCTATCCATGAACAGGGTATATTTTTCCATCTTCTAAGATCTTCTTCTACTTCTCTCTTAAGGGTTCTGTAGTTTTCATTGTATAAATCTTTCACCTCTTTTGTTAGGTTGATTCCCAAGTATCTTATTTTTTTTGAGGATATTGTGAATGGAGTGTTTTTCCTCATTTCCATTTCAGAAGTTTTGTTGCTGATATACAGAAATGCCTTTGATTTATGCGTGTTGATTTTATATCCTGCCACTTTGCTGAATTCATTTATTAGTTCTAGTAGTTTCTTTGTAGACCCTTTTGGGTCTTCTAGGTATAGAATCATGTCATCTGCAAATAGTGATAATTTAAGTTCTTCTTTTCCAATTTTTATGCCTTTAATTTCTTTCATCTGTCTAATTGCTCTGGCCAGTGTTTCGAGAACTATATTGAATAGAAGTGGAGATAGAGGGCATCCCTGTCTTGTTCCGGATTTTAGAGGGAATGCCTTCAACTTTTGTCCATTCAGAATGATGCTAGCCTGAGGCTTAGCATAGATAGCTTTTACAATGTCAAGGTAAGTTCCTGTTATCCCTAGTTTTTCTAATGTTTTGAACATAAAGGCATGCTGTACTTTGTCGAATGCTTTCTCTGCATCTATCGAGATGATCATATGGTTCTTATCTTTAAGTCTATTGATGTGGTGAATAACATTTATTGATTTCCGTATGTTGAACCATCCTTGCATCCCAGGGATGAATCCTACTTGATCATGGTGCACTATTTTTTTGATGTGTTTTTGTATTCGATTCGCCAGAATTTTATTGAGGATTTTTGCATCTAGGTTCATTAGAGATATTGGTCTGTAGTTTTCTTTCTTTGAGGTGTCTTTGTCTGGTTTCGGGATCAGGGTGATGTTGGCCTCATAGAATGAATTTGGAAGAGCTCCCTCTTTTTCTATTTCCTGAAATAACTTGAAAAGTATTGGTATTAATTCTTCTTTAAAGGTTTTGTAAAACTCCGCTGTATACCCATCCGGTCCTGGGCTTTTCTTGGTTGGTAGTCTTTTGATGGCTTCTTCAATTTCATCTATTGATATTGGTCTGTTCAGATTGTCTATATCCTCCTGACTCAGTCTGGGCAAATCATATGACTTAAGAAATTTATCGATGTCTTCACTATCCTCTATTTTATTGGAATATAGATTTTCAAAATAATTTCTAATTGTCTTCTGTATTTCTGTAGCATCTGTTGTAATATTGCCTTTTTCATCCCGTATGTTAGTAATTTGAGTTCTCTCTCTTCTTCTCTTCGTTAGCATGGCTAAAGGTCTGTCGATCTTATTTATTTTTTCGAAGAACCAACTTTTAGTTTTGTTAATTTTTTCAATAGTTTCTTTTGTTTCAATTTCATTAATTTCCGCTCTGATTTTAATTATTTCTTGCCTTCTGCTACATTTGCTGTTGTTTTGCTCTTCCTTTTCTAGGGCTTTGAGTTGGAGTGTGAGCTCATTTATTTGTTGGTTTCTTCTTTTTTTGAGGAATGACCACCAGGCGATGAACTTTCCTCTTAAAACTGCTTTCATTGTGTCCCATAGATTCCGATATGTTGTGTCTGTATTTTCGTTTATCTCTAAGAATTTTTTGATTTCCTCCTTTATGTCTTCTGTAACCCATTGATCATTCAGTAACATATTGTTCATTTTCCATGTGATGTAGGATTTTTCCTTCCTTCTTTTATCCTTGATTTCCAGTTTCATTCCATTATGATCAGATAAAATGCATGGTATTATCCCCACCCCTTTATATTTACTGAGGTTTGCCCTATGGCATAATATATGGTCTATTTTTGAGAAGGATCCATGTGCTGCTGAGAAGAAAGTATATCCATTTGATGATGGTTGATATATTCTATATAAGTCAGTTAAGTCTAGGTTATTGATTGTGGTATTGAGTTCTATAGTTTCTTTATTTAACTTTTGTTTGGAGGATCTGTCCAATGGTGAGAGAGGTGTGTTGAAGTCTCCCATAATTATTGTGTTGTGGTCTATTTGATTCTTGAATTTGAGGAGAATTTGTTTTGTGAATGTCGCAGCACCATTGTTTGGTGCGTAAATATTGATAATTGTTATGTCTTGTTGGTGAATGGTTCCTTTTAACAGTATATAATGACCTTCTTTATCCCTTTTGATTAACTTAGTCTTGAAGTCGATTTTATTCGATATGAGGATGGCCACCCCTGCTTGCTTACGAGGACCATGTGCGTGGTATATTTTTTCCCATCCTTTCACCTTCAGCCTGTGTATGTCTTTTCCCATCAGATGTGTCTCCTGGAGGCAGCATATTGTTGGATTTATTTTTTTAATCCATGATACCAGCCTATGTCGCTTTATTGGAGAGTTTAAGCCATTAACATTCAGAGTTACTATTGATATGTGGTTTGAACTTCCATCCATGTTTGATTGTTTATCCTTTTTTTAAAAAAAAAAAAAATTTAGTTTGTCTCTCCATGATTGTCTTTCCCCTTGCCCTCTGTCTTTACTGCGGCACTTCCCACTGATGGTTTTGGTTATTGTTTTTCATTTCTTCCTCGTGTAGTGTTTTGCTCAAAATGCTTTGCAATGCTGGTTTTCTGGCTGCAAATTCTTTTAACTTTTGTTTATCATGAAAGATTTTTATTTCGTTGTCATACCTGAAGCTTAATTTTGCTGGATACAGAATTCTTGGTTGGCATCCATTGTCTTTCAGTGTTTGAAATACATTGTTCCATGACCTTCTTGCTTTCAGTGTTTGTGATGAAAAATCCGTGGTTAACCGTATTGGTTTACCCCTAAATGTAATCTGTCTCCTTTCTCTTGTAGCTTTTAATATTTTCTCTTTGTTCTGTATATTGGATATCTTCATAACAATGTGTCTTGGCGTTGGTCTACTGTGATTTTGTGTGCTCGGTGTCCTGTATGCATCTTCAATTTGTATATCTGTTTCCTTTTTTATTTCTGGAAAGTTTTCTGTAATTATTTCCTTCAGTAAGTTTCTCATTCCCTTGGTTTGAATCTCTGTACCTTCTTCTATCCCGATGACTCGCAAGTTCGGTTTCTTAATGTTATCCCATAATTCTTGGATGTTTTTCTCGTGATTTTTTACCAGCCTTTCTGAGTTGGCTAGACTCTTTTCAAGATGGTGTATTTTGTCTTCATTATCTGATGTTCTGGTTTCTACTTGCTCCACTCTGTTAGTGATACTCTCAATTGAGTTTTTAATTTGGTTTATCGTTTCCTTCATTTCTAGAATTATTGTTTGATTATTTTTTATAGACTCTATCTCCTGATAAAGATGCTTAACTTCTTCTTTTATCTGTTTGTGAAATGCATTCTCAATGTGTTCTTTCGCTGCTTGAATTTGCTGTCTTGTATCCTCTTTAAGGTTCCATTCCATCTGTCTTAGGTGTTCCTTGAGTTCTTTATATGACCATTTTTCTGATGACTCTAGGTCCTCCTGAATATTTAGGCTGTCCTGCGTTGTTTGTACTCCTTTTTTTCCTTGTTTTTTGAAGCTGCTCATGTTGTTTCTTGTTCTGTTTGACTGCTGAGTTACTGTTTACTCCTATAAATTAGTTTGATGCTTGGGAGGAAAGGTATTTGAAGGGAAGGGAAGAAGTCTCTAAAGAGAATGAGAGTAGGCAGGTAGAATTCAAGAAAAAAGGGGGGATAAGAAAAATGAGAAGACTAAAGAAGAAAAAGAATAGGAACTAAAAAAGAAAAAGATTTAAAAAAATAATAATAATAATTAAAAAAATTTAAGTTAAAATTAGTAGAAAAAAAATTTAAAAAATATTTTGTAAAAAAAAAATTAATAAAACAACAAGAAAGAAAAAAAATGAAAATGAAAGAAAAACCTAAATCAAAAAAAAAAAAAAAGGAGAAAAGAAAAAGAAAAAAAAAACCTAATAACTGCAGTCTTAGAGTTTGATTAAATTCTCTTCCAGTAGATGGCGCTGTGCCCACCAGGTCAAGTTTCTCCTGTCAATACGCGGGAACCAATCACTGTGCAGCAGCTCCTCCCAGACTGGGCGAGTCTCCAATCCTGAGTGTCTAGGGCCTCCTTTGTGTCTAGTCACTTCCCACTTTTTCTCTAGCCAGGCCCCTCTCACCACAATACTGGCTACACGCCAAGTCTGCTGCTCCCGGGAGCCCTGTTTTCATGAACGACTGGGCACACTCTTCCAGTTTGCCATTCCCTCAGACCCTAAGCTTGTAGAGTTTGGGGCTGAGAATCCTCAGCGGCTTTTACTTGCCCTCTGGTATCCACTTCCCGTAGGTGGTGCAAGAGGCCTCAGCAATCAGCCCAGGTGGGAGCGGTATTTCCGCTTGCGAGACCCGCACCACCTCTGATTCCCTCGGGCTGGCTGAAGCACTCACAGGAGAGCTGGGAGGTGCCCTTAGGGGAGAGCTGGGAGGGGCTCTTAGAGTTTTCCCGATGTGTGGAGAGGCAAGGCTATGGGATCACACACCTGTTTCAACAAAGTTATCTCCGCAGCAGTCTGATGGCACGGTTTCCCTTTGCCGGGAGACTAATTCTACGGGTGGGTCCTTCTCTCCCAAGCCCCGTTTCAAACCTGTGGCCACTACTTATGAAGGCTCGGTAGGCATTTACCTTCGTAGGATGAGAAGGGCTGACCCGTTGTTTCAGCGGGATGAATTAATGCAGAGTCATAGCTGTTTGTCTGCGGGAAGCAGGTGACCGGGAGTTTGAATTCAGCGGGCCAGAGCTCAGTGCGTGTTCTCGGATCACTTGGATTTTAAATCGTCGCTCATCTTATCAGCTGTTTCATATAATTCGGCAGCTCAATCTCGCGGTGAAGCGTCTGCTCTGTGGTGCTCTGTGGGAGGCGGCGGCAGCGGCGGTGGCAGCGGCGGCGGCCTTCGGGACCCCCGGGGAGGGGGTGCGGGTTGGGGGAGGGGAGGCGGCGCCTCAGGCCACGCGGTCCGGGTACCGGACACGCAGGGGAGCGGGCGGGGTGGGGGAAAGAAGTTGAGATCTAAATTTAGAGACTGAGCTTGGGAGGAGAGACGGCTGGGGAGAAAGAAGCAAGGTGGAAAGGCGGAGAGGAGAAGGGGAGGGAGAAGGAGAAGGGGTTGATGGAGCCGGGCGGCTCGGGCTGCAGCCTTACTGCTCGCGCTGAAGTCCTGCTGTACTCCCTTCACCTTGGCTGGATTAGTGGCTGATTCACTCCACCTAGGCCCCTATCATGACACGGTGCTGGGTTTTTGTCGACAGATCTCCTTTAATGATCTTTACCTCATCTTTTCAGACGCCGCGGCGCGGGGCTCAGAGCGGCTTACTCACTTCCCGCCGCCATCTTCTCCGAGAATCCTGAATTTCTTAAAGTTAATGAAAATTTAGTAAAATTGCTCATACACCCATTCACATGATGAGCAGGGATTAAACAAGGGTGGGTTTGGGAGTGGCATAAAAATGCTCTTTCGATTTATATGATGTCCCTACGTGTTGTTATTCACCGCATAGTTGAACTCCTGGCTTCTGTCATTTGGTGGCTTGGTTTGCAAAAATATTTGAGAACTAAGTCAATTTCTTTTTTTCAGGAGTCCTTCTTAACCTTATGGTAGTGAAGGCATTTTCTTTTGAAACCTTGCTGACCTTTTTATACAGAGAATAAACTGCCATGCACCTAGAAGTCCAACCAGCACATAGTCAGCCTTTTAATCAACCCTTGTTCAGCCAAAGGTTTTATTACCTCTTCTTCCTTAGAGTGTCTGCGTGTTCTGAGAATCTCAGGTTCTGTGAGGACAACTCAGATAATTCTTCCAGTCTTCTCCAGATAGCAGTTCAAAGCTTTCTTCTATCTGTTAAGTCATTACTCTCATTTTGCCTTTCCTTCTTCCAAAAATTTGTTGATAAATCTCAACCGCTATGTCTCTGATTTATGTTTCAAAATTTTTTCTTTGCCCTTATTTAAATAACATCTAGTGAAGACAGGGAGACCATTGAATGATGTCAGTTTACTAAGTTTAACCAGGAACCTCTTCAGATTTGAATGCATACCTTCTCACCCTTACAGCAGTGTGGAGTGGAAATAGAGAAGGGAGAACCAGGGCAGGAGCAGGGAGAGGCTCTCCCTTCTCCCATTCCCAGTGCATTAGTCAGCCTGTTGTTACTGTGACCAAAATACCTGACAAGAACAGTGGGAGGAAAGATTTATTTTGGCTCACAATTTTGGAGGTTTCAGTCCACGGTCTGTTGAGTCCAAGGCAGAAACATCATGGTGGGTGGTTCTGTTGGAGGAAACTGCTCAGCTTACAGCAACCAGAAAAGAGGGAAGGTGTGAAGGACTGAGGAGGACTGAGCTAGGGATGAGATCTAGTCCTCAAAGACATGCCCTCAGTGACCTATTTCTCCAACCATGACCCATTTACCTAGAGTTTCCACCAACTTCCAATAGTCCATTCTTCTATCAATGCATTAATCCAATGATGAAGTCAGAGCCCTCATGATCCAATAACTTCCCCAAGTCCTACCTCTGAACATTGCTGCATTGGGGACCAAGCCTTCGACATGAGTCTTTGGGGAACACTTTGTATCCAAACCAAAACACTCAGTGAGCTCCTCAAGACCATCTTTCATATTTAATGTTCCCCTCTGGCCATGTTCTTCAGTCTGGCTTCTATCCCCCTCACTCCATTTCAACCTGCTCTGTCCAATTTTACCAGTAATTTCCTGATTGTTCGATCAAGTGGACACCTATTCGTCTTTATCTTAGTTGGTTCACAGCAACCTTTTCTCTAAATCCTCTTCTTTGGGTTTCTGTGATTTCCTTCGAGGTTTAAATTTTTACCCCCTTGATCACTTGTCTATTTTTTTGTTGGTTTGCTTATCTTTAAATGTTGAAGCAATCTGACATTCTGCGTTGGCCATCTTCAGGGACACTCTTCTGTCTCCTTTGATTCCAAACCTAAGTCTACCTTATTTCCTTTTTCTGAGGTCTAGATGCTTGTGCCCATATAACTACTAAGACATCTTCATTTGGATTTATCATAGGCACATCAGACTCAATGTAATCAAAAATAAAAACCAAGCTGTATTCTCTCACTTAATTTGCTTCTCTTTTTCTTTGCCCACTACTACTACTACTTCTCCTCCTCCTCCTCCTCCTCCTCCTCCTCCTCCTCCTCCTCCTCCTCCTTCTTCTTCTTCTTCTTCTTCTTCTTCCATCTTCTTGGTTTGCTAAGCAAGAAATCTAACTTACATCTCTGTCACATCACATGACTAAACTGGTCAGGATCACTCCAAGTGAATTTGTGGTCTAAATAAAGACACAGACACAGAAAGTATCTTTTCTTTGGGTTCAGTGACCACTCCTCAGCCTCAGCACTCACAAGTGGAGCAAGGCAGGCAAGAAAGAGAGCAAGGAGCACGTGCTGAACCCTTTTATTGGGGAGAAGCCATTCAAATGAGGCACGGGGTCAGGTTTCAGGGGGTTGAGTCTAGCTTCAGGATGTCTTGCTGTCCGCAGGTTGACTGACATCTAGTAAAGCCACGTCCATCTCATGTGCTGTGTGGGGATCTTGGGCAGAGAGAGCAAAAAGATGCATACATCACCCGCCCAAACAGATGGGACATGTTGGTTCAGTCCACCTTGTGTGCTCAAAGCTCATAGTTCACACACACACACAGCCCATGACTGGCTTGCCACCTCTCCACACTCTCATTGCTCAAAGTTAAAGGGCACTTGGTTCCTGACACATCTCTAATGTTTTCCACTCTTTCATTTCCCACAGATAATTATTCAATAAAATTTGTTGCTTTTTCCTCTCTCAGTCTCCCATTTTTTTTTTCTTTTTCTCTAACCAGAAAGCCGAGGCCTGAGGATTCAGATTCTTGTCACATCCCTACTTAATTACGGTAACAGTCACCAAACTTATTTAACTGCTTCCACTCTGTCTTCACTCCAACCGTTTCTCGGTAGGTCATAATTTTTGTTGCAAAACATACACATAATTACATCCTCTTTTGTCTTAGTTATCTAAGACAACTTATTATACGATTATCCTAAAATTTAGTAGCTTAACACAATAAGCCCTCATTAAGCTCAGGGTTTTTGTGAGTCAGGAATTCAGGCATGGTTTAGTGGGATGTTTCTGGTTCGAGGTCTTTCATGAGTTTGCATTTAAGATGTCAACTGGGGCTGCAATCATCTCAAGGCTTAATTGGGGCTGAAGGTCTGACCCCAAGGTGGCAGACTCCTGTAACTGGCAAGTTAATGCTGGCTATTGGCCACAGGCCTTAGTTCCTCCCGTCATGGCTGCATGGGGGTTCTCAGTGTGGTACTGCTTTCCCCACAGTGAGCAATCCATCTGGGAGAGAGTGAGCCATGCAGAAGCCAACTTTTTCATGATCTAGCTTCAGAAGTCACATGGTATCACTTTGTGCCACAATCTGTTCATTAAACAAGTGACTAAGTTTGATGCATATTCCAGGATTGGAGAATTCAGAATCACCTTGGGAAGGAAGGACTAATGAAAAATTCACACACATCTTTCAAGTTCATCCCACATCATAAAACTCTTTTCAATGTGTTTTAAAATGTTCAAACCACTCTCTTCTTATCCTTCTCTTTCAGCTGTGCAAACTACTTGCTGTTGTATGAGCTCAGTGTGATTTCTCTTTGCATGCTGCTGTACATGCAATTTCCTACACTTGCAATATGCTTCCATCTCTCTACCTGGGTAAATTTTACTTGTCCTTCAAAACTCTACTCAGACATAAACACTATCAGAGCCTCTTTAGCTGATTCTGTGCCCCTACCCTAGATAATATGGTGCACTATTTTTTTTTTCCTTTTTGTTTCTCCAAATCTATAAGGTTGCTCTGGTATTTTTATCTCTGTATCCTTATTTCTTAGTACAGTTCCTGACACATCTGAAGGTGCTAAGACTTTATTAAATAAAGGCATGAAAGTATTAATATGAATGCCTCCTCCACACAAAAGTTGAACAAATAAACAAGCCAAGCAACAAAGTAAAGTACTGAGGACTTTAACCAAGTAAGTGCCAGTGGATGCAAGAGATAGGGAAGGATTTGATTAGAGTGCAGTGACTGGATCTAGGAAAGAGAGAGGGAAGACAGAACTGGATGATTTGGGAGAGTTTAGTTGAATTGTTAAATTAATTAAGAGAAGTGTCAGTAAAATAAAGGAGAGAAGATAATGAGTTTTGCTCTACAGATGCAGGTGTTAGGATGCCTATGATTTTTCTATAGACTCATCTCAGAGGTCTTAGAAAAAAGGACTGAAGTTCAGGAGAAAGATTATACCAGAGATAACTGGGAGAGCCTTTTAATCAACCCCCCCAGTGATTGCCACTGTAATGAATACAGAAATGAACATAAATATGGGGAAAATATTTTGGAGTGGGAAGAGAGGCAAAATAAATTACCTTCCATATGTTACAAGAGTAGAGGGCGAGTGATTATGATTTACTACTTCCCATTTTCCAAAGGCATCACTCAGATCAGGTATATTGGCCAACTCTAGGTACCTCCCTCTTGGGCATCATTTATGAACTCTTATAGGTATAAGTATAGACTACTTTCTATCCCAGTATAGATCAGAGATTTTTTTTGCACTACCTAATTGCTGTGTCTATTTCCCTGAAGCTCAATTCAAGTTAATCCATAATTCTAAAGCACCATTTAGAATTGTTGATCAACCAATCAGTATGTTGGCTTGCCTAGTATTCTAAATGCATCATAAGTCATTCATTATTGATCTAAAAATAAAAGGTCATTTCTTTCTTTCTTTTTTATTGAACCATGAAAAATAAAACTATTTTCTAGAGGTAATTGAATTTACTTTGTCTATAAGCAACACCCTTTTTAATTAGAATAGACGTATGTAAGGAGAGGAATAGGCTTCTGTTTTGCATTTCTGGAAATTATCCCAATTCTGTCTCCATCTCACAAACAATTTGGCAGTCTGGCAAACCAATTTTGGAAGAAAATAGGTTTTCAGGAAGATTCATTATATTTCTAGTTCACTTTTATTTTTTTTCTTCAAACTTTGTTTTCTAAACTTGGAAAATATTTTAGAAAGTCCTTAGATTCTGTCCCATCAGACAAGCCCTCTCTGTAGAAACTCAGAGAGCAGACCCAGAGACACCATGGTAGCTGTAAAAGAAGTCAGCCCTGTACACCAGAATGAGACATTTCAAAGCATCTTTGATCATTTTATTAGCTATCTCACTCTTTCAAAGACTAGGACCGGGGGTAATGCTATGCTGTGTTATTTTGCTATTTTCCCTGTGTGCTTCACACCATGCTTCTCCTCAGTTGCTTGCAGGGAGAACTGCAAGTAGATGCAGCCAGGGAGGGTAATCTCATCTCCATCTTCATGTTGAGCATTTTAGTGTCTCCGGGGACTTAGGAAAACGGGTGTTTATGTCTGACCTCCTCAGTGGGGGCCTTGCTGAGGAAGCAGCAGGGCAGAGCCTCATCTGGTGAGTTATGTGTCCTCATAAAAACATACTGCAATCCACAGAGCTATCAACTCTTCGTCATGAAACAAAAACACCTGTCAGAAGAGTTTTATTTTAACTTGTTAATGACACCACAAATAGACAGAGGACAATGCCATCATTTCAGGGGACAGTTTTACACAGCAGGCCTCTTCCAGGGCATTCAGGATACTGCAGGCTGCCTCTGGTCACTAATTAGAGAAGTTCCTCTGCAGACATCATAAATCATTTGTCACCACAGAACTGTCCTCTTGTGTATGCAGGAAAGCTCGACATCTATTAGCACAGAAGTCAAACCCTAAGGCAGTTACCACTGCCCAATACTTCCTGGACATGGCTCATTGCTTGACAGATAACTTTATATGTTCCTCATAGTTCTGAGATGGTAAAGTGGCTTATAAGGTACCATTTTGCCTCTCGAAGTTGTGGGCACAACCTTCACTGCTCACAACACTGGAAAGAAGTTTGGAGAAGTTTCTCCCAAGAGAACATAATCCATCACTGCACCAGGTCCCCAAGTAATGCTCGAGAAGTGCTGAGCTCAATTTGGGGATTTCCAGTCACACTCCTTCTCATTTAGCAGGTGTCATCCAAAGTAAGAACACAACATAGAGTGAGTCCGTGAGGCTCAGTGTGGGACTTTCTCTGCTAGGTGGAGGCATTTAGCCCTGTCCACAGTTTCCCTTTTTAGGGATCATCCCTAGATTGGAATAGCAGCAATGGACATGGCATTAATCACTCTTGGAGTGAATGTGCCTCCCAACCCCCAAATTTGCATGTTGAATCTCTGACTCTGTATATCTCAGAATGTGACTTATTTGGAGATATGATCTTTAAGAAAGTAATAATTAAAATGAATTAATTAAAGTAGGTCCTAATACGATGTTTTATTCAGCCTTTTCATTGTAAGAAAAAGACCTAACAAAAACAATTTTAGAGGAGCGAAAGTTTATTCAGGGATCCTGGTTTCAGAGGTCTCAGTTGGTAGACAGCCAGCTCCATTGTTCTGGGGACAAGGTGAGGCAGAATACCATGATAAAGAGTATGGTGGGGGAAAGCAGCTCAGACAGAACATGGCCACCAAGAAGCAGAGAGACTTCTCCGCTCAGTAAGACAAAGTATATACCTCAAAAGCATGCCCGAGTAACTCACCTCCTCCAGCCACACCCTACCTGCCTGTAGTTACCATCCAGTTAATCCCTATCAGCGGATTAATTCACTGATTGGGATAAGCTCTCATAATCCAATTAGCTCACTTTTGACATTTCCTGCATTGTCTCATCTATGGGCTTCTGGGAGAACACCTCATATCTAAACCTCAACATCCAATATGACTCATGTCCTAATTAGAAGAGGAAATTAAGACACACATGGGGGAAGACAATGTGAGAACATAGGAAAATTCTTGAACCATCAAGTAGCTGGTTCCCTACAAAGAAGCATCCCCCAGAACAGTTGGGGTGCTTTGGAACACAAACCCATGCAATTTTATCCAGCAAAGTGAAATATTAGAGGCCCTGAGAAACTAAAACAACCTCAACTTATTCTCAGATTTGTAGTGGGCAAGAAACTTGGCTTGTGGTTGCAGTTGGATGCATAACATGAGGACCCTGCCGGCCTCCTTTGTTAAACAGGACTGTACTGAGGCACGAACTGAAGGCCAGGCCAACATGCTTGATACTGAGTGCAAGTCAATATGTCCAGCTACCAGATAAGGTAAGAAGCCTCAGAAGAAAATAACCTGCCGACCCCTTGACCTTGTACTTAGAGCCTCCAGAACTATAAGAAAATAAAATCTTGTTCTTGAAGTTGCCAGAGAGGCACAGTATTTTGAGTGAGATGGTGCTTTGTTATGGCAGCCTTAAGGAATTAATACAAGCACTTCCTAAATTCTCTTAAAAGACTACTTTTTTAAACAGAGTATGATCACCTGATAATCAGTTGATTTCTCTAGAGAAGTTGGAAAAGACAATAATCATGCTTCCACACTAAAAAAAATAGGCTTAGCAGTTTTAATAGAATTATCTCCACAGGAGATTATTAACAATTTAATGCATTAGATGAGGATATTTATTTTAAGTTTGCACAAAATAGCAAAAGCAACTTTACAAAAGAAAGGGGGGGGGGAGAGAGAGAGAGAGATGCTTGCCTAGCATGTATAAGATGTATAAGGCCCTGGGTGGTATCAGGGAAAGAAAATTACAAGTTTAAAAATAGAGGGGAACATGTTATCTAACAGAGACAACCCCCACACACCTTGGTTTAATACAAGCAAGGTTTTTGCAATAAAGAGTGAGTTGTGTCTTTACCAGAATACTGTTAACTTTTTGAATGCTAAGGTATCACAATACACTTGATTTCATAGTCTTTCATTATCACCCTAGATATTTGCTACTTGTTTACTCTCTGCTAAGCACCACACAATTAATGGGGATAAATGAGACCTTTCCTATCCTCTCAGAGCTCCTAGTCTTATGGGGAATAAATGCAGTCAGCTACTTCTACGATCATGGTATGTAGTGTTTTGGGGCATCAAGGAAGGAGAGATGAAGAAAATCTGCCTGAAGGCCTCAGGGAATACTTCACTGAGACAGAAATGAGAAAGAGAATCTCCTTGTGTGACACAGTGAAACAGAGACAGCCTCTGGTGTCTCTTCTATAAAATGAGGATAAAAACACTTTCATTGTAGAAATTTGTAAAGAGTTTTTGTAATAAAAGAATCTAGCACATAATTTACACTCATTAGATTTTCCTCTGTCTCTATCTTTTCTTTTCTTTCCTCCTCTTCTTCTTCCCTACTTCATCTTCTTCTTTATTTTCTTCTGTCTCATTTCTCCTACCCCATTCTGTCTCTTCCTCTTCCTTCTTCTTCTCTTTCTTCTCCTTCTTCTTTGCTCAGTTTGACAGTCTTCCTCCTGCCTTATCATTTATCATGCACTATTCCAGCAAACAGCAACCAGAAAACCTGCCAAGTTATAATAAATCAGAATTGATAAGTTACTTCCCCAAACTGGACATGCCTTCTGTGGACTAGGCCCTATGGTGCTACTGAAAACAAACAGTGAAGGAGGGGATTCTGAACACTCAGAGACCCAGTCACCAGTCAGGAGATATGTTCATATCCATTTAGGTTTTACTTCAGGTGCTGGTACAACAACTTATACTCAGAACACCATGTTACCACATTTATTTTAATCTCTGTTGGTGAAATTTCTCATTTTACTCCAAATGCCCAATAAGAAAGTATTCCAAATCTTTTAGGATGGGTATATGAATGATCTGACTTATAACAAAATAAGTCAGAATAGTTAGGTTCATTTTATAAACACTATTGGAGTAGGTTAGATTAGAATGTAGGTGGATTAAATGATTAGAAAAGGTGAATTCCAGTGAATGTTTCATTACCTCCATTATGGCCAGAACAATGAGTAGATTCTTATCAATAATTTTTGAAATAAATAAATAGAAACAGGGATGGGGATGTAGCTTAGCAATACAGCAACTGCCTCACCTGTGCGAGGCCCTGAAATCAATCCCCAGGACCACAGAAAAGAGGAAGAAGGAGAAGATAGAAAGAGCAAAGTAGCATGTCATGGTTTGGATATGAGATATCCCCCAAAAGATCCTGTGTTAATGCAGGAATGTCTGAGAGGGAAATTGTTGGATTGTGGGAGCTGGAAACCACTCAGTCCATCTTAGTTTGACTAGGATGGTAACTGTAGGCAGTTGGGGTGGAGCTGGAGGAGGGGAGTCACTCAGGGCATGTCCTGGAAGGGTGCAACTTCCCTGTGCCCTCTTCTCCCTTCTCTCTCTGCTTCCTAGTTGCCATTAATGGAACAACTTTCCTCCACTGTGCCCTTCTTCAGTGATGCTCTGCCTTACCTTGGGCCCAAAGCAATGGAGTCAGCCCACCATGGACTAAATCTCTGAAACTGTGAACCAAAATAAACCTTTCCTCCTTTAAATGGGTCTTATATAGTTTTGGTCACAACAAAGCTGACTAAAACATAGCGCAATTTTGTGCAGTGATTTCCTATAGGAACTTTGCAAGTGTGATATAATCCATTTGTTGCAATAATGAGAAATTTACCTTTCATAGAAATTGGCTGCATGATTTATCTCAGTATAGAAGGAAGCAGTCTCCATTTGCTAATCTCTCTTATTTTCTATAAGAAGGAAAAATTCATTGCCAGTCCTGTAATTTTTAAGGGGTTTTAGATCTATATAGAATTTTTTTTTTATTTTTAATTTTTTTAGTTGTAGATGGATAGCATGGCTTTATTTACTTTTATGCAGTGCTAAGGATCAAACCCAGTGCCTTGAATGTGCTAGTCAAGCACTCTGCCAATGAGCTACAGCCCCAGCCCCTGAATAGAAAAATATGACTGAGGATTTCCCACAAGATATGAGTTTCAAAAATGAGAAAATTTATACTTAAAATACTTTTCACATGTTTACTTCAACACACCACCAAAGTAGTCATCATAAAAAAAAAAAACCTCAGAATTTTATTGGACTTTTTTATACTGGTTTTATGGTATGATATTCTTTATTTGAATTACATAATATAGAGTGTAGAGTAGATTAAAGGGAGGCCCCACAATTGTCGAAAAGGTTGATGAAGATCCTAATACAGCTACACTTTGGGTCATTATCAAATAGGTAACCACCAGCCTATTTAATATGCTGAAAATAATAGTTTTGCTCATGCAAAAATAGATATGCTTAAAATATATATGAAATATGGAAACGGCAAAGTGGGATGCTCAGAGTTTCAGGTTGAAGGCAGGCATTTTGTGTAAGAGAAAAAGAGAGTTCAGTGAGTCCACTCAGTGGGGCAATTTAGATTGGAGTTTCTTCAGACCTTAGGAGGGAGACTCGTTGTCTCAGTTACCATATGTTGTAATGAAGAACATCCCTGTGACTTTAACAAGCAATTTTGTCTATTATTAAGAACAGAATAATGGGGCCGGGGATGTGGCTCAAGCGGTAGCGCACTCGCCTGGCATGCGTGCGGCCCAGGTTCGATCCCCAGCACCACATACAAACAAAGATGTTGTGTCCGCCGAGAACTAAAAAATAAATATTAAAAAAAATTATCTCTCTCTCTCCCTCTCTCACTCTCTCTTAAAAAAAAAAAAAAAAAAAGAACAGAATAATGTAGACCTGACTTAGAAATGATCTTTTCCAACGGAAAGGATAAAATCATGAATTGAAAGATTAACACAGGACCACAATGATTTCAAAAATATCAACTGTCCATCAAAAACCCTACCAGCAGTCTTTGATTCTCTAGTTCCACTCCCTGAAATTTCCTCCACCAACACATAGAAGTTGACTTTCTAAAACTGAAAACTGGAATTGCTTAGTTCATATGAGTAAGTTTGAAATATAAGGATGTCCATGTTTTATAGTGCTTATTGTGCATAGACACCCTTCAAAATGCTTCACCCTAATTATTTAACATTGCCTATAGAGATAGCTACCAATTATCATTACTCCATCATACAAATGTGCATATTGAAGCATAGAGAGCAAAAGTAACCTTCTCAAAGACATACTACCTGTCAAAGATCCACTCACTGGACCCAAGCAGTTGGTATCAAGAGTCTATTCCTTTATCTACTCAGCTCTCCCCATTTTTCAGTAGATGTAAGGTAGATGTAGTCTTTGACAATGGTGATGATGCCCTCTAGATATTCTGGACTATATGTATTCAAACATTTAGTTCCTTGCTGTAACATAAACTCCAATAGTTCAGACATTTGTGGTTACATACAACAAATATTTGTAAATATATGTAGAAGCTCCAGTTGCTAAATATTCCAATTTTAAATGTACCAGTAAAAGCTATCCTATAGTTTCAATTATCTACCTTCATGCAAATAAATTGTTTAGACTCATAATTCACTGGCATGCATTCAACTTCTGTGGACCTGAGTCTCCTCATCTTTAAAATGTGGGTTTTGGGCCAGATGTACTTCTAGCATCAAATTTATATTTTTATATCTGCCAATTGCATTCAGGTTTAGTCTCATTTTTGTTGAAGTGATGTGTAATCAGCCTTTCAGGAAATGATTGTGAAAATCCATTCATATTCTCTAAGGTTCAGAATAGCACATTCCTGGAGGTAATCATGTGCTCAAATCAATGACTCATTGGCCATCTGAAACTCTCCACGGATTAATTACCTACACCATTGTTGAGATTATGCCCTGTTCTGTTTGTGCTTAGAGAAATGTTTCTGTGGTTTCATTCTTAATTTGACAGCAGCTGATACTAACTTAGACCATACATTATACCCATTGGTTTTTCACAGCTGCCATTTTCTACAGGCAACCTGATTATCTGACCACAAAAGCAGCAGACAGCAACTACTTTGCAAGGTAGCAGATGAACAATGCTCAGTGAATAAGCTTTTTGTACTAAATGGGGCGTAAGGTTCATTGCACTCCTTATCACATTCAAGAGGACTTGCTAAAGAGAGAAGAAATAAGTCATTTAAATAAACTGGAAGAGATAAAAGAGGAGCTCAAAATCACTCAGCCCGTTAAAACCAATTTAATACCTTCATTGAGTTTAAGACCTTTCTGCTTACAGTACTTTGGTAGATTAAATATCCAGAGGGTTGGCAAAAAGAAAGGACGTGGCTTCTATGGGTCTGTAGTGTATGCCAGAAATTGTGTAAGGTCTTATCATAATAAAAAAATAATAATACTAGCAAACATTTGTTATATATGTATAGTTCTAATTGCTTTACATGTTTTAACTCATTTGATCCCTCATTTCAATCCCAGGGAGTAAATACAATTTTTATCTCTATTTTTATTGCTTTGACTTTTATAACAAATGTAAGAGAGAGCCAATATTGTTCTTGTTTTTCAGATGAGGATGCTATGTTTTAAGCTTTATAATTTGGCCATGGTCCCATAACTAATAAAGGACCACTATGGGACTCATACTCTTGCCTTTTTCCCTTGCCTCTCCAAGAATTCTGATAGTTTTGAAAAGCTCTACATTTTGTCATGTGACTCAGAATTTCTAAGTGGGAAAGGACTTCTGTGATCCCAATCCTATTCCTTTTACTTCACAGAAAACAATTGGTTCCTTCAAATAACAAAACTTCAAGGTCAAATGGTTAGCTAATTTGAAACCTGAGGACTTGATTTCTTGGCCTAAATCACCTCCTTTATTTTTGTGATTACTCGCCATAGAACCCACATCGTTTTAAAACAATAATTCTTAAGTTGAGGTGTATATCAAAGAGCTCACTTGTGAACTTTTAAAAAAAATCAGACTCTCCAGTGCCACTGTTTTGTTGGTCAGCTTTGCATTGCTGTGACCAAAATACCTGAAAAGAACAACTTAGAGGAGAGAAAGTTTATTTTGGCTCATGGTTTCAGAGGTTTAGTCCATGGTGAGCCGAATCCACTGTTCTGGGCCCAGGGCGAGGCAGAACATCATGGCAGAAAGGTGTTGCAGAGGTAAGCTGCTCGGGATATGACAGCCAGAAAGCAGAGAAACAGAGAGGGGGGAAGGGACCACAGGGCAAATTAACCCTTCCAGGGCATGCCCCTAGTGACCCACCTCTTCTAATCATGCCCCACCTTTCCACAGTTACCACCTAGTCACTCCATTCAAACCGGGGTAGACTGATTATACTACAGCTCTCACAATTCAATCAATTCACCTCCTAACTTTCCTGCATTAGCACAGGAACACCTCCTATCCAAACCAGAACTCATACTGAATCTATTACCTATTCATCAAAGGCTACAGATTCTGACTTGACAAGTGGAGTTGTCTGTAGAGCTGGCCCTTAAGGGCCAGAAGCACATGGGGACAGAGTGAACCAGGGAGGTCTGTTGGCCATCTCAGAGGTCTTTTACACAGTGAGATACTTGAAGTTAGGAGGCACCATTGTGGTTCTACATAGCCTGTCAGAACAGGCCTCTAGCCAGAGAAAGTTATTTAAGGAAAAGGGTCCAAAGGAAGAGGAGATGATAAAGGGTAGGATAGTTAACGGAGCTGTATGTAGTCATGCAGCCTAGGTTCAGGAACACTGTCCCATGAGAGTTTTTAATACCAATAAGAAACTAAGCCCAAAACTCATTATTTATTTAAGCATCAATTTTATTCATTTAAGTATCTGCTAATCATCTGTAATTCCAGGCACTACTAGAATGGGCGGCTTGTAAGTTCTCTCTCCATGGTGGTGATCATTCATTCTTTCTTTGCTAACTGGAACATATAATTACTCTTTCCATATTATAAAACAAATCCCTCACCTTATGATTCAAAGAACACATGGAAGCCAGTTGACCTTCTGTATCTGTGGATTTTGCATCTGTAGATTCAACCAAGCATGGATCCAAAATATTTGAAAAACAAGTTGTGACCATAGTAAAGATGTACAGACTTTTTGTCAGTATTCCCTAAATAATACAGTATGACAACCATTTACAGGGCATTTACACTGCATTCAGTATTATAAGTAAACTGGAGATTATTTAAGTCTAAGTGAGCATGTGCCTGTGTAGGTTGTATGCAAATCCTGCTGCATTTTTTTTTTTTATGAGAAACCTGAGCATCCTCAAAAACCCACAGAGAGTCCTAGAAACTATCCCCTTGGGATACTGAAGGATGACCATCTGCTTGGCCTCACCGTCATTCCCTGACCTGATTACTACTATTTATTCCACTTTGAGAAGAACATATTCTTCCTAGAGAATAGCTGAAATGGAAGATCTTGTGATGCATTTACAGGCTCTATCTGTGTAGCTACTGAGGAGGCAGAAGATAAGTCCAAATGGAACATGATTCAGTCAACACACATTTGTGTGCCAAATTGTTATTTGTGGGATGAATTTGGGAGAATTCACTCAGTTCCCAACTGGTGGCACAGTCTACCTCTATGCTCAGTGTCTCTGACTAACCAGAAATTCTGCAAGTTACTGATGTCCATTCAATATGTTCCCTTTCTGTTTATACTGAATTGAGTTGGTATCTACAATTTACAACTCTGACTAATTTGCAGCCTTGTTATTTGTGTTGGTAATTTCCTAAAACAGTTTCTTTAGAGAAATAGACAAACAGATATAGATACAGGAATAGAGGCATACATGGAGGTATAAATATGACTCTCCTGCCTTTGAAAATGTGGCGTGATAGGGACACCATAAATAGGTTGGCTTCCTGCCTTTATTTTTTCTTCCTCTGGGAAGACTTCATGCACTTCCATGAGTTGACTTTGCACCCAATATGTAGTCTATTTCAATACTTACCACCCTGTGTCTGTTCAATAGATAGTTGATGGTATTGAGCAATATTCTCAATAGTAAAATTGATTAACTCAAGTCTTGCTGACAGTTGCTTTAAATCATGAACTAAAGTGATTCGATTTATCTCAAAACAGCCTGAGTTTTGAGTGTATTTGTTGCATCCATTAAATTGATCATAAAAGACCTTCCATGAGAAATCCTTTCATCCCATGCTACACTCTGTATGCAAGTTTTTTATAAGGCTAAATTGAAATAAAGCTGTGTTGAAGTGCTTTAAAAATATCATTTCATGAGTAATATGTCTGGGATGGAATTTCTGAATCTATTTGCTAAGCTGCCATCAATCTGTCACCTAAAAATATTTTCATTAGCCATACTCACATTTACCAATGTTATTGACATAGAAGTCATATGGTGGTGGTTTTGTTGACAGAATGTTGATGAGAACACGATGACAATGCTCATCAGAAGCCTGAGGATACACTGGGGAGAGAGGAAGACTGTAAGCATTGCCCTGAGGAGGAGTGGGTCCCACCAAGTCTTCCAAATCACTGAACTGCAGACAGGGACGTGGCGGAATAGGGAGTTTGTAAGGGTCAGGGATAGAGAAGACATTGAGGAGTTCATTAATAAGAAACCAGACTTTTGCATAGCATGAGTAGATAGCAGGAATGTGAATGGACACTTTTACTGGCCACTTTTCTACTTATTTTATCTCCCTTACTGAATTTGTTTTATTTGCCTTTTTTTTTTTTTTGCAGAGAATAGAGAAAATGGAAAAATAGCTTTTAATTGCAAAATAGTTTTATATTGATTGTGGTAGAATTCTTTGTTACCAGCAAAAGAGATTTACTGCTTCATTTGAGCACAAATTAAATTTACTAAAAATACAGTGATAGTTCACAGATTAGCAACAGGACTGGAGAATGACACTTGGAGGCTACTCAGCCACGCCAAAGTCCTCAAATGACACAGCTGAGCTTGTTGCTGGCTTGCACTATCAACATTGTTCATCCTGACAATTTTCCAGCAGCCAGTGGACACCATTATGAGTACCTCTGACACTTCTGCTCTGCAAACTTCATTTACTTCAATCGTCACAACCATCAGAAAGAATTCTTCATGACTTTTGCAACATTAGCTCCCAAGTTAAAACCACACACAGGTATGTTAGATACTGTACAATAAGAAATAATAAGTGATTACCACAGCCAAGCACATAAATTGATAGAATATACTGGAATTTTTTCTCAACAGTGCATCTGGTTAAAAATTAATTCTACAGAGAAAGGGGGGGGGTGGGTAATGGCAAATGAAATTAGCCAAATTATATTTCTGTATTGTGTGCATGTACAAATATTCTACTACAAACCCCACTATTATATATAATACATCTGTTAAAAAAAAAGAAAGAAGAAAAAAGAAATTGTCATTTGACATAGAAAAGAAAAATGAATTTGTTAAAAATTGAGAAATATTAAGTCCTGCTTCAGGTATTCTCTCTTTTATTGAAAATGCTTATTGTCTACAAAGGGAAGACATTCTAAGTCCCATTCAGTTAAGCCATTCATTTCAATTTAGGATCCTTGTGTCATCTGCTGTTCTCTCCATAAGGTCCAGATGTGACTTCTCCTGGGTCTAATGATCTATAAACTCAAAGCCATTTGTTCCCTATTCAGCACAAATATGCAAGCAAGAGGCAATATTGGAACAGAAAAGATAACCACATAGAAATGCCAATTTGAGAAACAGAGGAAGGGGAAACACAGCACTTAGAATCCATAGCAATGATCAAATTCTAGGCAGCTGGAATCACAAGTGTTCCGTTCTCTACCAAGTTCCATGTCGCTGCTCCTACTCTTCAGGAATAACTCGCCTATTTGTGCTTTCCATGATCCCTGGTTATACTTCCTGGGAGGTTTCTTCTTGCCCGGTATTCTCCAGTCCACATCTGAAATGGGGAAGATCATGACCTCCTCTGTAACTGTTTGGCAATCAAGGACATTTGTGGGTCAGGTCTATAGTGTCTTGGTGGTATCATTTCCTCAAAAACTTAGGCTCCTGAGCTGTTTGCTTCTAGCAAGTTTCATGTGCTAACCCTTTTTCTGTGATACCTTTACCTGTTCATCTTTTTTTTTTTTTATTCTTCGATTCCTTTTTTAAAGGCAACTATCTTGAGGCATCTGCAACAGACGTTAGTGGAAATACAATAGTTTAAGCGTAATATTTTCTAAAGAGATGTATATTCCTTTGTTTGGTTTATTAGGAAGACTGAAAAAGGCTCTAAACAACAATTTATCTCTAGATGTTTCCACGTTTCTGGACACTCCTTATTTTATTCCATTGTTGCTTATCAACTGGCTGATTCTTTATAGAGCTTGTAGATTCTTTATCTATTATCTATACCTGCTAAAAGCAATAAATATCTATCAAACACACATTAACATTCTTACTTTTTCCAGCTGCTATTTTTTAGTACACATTTTTCTGACACATGGTCTGCTTTTCATCTTATCATGAATTATAAGTTTGCAAATATTTTGTTACCATATCATTGAATCATAACTGTTCCAGCCTGTATTCTTACCACTTGTCAAATCTCCATCTAGCCAATGACCAACATTTTAGCTTTTCTGCCAGGGTAACATTCCACCTCTGGTACCAATTCCTGTTAGCACAAGACCAGGCAGCAGTTACAAAGGGCTTCCAGAATGCAATAGTTTAAATAGAAGACAGGCCTATTTTTCTTTTAATTAGCAGTTCCAATATGAATGGCCATGGTGATTTCTACCTTTTCAAAACTTTCTTCTGAAAGTTTTGCTCCATCTGTTGAGCATTTTTGTCATCTGCTTGATTTAATCTGGTCATCGCCCATGTTGAAATTTCAATGGTCAGGTAGGGAAAAGAGAGTACAAAGGAAACACATTAGGGTATTACAGCTCAGACTTAGAAGTGTCACTCATCCTTTCTGTTTGCACTCATTTGGCTATAATGTAGTCAAAATAGGCCATTGACACTTCAAGAATGGCTAGGGCTAGGTGTGAAGGTGCACTCCATTATGTATCTTAAATACATAATGAATTCTTATGAATCAATAAGAAAAAACATAGAAATGAGCAAACATGAGTAGACATTTCACAAAAACTTAAAAAGCTAATGAATATGAGAAAATCTTTAATGTCACATATAATCAGAGAAATGGAGATTAAAAAACAATTAGATGCAATTTTATATTCACCAAATTGGCAAAAATTATAGTCTCACAAAAGCAGGTGTTCCAAAGGATGCAAAACCAAAATATTTTTATATGCTGTTGGTGATAGTATTAATGGAGGCAATTGTTTTGGTAAATACTTTGGTGTTTGCCAGTAAAGGTCAACAAATATGTGTTCCTAGGGCTGTAAAACAAAGAAATTCTTGCTCACAGGGACAAGAACTACCAAGTGCAGGTGACATTGTTTATGATAGAACATTGAAAATATTAAGATATTCATCAATATTAGGAGAGACAAAAAAAGTAGGAGAGACAAACACTTTTTCTTTATATTTATTCAATGGAATATATACATTAATGAAAATGATAACCTACTGTTATGTATTATCTTTCATGGCCCTTAAAAATAATATTGAATAAAAGTTTCAGAAGAAAACCTATTGTACACTTCATTTATATAAAGTTAAAAAACTCAGCAATGGATTGTTCAAGGATAATCAAAGTGCTTTAATTACAAAAAAAAAGAAAGCAATGATTAAAATTCAGAATATCAGTTGAATAGAGGGAGAGGGAAGTAATTCATGAGAGCCATGAAAACAGAATACAAGGTGCTTGTTATCTTCTATTTTTTAATTTGACCAGAGATCACATGAATGTTCATTTTACTGTTATTTAAAAACACACATATACGTTTATTCACTTTTTGGAATATACCATAAATTTCACTATTAAAAAAAAAAAAACTAGCTGGGTGTGGTGGTGTATGCCTGTCATCCCAGTTGCTCAGGAGGCTGAGGCAGGAGGACTGAAAGTTCAAAGCCAACCTCAGCAACATAGTGAGGCCCTGTCCCAAAATATAAAATTAGAAGGGCTGAGGATGGGTTCAATCCCTGGTAACAAAACAACAACAACAAATTAGACTAGGCAATATTGCTGGTGGTGGTATTATAAAGAATGACAGTGTGGGAGATGCCAATGTTTTGTTTGGGTATATTTATTGATGTCCTTTTGGAGCAGTAGTGTCCCAGACACTTCTTACATGCCTTTCCCTAGTTTTATAAGGGTTTTGTACCTCATTACTTAGGGGTTGGGGGAGGGGACCCTCGGTGGTAGGTACAAGTGGAGAAGCTATGCATTTCATATCCCTTGTCTAATCATTAGCTTTTTGTACAACTACAGTGTTTACTGTCTAGGCTTTTTGCCAAAAGCTCCATGCAATTGAACTCCAGATCCCTGCCTGCCCTCCCCCACAGACCCCTCGTCTCTTACTCTGCTTTCCTTGCCATGCCTGAGCACTCGTCCTTTGGACCTTTTCTCCCGCGGGTGTCTCTCATTTTTCCACCTCTGTGCTGCTTCCCTTGAACCAGAGTCTTCTGATTCCATTAGTCTCCTTTGCATTTAGCTAATTTTGCCACCTAGCCTGTAAGAGTTTAGTTTTACTTCTCTTCCATCCCATCACAGCTGCCCCATGATGTGGGGGCGATTTCTGCCTGTAAGTGTCTTCCTGCCTTAAGGGGAAAATGGCAGAATGAATTTTAGTCTTACGAAGGGTAAGAGGCCCTGGGGGCTCCAAGGGGAAGGCTTTCCCTCCAGGTTGCAGCTGTTTCTCTCCTACGGTATCCACAGTCAAATATCTCAGACTGATTTCCTTTTAAAAACTGCTAGTGTGTATGAAAATCCACATTCATCCTACAATGTAACTTCAACCCCTCATTATTATTATTATTATTATTATTATTATTATTATTATTATTATTTGCCAACTAATACTTAATTCTTGGGACATAGTACACCAAGAGAGATTTGCCCCATCTTTGCCCAGAGTTGCATTACAAAATGCCCCCTCTAATGGACTCTGGGTGGTTATAAGCAGAACAGCTAAGGAAGTAACTGTACTGCTGTTAGAATCAGGTTGTCTGAGTTTAGATGACAGCTTCACTCTTTGCCTGTGGCTAACCTTGGACCAGTGACCCAAATACCCTGCATCAACTTTCTCATTCACACAGAAATATCAACAAGACTTATCCCACCGATTAAATGAAATAGTCTATGTTAAGTGCCTGGCACATAGCCAAGTTTCAGTGTTAGTTATTATCATGTCATGCACAAACACATCTGTCAATTAGAACGTTTTCCCTTGTGAACAATGAGTTAGGGGAATGGGGAAGGGCAGAGCAAAGCAAGGGAGAGAAAAATTGGGTAACGTTATCAGCACCGGGTGTTTTATCCAAAATGTTACGTACTTTGGAAAGACAACATTCGTTTCTCTGGTTGGACACGGTGGCAGATGTAAAAACAGTGTGGAACAATGATTGGTTTTAAAGTTAAGTATTTTCTTGGATCTAAGTGGATCACTTTTTAAAAGAACAATCAAAGCTTTTATTTGCTTTTTCAAAAGTTATGCCAGAAAGCCATTTGGGCATATTTGCTTTCAGGAACAGGCTTATAAATCTGTCTTCATTTAAAATTTCCCTCCAAGGAGCAATGTGGCAAATGAATATAAATAAGTGTTGGTTTTTCCTGTTGTTGGTGGGGTTTTTTCCCCCTTTTTCTTTTTTTTTACTGTCAAGAAGACAAGGGCAACACTTGTTAAATTTCAAATTGAATTTGGAACGCAGATTTTGGAAGAAATGTACTTTGGATTCTGTCCTCTCTGGAAAGTTCATGCTACCATTGCAAGGCAAATAGGAGTGAGGTTAGAGGGGCTGCCAGTGCTGGCTGGGCTTGCCAATGGCTGCAGGTTTGCTTTTCTCCCGCCTCCCAACATTTGGGGAGAAGGAGCTGGCTGTTCTTTTAAACAGAAACAAATAATTGGAGCTGTCAGGAAGGTTAAGGAAGGCAAACCCTGTGTATATAAAGGGGACATGATAGACTATAATACTGTGTTCTAGGAATAGCAGGCTACACCTCTCAGGTTCTTCCAGCATCTCAAATCTTAAAAAGATACTTTGTTGCATGGTTTGGAAACACTTCTCCAGCTAGTGCTTTATTTGACATTGCCTTACTCACTTAATCTATGCTAGGGTTTGAGAATTGTAGGAGGATGATTTTAAGCCTGTTTCATGTAACTTTCTCAGTTCCCTAAAGTTGTTTAGCAGTCTAGGATGATAAAGAGATTTTTCTGGAAATTTGTTTCCCAAGTTTCACCATAAGGATATCTGGGACTGTATTTGCATGAAAGATTGGCAAATACTATAAAAGATATCAAAAGAAATAAAGAAAGGAAGATGTCCTCTGTCTTATAAACAGGGTGTTGGCGAGATTGGAGGAAGTTACAAAATGCTTCTAATTTTGGGACAAGATCGTGGTTGGGAAAAGTGATCTGTGAATATAAAATAAAACACTATTATCCTGATTGGATTTCTGGGTGGAGATTGGATCCAAGTTTCTAAACCTGAAAGAGAGAAAAAAAAATACCTTTCAGGGAAACCAAGGGAACAGACCAGCACTTAAAATGACCCTTCAGTTTTAGCACAGGGCTTTCTTATAAAACATTTGGGCTCAGATTCTCAAAGATGATAAGGAGCCCATGGCATGTTCCTTAGCAAAGGAGTGGGGGTGGAGGCATGTTAGCACAAGCAACCATTGAAAGACTTGGGCTGTAAGGCTCCCCATAAAATAGATTAGGAGCTCCAGGTAGGCATTTCTCTTTTTATAACCCAGAAACCCTTAACCTCTACGGCCAATGTAGTCTGGAAGACATGGAAATATATAGGAATATGTTAAATCATGTAATATATGAATTCAGAGTCACTCAGGCAATATAGTAATAAGCCAGCCATTTCTTAGATTTTAGAAAGTATAAACAAGAATTTTTTTTAATATACCTGATATAAGATTGTTGACATTTATTCTGGGGATATTAGAAATTAAAGAACAGATTCCCTGTATTTTGTCTCTTCTATAGATTTGACAACTTATAAGTGGTAATTGTACAACCCTTGTTACAAATATTCTCCAGTTTTCTAGTTGAGCCTAGTCCGTTGTCCCTCCTTGGGCACAGATATTCATAAATAAAGAGGTACAAGTCAATTTTCACACCCTAAACCAAACTCATGTACACAGTTATACACATACCTTTAGGCACACATGAATGTAGATTTATAGCCATCTCAACCCATTCTCATTTGGAGGGACGTGGCTAGGAGGGATGAGAAAATATGGATTGAAGTCCTGGCTCTCACTAATAAATTGGACGACTTAACCTGTTTATGACTCAATTTCTTCAAAGTGAGATGAGTGTGGCTGGAACTTTTTTCTTAAAGGCGGCTTTAAAGGGAGCAGTGATTGGGCAAGCATTTACGGCATTTATAAGGAAAAAAGTAAATGAAAATACAGGACAATTCTTGGGAAACTTACTCACATAGACTTGTAAGGTAACTTTATGCCAAATGATAAAATCTTGGGCCCTATATTGATGGGATGGTTTCATGTCACAGAATTATAATGCTGAAATGATTTTTCTCCATCTACGAAGTTGATATTTTATTTTCCTCCACAGCTTCCCATCCATTGCTAGTAGTTCTAATTATTATGAAATTCTTTCTTACATTGAGATAAAGTCTCCCTATTCTTGATGTGTCTCATTATTTAAATCCATTCTTTTCCAACCAAAATGTGGAATAGGAGGGAATAAGAGTGGGTAAGAAAAATGGGCCAAAAATAGCTCCCACAGAGAATATCCAAATTCTATTATGCAAATGAAAACGTGCCTACCCTCCTTAGCCATCAAGGGAATGCAAACTAAAACCAGAATGAATTATAACTGCACATGATTCAGAATGGCAGGAAAATTTAAAGTCTAACAAGAACAAATGTGAACAGGGGTGTGGAGCAACAGGAACTCTTATACACGGCTGGTTGGAATGTCAAATAGCACAAGCACTGTGGGAAACTGCTAGAGGTAACATATGTCTATCTTACAGCAGGTGGTGGGAAATGCATAGCCAAAAAGAAAAACCACTGAAACACACAGAACATGAATGAATCACACAGAAATTAAATTCAGTAGGGAAAAAAAAAAAACCCAGAACAGAATAGAAGACCACATACTATGTGATTTCACTCGTTTGAAGTCCAATCAAGTTCAGAATAAGGTTTATCTCTGTTGGGGTGGGAGGTATAGACAGAATGGAAAGGGACATGATGAATACATATGGGATATGGAAATATTTTGTACCTTGATTTGCATACCAATTACAGGAATAGATGTATATGCAAAAATCATCAAGCTATATAATTATTAGTATACCTTATGCTCTATGTTCATCCTTCAATAAAATAAATAAGAAAATCTGAATAAATCAAGCAAACAAAAAAATATATGGAATGTGAAGGAGGGAGGAAAAAGGTTGGGATACGAAAAATTAAGAGGAAGGACTGTGCCTTGGGTGCAGAACAGGCAAGGAACTGGGGGCTGAAGATATTGTATTGAGTTAAACCAGAGGCATCCTAGAACATGAAAATAACACAGTGAGTTAGAATAGTTCTGTAATAGTATTCCATTCTGACCTGGCATCTGGGAAACTACCATATTGGTCTATAGGGGGTGATCTGGCCAATGTACCATAGCATCTACCCCTCATACCATATGCTTCTTGTAGTAAGTTCACTCAATCTGCAACTTGCTTCTGAGTGTCCCACTTCCTGGGTAAGCCTACAAGAAAGTCAGTGGGATGAACATAGATACTACCACTGCCAGAGACTTCAAAGTCATGATTGCCATCATCTTTTCCTTCTATTATCCATTCTCCCTGAAGCTCCACTGATCTAGGTGACTTTTCTTACAAAGTGATTCAGACCCTCATCCCTGAGTGGTATGAACTCCAAGACGTTATGCCCTTCTCAGTCTGTGATTGTTGAACTTGTCCATTTTCTATCAAAATTGGATAGGAATATATGAAGACATGCCCTGTGAGCAAACCTATCCTTACTTGAATGGAGGATTGAAAGCACAAAGTTCCAAAGTGGGCATATTAGTAAGCAAGACCACTTCTATTTCAACCTCTTGGGATCCTGGGTCCATATATTCTACCTATTGAAGATACAGCATTGTATTATGGTCTTTTAACTTAATACAGAAGACTCAGCTAATTCTGAGTCAGCTGATTTAGCTCCTGGAAGCTGGCACTCTACCCTTGCAGGATGTCATCTTCAAATTTGTGCTTTAGCTTTAAAGGACCACCCCATCATCCTATCCACTTGGAAGATCCTGGGTGGTATGATATGGGATGGGATCAGTAGATTCCAAGTGCTCACAACTGCACTTTTTTGGTGGAAAGTAGTCTCCTAGTCTGAAGCGATATTCTCCATTATCCTGTGTCAGCAGACCCAGTACTCTGTATGCTTTCAGGTACTGGTGCTCACTGGGGACTTGGGAACAGGAAAAGCAAACTCATACCTGGAGTGGTATGAGTCTGCGTTTAATAGAGGGGTTTAGATACCTGCATTTAACCAGCTGTCCTATGGAGCCTCTCAAAATCAGTTCCAAAACATTGAGCAGAATTCCTATTTTTGTCAGTGACTTTTATTAAACTGTTCTTTGGTATCAAATGTATCATGAAGTTGCTATTACAACTTTCTCATCTTTTTAAATTTTACTTTGTTTTTACTTCAGCAAGTTCAGAAGATTTAAGGCCTAGACCTCAAACCATCTTCGTAGTTGTCTGTGGGTCAGCACCCATAGGCCTGGAATAGTATGAGTTTGACTGGATTTACCTTTCAGGGTTGAAGAGGTCCAAAGTAGTCAATTTGCCAAATAGATGATTTATTCCTTCTAAGGATAATGCCACATCAGGGCACTATCTGTGTCGGTTTGTACTGGTGGCAATTTGAATGCTCAGAGTGGAAGAAAGTTCAGGGCCATTTTATGTATAGGGGTCTATGCTTTTGAAAGGCTTCTTCTCTGACCTCATGAATACTCTATGTATGTATTAATTGTGCCAGAACAGGGTGGCTGATGGCAACTGACTGAGACATTCTGTAGACTTTCTTGTTGAGTGCTTCTCCATGATGAATGCTCTCAGGTGGGTGTTAACTTGCAATGTGCAGTTCTTCACACTGAGTGTCCAGTTCCATAGGTATACCCACATGCCCCTTCCCCCTTCTTTTTCTAACTTTCTACCTGTGTTTCTTCTGCTGGACTACTGACCAATGAGCCACACCATTGACAACTGCCTATGAGTCTGTAAATATTTATAGCAGACCGCTTCACTTACCTTACAAAGTAGGTGACCAGGGATATGGCCCAAGTCTCTGAGGATTGGAAACATTTCCTTTCACTGGTGTTTTTCAATGGTACCTGGGAACAGGCTATATGAGAGTAGCAGTTTAGTTTTGGCTTGTACCCACCTGCCAAGTCAACCTTTCTTCCTCTTCTGCCAGCTGTCCTTGGGATACCCACAGGTGTAGCCATCGCTGTAGGTTGAAGGAGAGGTAGTGATTACAGTGGACAAATAGGGGTCAGGGCTGCCACACTGACACTCTCTGGCCCTGGATCAGGTCCATAAAGTAAAGAGAGATCATAACTTTTTATTGAAGCAGCTGTATCAGCCTCCCAACCTTTTTCTTTGGTTTTATAAATTGAACAGTATACTTGCTGGCTTTCTATCTATCTTCACCCTAGGGATTCTACGTCCTATTAACCATCTTCATAGCTGTCTGTGGGTCAGCACCCCTAGTTGCCACTTGACCCTAACACTTATTATGATCATTTTATACACTTGCTTTGACTGTTCAGCACCTCCAACTGGCCTCCATTATTTCAACAGCCTCTCACCCTCAGTGCCATCAGAGACAGTTCTATATGGCATACTGTCCTCAGCCTGGACGACAGAAGATGGGCAACTCGGAGTGTCTCAATGAGGCTAGTTTTGTCTGGGCTCTTCCACTGTGCAGAATCACCTTGTGGGTTTCCTCTTCTTACACAGTCTGTTTCCTCTAGTATCCTCATTTCTCTGAGCCTCTTGATTCCTTACACCCAGTTTGCCACCACTACTTTTGGCATTTCTGCTCTATTTAGTGTGGACCAGCATTTACCCCAGGCTTTCAAGAACTAGCCTCTTAGAAGATTGGCATTTTCTCATGAGAACTGTGCCAAGGTGTCATATGCTGTGTCTCAGGAGAATATTCACATAGATAACCCTATGTGATTTGATATTCCATCTCCCTGGATCTTGTATTCTCTGGGCCTGATTGCACAGTTCTCTCCCAGCTCCTCTGGTCTGTGCTGCTTCAGGGAACAGCCCTCTATCCTCCCTTAGAATGATACAGCTGAATTAGTGCTGCAAGGCAGATGCCTCTGGATTGTCTTCCAAATGGTGGGGAGGAGTGCTACTCTTTAAGAGGGAAGAGTGGGCCACTTCTGCAGGGTCAGTGTGTACAGGATGATGTGAGTTTTCAAGTTTCTTGAATATGTTGGCCCAGATGTCCCATCCCAAATTTTACCCTCCTCTTCCTTTCTAATTAAGGCTTTCCTCGAAGCATAGCAGACTTGCTGGGTTGGATAACTTAATAATCTCTGGATCCCCGAGACAGGTTCCTTGATTTTTTTTTCTACCCTCTAGCTATAGGGAAGATGAGAGTCTTTTAAAATGCAATCAATGAGCCCCTCTGACTTTTACAATTTACCTGATATTAGTCATTAATCACTCTAGTGATTTTAAAGCATATCAGCAAATTTTGACATAACAGCCAGCCTTCATGACTCCTAACAAATAGAATACAGTTGAACTGATGCTGTGTGACCTTCAAGGCTAAGTCATAAAAGGCAATAGAGCTTCCACAGGACTCTCTTTCCCCTCTTGGCACTTTTTGTCTAGGAACCCAGCTACTGAGGTATGAGAAAGCCACGCCCTGGAGGGGCCGGGTGTGTAGATTCTAGCTGACAGCCAGTGTCCATCACCTGATTTGTGAGTAAGCCAGTGCTCATGTGAGTCCAACCTCTAGCTTTCCAGTTAACCCCATCTGATGCTGAGTGGACAAAGGATGTGCTATTTTCCAGTAAGTTAGCTAGTAAGTTTTGAGTTGGTTTGCTCCAGAGCCATAAACAGCCAGGACAGTTCCTCTCAACTTTCCCTCGTCTTTCTCCAGTGCAACTGCAGCATTTACTAATTGCCATCCAGTGTTGCAATTTTTATAATCACTACTTTCCTGTTATCTTCGGAACATGCAATATTGTACCAGCTGGCACCTTCACTTTCAATGGTTTCCCCTCCAAGTTCTCCCTTGGAAAAAATCCTTACCAGTTCGGCACAGTGGTGCATGCCTATAATCCCAGCAGATCAGGAGGCTGGGGCAGGAGGATCGCAAGTTCAAAGCCAGCCTCAGCAATATAATGGGGTCCTAAGAAACTTGACAACACCCTGTCTCTAAATAAAAAATAAAAAAAGGGCTGGAGTCGTGGCTCAGTGGTTAAGCACTTTGGTACCAAAAAAAAAAAAAAAAAAAAAAGAAAAAGAAAAGAAAAAGAAAAAACCCTTACCAAATGCAGAGTTATAACATATAGCATGCAAGCTTTAAACACTCCACCTGCCACCAGCATAGGGGTCCTCACTGTAATCTGACCAAGGGGTGATGCAGCCCCAAGATTCTACTTTAAATTCTGTTCCCAAGGATCACTTTATAACCTTTTGTCACAGGTAACCTGATGATGGGCTTTGTCTGAAAAGAAAATCTGTGTACAGGACTTTTATTGGGTATTACACTTAGAAATAACACATGTAAGGAAAAGACCATCAAAATTAGATAGAGGGGGAAGATGAACTGTGATGCAGATTCAAAGATTCAAATTAGACCTCAGCAAATAACATGAAATACTCTGACGGTGGATTGGTCATTTAGACTTGTTCCAAATTCAGGGCAGGGATCTAAACCTTTAAATCTTGTATCAACATTGGGAGAAGGTATAATCTTGAGTGAGTCACTGCTCAGAGGACAACCCCCAGGTTGGGGTACAGAAGGAGTCCTCAGAAGCCATCACTCTTTAGGAACTGAATGAATAAATCCCAGAATGAATCCTGTGAGAGGATCTCGGAGACATATCACAATATTTACTGCAGGGATTCTGTCTCTGGATTAGCAAAGGTGATGGAGTTGAAATCATGACAGCAGGAAGCTAAGGAATTGTCAGAGTTAGGTGAAAGGAGGTAGTGATTAGCTATGCATCCTTTATATGATCAGTTCATTCCAGATCATGGAACCCCATGCAGCTATCAAATAAATGTTTTCTTTTATTCCAGACACTGGATGCTCATGCATATATATATGCACTCATTGCTGAAATTATTCACTTTCACTTTTTGTAATGTAGTTGCTCTCTGAGCTGGCTCAGTGTCATTCATCACAGCACATTTAGAATCAGCTCCTTAAGGAGATTTCCTTTAATAGCTTTACTGACTTTCCTTTAGTTCAGCAACAGCCCACTAATTCCTTTTTATCCTACCCCAAATGTCCCAAATATTTTCATATTGCCTTAAAATATTTATCTTGGGCTGGCTTCCAATCTTGCTTGATTCATCTCATCTTGCTTCAAGGGGAAATATCCTTTGATGTCAATAGTAAACTACTTTCTTGAAAAGCTACATGTGGTTATTTGAGAAGATAAGAAAAAAAATCTTGGTAAGATCCCTCAGTTAGGCTGTCAAGTCTTTCATTCTTTTAAATTGACCCCTGGTGAGGAGTTCCTGTTGACCCTGTACAAGTAAATATTTTTCTTTTCTTTTCTTTTTTTTTTTTTGGTGGGGGTCACTTGGTTTTATCCTTAAGGGAGTGACTTGATCCCTTGCACGCTATCTTGCTAGGAGAGAGTTAAATACAAAATAAAGGAATATATTACCTAAATGGAAAGAAAAAGAATTGGATAAGCATGTAAAAGCCAAAAGTACTATTTGTAACAAATAAATTGCATGAATTAATGTCCTTAAAATAAAAGTAGTTCTTAAAACCTGTTAAGAAAAGCACAGGCAGTCCAACAGTAGCCATGGGCACATCTTGACAACTCATAAAACATCACCTGTTTTTCATCGTGTGGTGGAATTGATGGGGTATTTTTAAATTTTCTTCTGTATCTATTTCTGTCCTTTTCAAATTATATAAAATGATCATACATTATTTTAAAACTTCCTGTTGATGGCAAAAAGAATAGTTTGAAAGAGCACTCTGGTAAGAATAGGGTTGGATTTGGAGGGAGTTGGAAGAAGGGTGAGTCATGCTGTGGAGGACAGAGTGTCTGAAAAGAGGCAGTGTCTACAGGACGAGGAGGAGGTTCAAACTCCAGAAATCTTCAGAAAGGAAACAAGACATGATGCTTAACAATATTCTAAATTTGTGTATATGGATTTGAAGTTTGGGGGAAAGATTATGGATTTATTAGTACTGTTGGTTCCTAAGTTATCCTATAATGATTTATCTGTACAAGAGATATTAGGATTCCAGAAGGTTTCTTAGGACTCTGGGAGTTAAGTAACCAAAGAAGCACACAGCAGCTGTGATTATGAGATGTTCATAGACGTTTCAAGATGAAGAATTCCCACAACAGGAAATTTTAGAAACCTGATATTAACAAACTTGTATTTAGGGCATGGAGTTTTTCAGAGCCTTTAGTATACTGAAGTGCACATGAATCAGTAATAGTGGTAAGTAGTGCTCAGCATTTTCCAAAACTGTCTGACAATGGGCTGGTTTTCTCAGAGTATCTCTGGGAGAAATGTTCTGTGATACTAATTGGAAACTGAGATTAAATATTTGTAAAACTATTTTAAACACACTGGTTTAGTGAGCTTTTCTGCTGCTGTGACTAAATGACCCAACCAGAACAATTGTAGAGGAGGAAAAGTTTATTTGGGGGCTCATGGTTTCACAGGTCTCAACCCACAGACAACAGCAGGCTCCATTCCTCAGGGCTTGAGGGGAGGCAGGACATCATGGCAGAAGAGTGTGGCAGAGGGAAGCAGCTCACATCATGATCAGGAAGCAGAGAAAGACTCCACACTCCAAATATAAAATATATACCCCATAGCCATGCCCCAATTCCCATTGCCTCCAGCCACACCCTACCACTTCAGTTACCACTCAGTTAATCCCTATCAGGGGATTGATTCACTCATAGGGTTAAGGTTCTCTTAACCCAGTCATTTCTTCTCTGAACTTTCTCTGAACTTTCTTGCATTTTCTCACACATGAACTTTTAGGGGACACCACAAGTAAACCATAAACAATGTACTCTGGACTAAAAGCAGAGAGAGAGAGAGAGAGAGAGAGAGAGAGAGAGAGAGAGAGAGGTGGAGCAAGAGGAGGGAGAAAACAAGGAAGGAAGGAATACATGATAATAACAAATCTCTAATGGTTTATGTCAAGAGAGGTAAGATGGTAAGAAATAAAGCATGGAAACACAGATAAAAGAAAAATGATCAATAATCCAGTAAAGAAGAGCATGGGGCAGCCTCCCCCATGGACTTGCCCAGTCTAGCATCCAAAAGGAGTTTTCTTGGTGTGAGGGTGTATGCATCTGGATATCCCACAAAACCTTAGGATATTCCTACTAAACCTTGAAGTCAGTGTGTAGCAATATTTCCCTTTATAAATTAATGCTGTTTATACTGCAGCCTGAAGTATCTTGCATGATTAAGTCAAGTTGAGCTTTATGAACTTCTGGAGCATCATAAACAGTTCTTGAATTTTTAAAACTGAGTCAAAAGAAATGCAGTCAATACTCTAAAGTAGTTCATCTCTCCATCCTCTGCCATTACCTTCCACTTTTCCATGGACTTTCTATTAAACTTCAACAATCTCTTGGGGATCAATCTTTTTCATTTTGATATCACTACCTTATAGAAAAGTGATGGACCCATGATTGGTACTGGAAGAGCACAGACTTTCATTTTTTCATGAAAGGCTGCAGTAAGAATAATTGTAGTTTTTGCCCTTTGAGTCCTGCAACAAAGGGTCCAGTGTTAGATCCAACCATGAAGCATATGGTGCAACCATTCCTTTCAGCCATGGGTCTTCCGCTATGCCCCTGAAAGCTGTGCTCCCATGCCTGGATCATACATCAGTCTTGAATGAATTCTAAATAGATAATGAGGCTGTTCTTTGATGCTGAATTTGCTTTTGATTCACCTTCTAATATTCTTCACTTTGCCAACAAATATATGCAACCAACTGTAAGAAGAAGGAAGTTGCATTTGCAGGAAGTTGGCATTTCCAGGTCTTGGTTGAGTCATTGTCTCCAGAATGGTTGATGAATGTAGCATTTTTAGGATCCTGTTGTCATCCTTATAATATGAGCTGATTCATGTTTTCTTGGTTTATATTCTCTTTGTATTCTGTCATGAGAAGAAATGTGATTTGCTCTTTTCAAAATGGAGCATGAATGGCTATTCACATTTAATAGGTTTACAAACACATATATTCCACTTGGTCAACGTTTCTTGTTTTGAGTGACTGCCCATCCACTCCTCCCCACTGAAGGAGCAAGAGGAAAGGAGGGAGTTAGGTAGGTTGGGAATGGACAATGCATCAAATATTAAAAAGCTGAGGTCAAAGCATTACCGTTTAATGCCATCATGTTTCACAGAATGTATGAGCCATTAAAATTCCAATATCATACCATATTATTGTGATAAAGGTTGTAATGAGAACAAGGAATGACAACAAATGAATCTGTCCTAATGGCCCTGGTGATAATATGAGAAAGAAAAGGCATAAACAAAGCCTATTGCTCTTATAACATTAAAATGAGAATCTAGTGCTCGTGCTCTGAAACCCCAGACTCCAGCAATATATCGGAAAGAGTAAAAATAACATCAAGATGATTAATAATGTCATATCTTAGTGGACAATGGGAGGTAATTAATCATTGGCAACACCAAAACGTGATAACCAGTTATAATCTGTTTTTGCTCAGGCTTAATGTGCTTCTTTCATTGCTTGTGTTTGTAATGCAGTAGTAGAAAGAATTTGTGCTATATATGCTATGGTTGTTAAGAATTCAATCCATCCTTAGTGTCAGAAGTCTAACTCTGCATATATTAGTGATACAATCTTTATATACTCACCTTTCCTGAATCTCAGTTTCCTCATCTGTAAAATGAGATAAAGAAGATATCTATTGCAAAGGTTTGCCATGAAATGAAGAGCACAGACCATAAACACTGAAAACACCAGCAATTATGATCTCCCTTATAATGCAACCACTTTCCCAGCTCAGTAGGCAAATTTCAAGGCAGTTTTATATGAGTAAAGTTTACTTGAGGAAAGGAAAGATTTACTTACCCTTCACTCCAGCATAATCTTGGGAGGTGTCTTCACCTCCTACCTCATTTGGGAAGTTGGAGTTTTTGTTGGCATATCTCACAGTGATTGTCACATGGATAGGTCAGATGGGGTGCTGACAAATTTTCAGAGCTCCTTTGAGAATAATTCCAGGAGAGACAATGTGCTAACCTCCCAGGCTGGGCAGCCTTAGTGGGCAATAAGATCGCCATACCCTCCAGATTGCCTCTGCCCCGGAGGTGAGAGAAGCTTCTAGTCCTGGCCGGAGCTCTCAGCCTCTCTTGTGCTTTCTGGGGACAGCGACTTCTCCCTTTTCACACTCCTTTCTCCAAATACTGTGAAAGTCATTTAGCTTCTTGGCATGGGAAAACATCACTAATCAAGTGTACAACCAAATTGTTTTTCTCTTAGGTTAAACAGTTGTTCGCTATGTTTGGTCGTGTTTGCCTTTAGCAACGGTTTTGTGATTCCACTGTGCCGAACATATACAGAATCAGAGAAATAAAAAAAAAAATTTTTTTTCCAGGAACTCAGAGATCTGGAAACAACCTCCATTATTAATACTTCAAATATGATCCCACCATAGTGGGAAGTAAAGATTTATACCTTTAATATAAGTTTAAAAAAAACAGTAATAGTCTCTTTAACACACATTTGGTATTTTGATGTCAGCAATCACTTGTAACAGGATTCTAAGAGTAATACGTGTTCATTGTTTTCTCAATTTGAATCTCTGACCCTGATGCAAAGGGTCAGAGGCAAGTTGTTTATTTGGGAAGTGATTCTGAGACAGGGAGGGCAGAACTCCTAGTAAGGGAGGGTCAACAGTAAGCAAAGCACTAATGAGTCAGCCACTGCTGTGGGCCACTGGGGACGCTCTGAGATGTATGTTTGAAAATGATCTCACACAGGGAAATATGGGGTCTGATCCACCAATTTATGTCGCTCACCAGGAAAGCATCTCTCTTGAAACATTAACCTCTCCAGGAGTTTTGACCTGCCTCGTGCAGGCCACGCACATCCCCACCTCAAAGCCCAGAGACAGGAAGCTGTTGATAAGTACAGTTGGTGTGCTCTGAAACTGTTTGTTGAAATTGCAGGTCAATCCGGGGTGGGCTAAGCAGATCTAAACAATTTGCAGCATCTGCTACCTTTATAAAAATAAAGAAAACACCATAATTTCACCACACAAAGATCACTACTGTTCATGTTTCTGAGATGCCTTTCCAAGAGCATATTCAGACAAAATGAGATGGCAAGTATAATCTTGTTTTAAACTATGCTTCTCCCCATAGTAGGACTGACACTACAAAGCAGGTGTGATTCTTAGAAGAAGATTATAGCACAAAGCTGAACCTGAATTCTTTCAGTAAATTTCTCTGGCTATTTGAAACAAAGGAGATTTTTGAAAACTGAATATAGTTACTTATCAAATTATTGGAAGTATGCAAGGGGTGGGTGCCAAGCTTGGCCTCCTAGAATCTCCACAGAAGTGGCCTGCCAGGGGAGCTGCAGTCTGCCTCAATCAGGAAGATGGGGAAATTTGGAAGACACTCCAGGAACTTCAGGAATGTGCACCACTGGAGGCAATTCAGGGGCCAGGAAGCTGCTAGCATCACAATGGAGTCACACTGCACCTGCTGGATATGCAAGATTAAAAAACAAACATGCTGGTACCCAACCTCCATCCCCATCAAGTTAGAAATGAGAACGTACTTAAGAATAGAGTCTGTTGCCATATTTCTCAAAACCTTCAATTTCATCCAACTTCTGTCTTTCAAATCTTCCAGAAATACATCTGATTGGTAGTTGCCAAATCCCAACTACAAGGAAGACAGGGAAATGCAGCCTTTAGTCTTACCATTTTGAAGTATAGGAAATTGCACCAGAAGGACATTCAAGGGACTCAAGAGTAAGTGAACCCACAGTGTCCTTCACAGTTATTTCTTCTTCAAAGTAAATGCATCTGTATTCATTCAACCACACTTTTTTAATCATATTAATGATCAAAGATATAGTTTAGACTTAAGTGCAGCCAGCATGAAGTCTTAGGGCAATGTAAAGTTAATTGGCCCCTAAGTTGATCAAAACTATAACTTTAGAATCACTAATGACACTAAACATATTCATATACTTTAGTATTAACAACCTAATTTTAAATCCATAGATCTAGGCTTGCAGAATTCAACTAAAATGAATTCATTTAAAAATAATATCCAGGAGCATATTTGAGGAATCAGGAAGGAAGATGAACTTCCCAGAAGACTAGAGAGATGGGCCAATATTTTATCTCTTTTTAAAAATGTAAAGAGGCTGAATTTGGGGAATTAGCTCCTGAATGCCCCCACCCCCACATTTTTGCAAGAAATAACAAAGTTGAAGTTCAGCTTAGTTACATGAGGAAAGGGGTGCTATCAGGTATTCTCTCTTCTCTGTCACTAGATCTGTCTTATCTCTCAACTCTGCCTCTGTCTGTGCACCTGTGTAAGATTCATATTCTCTTTTCTGTCAAAGTTAAATCCTGTAGTCTGAATGTCCTGATATTTAAATGTGAGCCATTTTAAGTTACAAAAACATATGGCTAAAATATAGCTATTCTGAGGTCTCTTTCCTATATATCATATATCTACATATGGGCAGGAATGTAGACTCTGCTACCTTGTCACAAGACCCAACTATAATTGTCCTTTGTCCTCAGGCTTCCAATCATAATGCATATAGTGTCCTAAGTGATCCAGTCGTAACTGTAGCCCTTCCTCTTGCCCTCCCCAATTTTAATCTAGCCAACTGGGCAGATTGTAACCTCAAGTTCTTCCTATCAGAGCGAGGGGCAGCACTGTGTTAGGGATATATGAGATGAACTGCTTTACTAAGTATGCTTACTTGCCCAATTTTCTTTGGAAGGACAAAGTCAAGTCTGCCTAGCAGAGCTACTTCAGAGCATGCATCTGATTTCTCATGGCACCCAGATATTTCTAACACCTGCTTTGTTTCTCTCACCTGATTAATTTGCCAGAGCCGTCATAATAAATTACCACAAATGTGGCAGTTTAAAACACTAAGACTCTGCTGGCCGTGATGGCACACGCTGTAATCCCAGTGACTTGAGGCAGGAAGATCGAAAGTTTAAGGCCAGCCTTGGCAATTTAGCCTAAGCAATTTAGCAAGACCCTGTCTCAAAATAAAATATAAAAAGGAATGGGGATGGGGCTCAATCCTTACTACCAACACACACACACATACACACAAACAAATTTTAATCCCTCCCTGTTTTCAAAGCCAGATATCTGGGGTGTAGGCCTTAGAAATGGTAGATCCTTCTGGAGGTTTTGAGGGGAAAACCATCCCATGCCCCTCTCTTGGTTTGTGGTAGGTCACTCCTTAGTTTAGGGATGCATTGCTCTAATCTCTGCCTCTGTCTTCATGTCATGTTTTCTTTCCTTCTTTTCTAAGAGAATATTTTACTGGATTTAGTGCCAAATCTATTCCACAATGTTCTCATCTCTCAAGGTTCTTAACTTCGTTTTATCTGCAGACCTATTTACTGAATAAGATCATATTCATGGTTGTGAGTGGACATATCTTTTGGGGGGAACCTCCATTCAAATCGCTATAACCTCCATTCAAATCGCTATATCTCTAATAACTGGTTTTCTAGGTATGATCATGGAATTTTATTCCATGAAACTTGAATTAACATATGATTCCTTGGTAATCATGGTCAAAACCAATACTCTTCAACCCAAGAACTGGTATCCCTATATTTACATGGTTCAGTGTCACAAGGGGGCAAAATTGCGACATATGCAGTCGAGGTGAAACATAAAGAATGTCCACGCGCTTCTGACCCTTTCAATGCTTTATTCACTCAAATTACTCAATACAATTTCACTCTATAGGTTCTTAATCAAGAAAACAACAATCCTTAATGCTAGGGACTGCAATAGACATAATCAATTTACAGCAAACAATTCTAGATTAATTCTAAGCACTGCAAAACACACTTAATCACAATAGGCTAATGACAGACATTTCCTCTGCATGTTAAGTTCAAAAGTCTTAAGTCTTAGGCTTTATGTCCAGCAGATGCACACTCATTTAGACCACAGTGACTAGGTCTAGAACCAAGGCAGGCTTTTCCTGGCGTGGAGTGGATGATCGGTTGAGGAGAGTGTCATAGGGAGAAGTTGCAGCTCTCACCAAGGTCCAGAGGAGGCGGTAGAATTTGAGAGTGGTGAGGATCACACAGAGGCTCAGGAAACTATGGCAAGTGATGGGATGTCAAGTCCTCATCAGGCTCATCCTTGTTTTGGCTGGCTGAATCCCTGTTCATTTGCTCTATTATTATACTAAATTTTGGGGGGTTTTGACCCTCCTTTCAGTCCTTATCAGCTACCACCGGATTTCTCCATGACATAATTTACCCTGGGGTCAGAAGCATCTGGTCTGGTGGTCTCCACCCTGATCTTCTTGCCTTTCCCTCTTATCAGGCGAGGACAGCCTGCCAGGGGCTTCACTCTGTTTATCAGGGTGAGCGGAAGTAACTTGTATGAGGCCATATCGAAGGGTTCTGTGGGTATGCCTAGTGAAACTGCAGGTTTCAAACTGGAGTTTTAAAAACAAAGTTGCTTAGTCTCAGGCCTAAGGCCATCCTAACATTCAGTCAGTAACCTCATTTGCTAGAACTCTACAGTAATTAATTGTTGTGGGACAGATGAGGCTGGATACTGATGATTTGGCAGGAAGCAGGTTTATTAAGTGCAGCCAGGTTCAAAAAGGGGGCTTTTGCCATAGTTCATCAATCCCTCTGAATCTCGAGTTCAGAAAGTTTCAGAACTTTATACCCAGTGTGTAGGGGGTGGGGCTCAGAGGCTCACAATCTGCAGAAGTCCACACAAAAGCAGATTTTTCCCAATGTTTTGAGCATTGAACCCAGGCCTGGGTACAAATATGCAAATACCTCTGGGAGGCCATGGGTTAGTCTTTCTGATCACACCCTTCTTCTACACCACACCTGAAAACTCTGTTGCAGAAGTGTTTGCTGATAGTGTAAGAACAGTTATGGTGAGAGTCTCTGGAGAAGCTTAATTAAGATTTTCTGTGTAGGAGGGGGTGCCCTTACATAGTCATCTTTAATTTAGTGCAATCTCAATGAGAAGACCAATTCATTTTTCTGAAGTCACTTAACTTTTTCTAATGTTATTTTATAAACTTTTTTTTTTTTTACCATGGAAAATCTCCAACATAAACAATAATAAAAGTGGTGTACTTACCACTCAGCTTCAAAAATTATGAACCAAACTTCTTTCATTTTTGCTTCACAACATTAGAACATTTTATAGCCAATCCCAGTCATCACAAAACTTAATCTGTAAATAATTCAGTATGTATTTCTAAGAGATGAGGCTCTTTATAAAAATCATAAACACATCATCACACTTAAAGGTAACAGTTCTTTAGAATTATCTAATTGAATAAGAATAGATAGTGCCACTGTCGGGCAGTCAGGGTAATGGGACCATCAAGTTTTTTTTTCAAGTGTAAAGACCATGAAGCTAACCAATGGGAACACTCCAGCCAATTCCTCTGTCCCAAACGTGGAAAATGGAAGTGGGAGTGAAGCTGCATGGAAGTGATAGGAAGGATTAAAACTCAAAGGGCTAAAGGGCACAGGCTACATTCTCTATGATACTTTTTCAATACCTGTTTAACATAGGGTTTGACCAATGGCTTTGATACTTTTCAATGTCTGTTTAGCATTGATTTGGGCCAACACTTCTCCTCAAAACCCATATAAGCCCCTGGGCTAATACACCAAAACAAGTTTTTCCTATGGTCATATCCCCTCTCTCATCATGGGAGTTTTGTCTCTTAGTTTAAATAAATCCTACTCCATTCACTCTTTCCTTCTGTCATTTCTCCATGGATTTTATTCTTCAAATTTGTGAGACAAGAACCCAGAAAGAAATTGGTGAAGCAGAAAATCTACTGTCATCTCAAACTCCAGTTTTGTAATGACTAATCATTGCTTAAGTACCCTTCTCTTTTCTTTTCATATTTGAAACAGGATCTAAACAAGGTCCACATAGGGCAGTTGGTTGGTATTTCTCTTAAGTTTCTTTCAACTTGTAAAAGTTCCCGTTTGTTTTTACTCTTACCATTTATTTATGGATGGGATGAGATTGTTTTACAGCATATCCTCACAGTCTGGATTTTAGTGTGGTGTCTTTTGTTATGTTCCTCTATCCTTGAATTTCCTTTACAGGAGTAACTAAATATTGTAGCAATGAATAATGAAGAACGATTAATTAATTTTTTTTCTTTCCAAGGTAGCAAGATTCTACAGGCTAATTTTGTATACTCCCTGCCCCATTCTCAATAGCAATTAAAATTGACAAAATATCTGAGATAAACAATAAAAATGTGAAAAATGTAATGAACAGAACTTAAAACACTCCTAAGTGTTCTAAATGGAAAAATATCTATGTCGATTTGTAAGGATGGCCTTAGCCTAAGCAACTCCATTTTAAAATTCCATCTTAAAATAAACCTGCAGTCTCACCAGGCAAGGCCACAGAGCCCTCGGATATGTCACTGGCCATAGCCTGATAAAACAAGTCACTTTCCACAATCCTAATAAGAGTCAAGGTGAAGTCACCTGTCATTTGTCATTACCCTGATAAGAGCCAGAAGGGTAATATCAGGGTGGAAACTGCCAGACCATATGTCCTCTCTAAGATGTAAGATGTCACTAAGAAACTTGGTAACAGCTGATAGGGACCAAAGGAGGTGCATAAACCCCAAAATTTACTATACATAATGGAACAAATGAAAAGACATTCAACCAGCCAATACTGAGGCCTACATGCTGGGGAGTCTGATGAGGACCTGGACTGACATCCCAACTCTTCTCATCATATGACTGATCCTCTGCATCATCCTCACTGCTGTCAAACTCCCTATCTAGAATTCATCTATTCTTCCCGTGTCCCCCTCCTTCTCCCACTATGAGTCAGCCTCCTTATATCAGAGAAAACATTTGGCATTTGTTTTTTGGGGGGGATTGGCTAACTTCACTTTAGCATTATTTTCTCTAACACCATCCATTTACCTGCAAATGCCATGATTTTATTCTCTTTTGTTGCTGAGTAAAATTCCATTGTGTATACATACCACATTTTTAAAATATAATTATCAACTGAATGGCATCTAAGATGGCTGCACAGTTTAGCTATTGTGAATTGTGCTGCTATAAACATTGATGTGGCTGTGTCCCTGTAGTATGCTGTTTTTAAATCCTTTGGGTATAGTCCAAGGAGAGGGATAGCTGGGTCAAATGAAGGTTCCATTCCCAGATTTCCAAGAATCTCCATACTGCTTTCCATATTGGCTGCATCAATTTGCAGTCCCAACAGCAGTGTATGAGTGTACCTTTTTCCCCACATCCTCACCAACACTTATTGTTGTTTGTATTCATAATAGTTGCTATTCTGACTGGAGTGAGATGAAATCTTGAGTGATTTTGATTTACATTTCTCAAATTGATAGTAATTATGAACATTTTTTCATGTATTTGTTGATTGATTGAATATCATCTTCTGAGAAGTGTCTGTTCAATTACTTGGCCCATTTATTGATTGGGTTATTTGTTTTTGTTTTGGTGTCTAGCTTTTTGAGTTCTTTATGTACCCTAGAGATTAGTGCTCTATCTGATGTGTGAGGAGTAAAGATTTGCTCCCAGGATGCAGGCTCTCTATTTGCCTCACAGGTTGTTTCTTTTGCAGAGAAGAAACTTTTAGTTTGAGTCTATCCCATGTATTGATTCTTGATTTTAATTCTTGTGCCACAGGAGTCTTATTAAGGAAGACATGATGGAGATTGGGGCCTCCTTTTTCTTCTCTTAGAGACAAGGTCTCTGGTTGTATTCCTAAGTCCTTGATCCATTTTGGTTTGGGTTTTGTGCATGGTGAGAGATAGGGGTTTAATTTCATTTTGTTGAATATGGATTCCTAGTTTCCCCAGCACCATTTGTTGAAGATGCTATCTTTTGTCCAGTGCATGTTTTTGACACCTTTGTCTAATATAAGATAATTGTAGTTTTGTGGGTTAGTCTCTGTGTCCTCTATTCTGTACCATTGGTCTACCAGTCTGTTTTGGTGCCAATACCATGCTGTTTTTGTTACTATTGCTTTATAGTATAGTTTAAGGTCTGATATAGTGATGCCACCTGCTTCACTCTTCCGGCTAAGGATTGCTTTAGCTATTCTGGGTCTCTTATTTGTAAGAAGTTAAGCACACACAATATGAGCTAATCTTTCTATTCATATGTATTTACTCAAGAGAAATAAAAACACATGTATAAACACTTGTACATGAATATTATAACAGCTTTGTCATAGATAAAATAAAAACAACAACAAAAAAAAATCAGGGCAAGGTGGCACATGCTTGTAATCAGCAGCTTGTGAAGCTGAGGCAGGAGGATGGTGAGTTCAAAGCCAACCTCAGCAAGAGTGAGGTGCTAGGCAACTCAGTGTGACCCTGTATCTAAATAAAATACAAAATAGGACTGGGGATGTTACAGGGCAATATAGGGCAGGGTCTAGTGTCCTGAGTTCAATCCCTGGAACCCCCCCCCCACCAAAAAAAATACCCAATAATAACAACAACTACAAAAAATATTCTCCAGAGCAAGAATAAGCAAACTATGAAATTTTCATGAAAAGAACACTACTCAAGAATAAAATGAAATAAGCTCTTTGTGCATGTTTATGACAAGGATGATCTCAAAATAATCATGCTGAATAGAAGAACCCAGGAAAAAAAAAGGAGTATATTCATATGATCCCATTTATAGAAAGTTCTAGTAAATGCACACTAATCTACAGTGACTTGAAGACAGAGCTTGGGAAGTGGGATGGGGGAACAGGACCATGATATTACAAAGGGACACGAGGAAATTTGGGGGGTTGGTGAATATGTTTGTTGTTATTTTGACTGTGGTGATGATTTCACAGACACGCATACATCAAAATTCATCAAATTATATGCTTTTAAATATGTGAAGCTTAGCTTGTTTCAATTATAATGCAATAAGTTTGTTAAAAGTACAAGTAAATAAAAATAATCACCAAACAAACCAATGATTAAAAAAAAAAAAACAACAACACTGTCCAAAATTCAGTGTCAAACACTATCTGGTAACACAAAACAAATGAAACATTAGGGGTTTGACCTTGATCAGGTTGCTGAACTGCTTTGTTTCAGCTTGCCTATCTGTAACTGGAAAACTAACACTTACTCATGAGATTACTAAAAGTTTAAATGAGAGATAAGAAGCACCCCTAGCCTTGTGTTTTCATTGTCTGAATGCTGTTGCTACATAGGAGTGAATCACTTGGTGGGACAAACCACCCACACTCACTCAAAGGCAACCATTGCATATAGAAATCCACATATGGCCAAATCCCACATAGAGAACAGAGGAAGAAACTCTGACCCTGGCAACTTCTAAGTTTCATTTGCTAAAGAATCTTACTTGGTGTAAGTTCTGCCTTTTTGTTTTGTTTTTTTAAAAAGCATTGGATTTACCTCCAGGTGGCACCATGTATCTCTGCTTTTACAAACTTTGGACTGGCTGACCATGTGTGTCTCTTCAGCACATCCAGAAAAGCAGGATGGTCCAGGAAGACCCATGTCAGGATGGCCTTAGCCTAAGCAATTCCATTTTAAATAAACCTGCAGTCCCACCAGGTACCAGCCTACAGAACCCTTTAATATGCCATCAGGAATAGCCTGATAAAGACAAGTCACTTTCCACAACCCGGATAAAACTCAGTGAAGTCACTGTCATTTGTCTTTGCCCTGATAAGAGTCAGAGATATGCGATCAGGGCAGAAACCACCAAACCATATGTCCTGACCCTAGAAGGTAAGATGTCACTAAGTAACAGCTGATAGGGACTGAAAAGGCATGCAGAAGCCCCCAAATTTAGTATAAATGATGGAGCAGATGAATGAACAGACATTCAGCCAGCCAACACAGATGTCCACAGGTTGGAGAGCCTGATGAGAACCTAGACGACATCCCAACTCTTCTCATCATCTGCCTGATCCTCTGCATTATCCTTATAGCTCTCAAACTCTACAGTCACATCCTGACCCTGGTGAGAATGGTGACTTTCTCCTTAGGACACTCTCCTCAACTGGCCATCAACTCCACACCAGGAGACGCTTCCATGGGTTCCTGACCTGATCACTGTGGTCTGAATGAGTATGCATTTGCTGGACTTAAGGCCTAAGACTTGAGACACTAGATCTGGCACTTGAGCTTAGCATGCAGAGGGAATGTCTGTAATAAGTCTGTCATGATTAGGTGTGTTTGCAGTGTTTAGAGTTAACTTAGAATTGTTTGCTTTGGATTGATTATGTCTATTGTAGTGTCCAGCATTAAGGATTGTCATTTTCCTGACAGTGAAATTGTATTGAGTTATTTGAGTGAATAAAGCATTGAAAAGCAGAAGCACATGGACATTCTTTATATCTCCCCAATGACTGCATAAGTCATAACTTTGCCCATGGAGACAACCCACCGTCTTTGCTCTCCATTGACTCACTTATCATGCTCACCTTTAATTCATTCAACAGATGGTTAATTTAATTCCAGAACTCACCATCTTCAGTAACTCACAGCCATTCACGCACACAGGTATGTGCCTTGTGGCCATCACCTCCCACATGATTTTGATCCATTTTACAATTTCTTTAGCCACACTCAATACCAGTGATCCATAAAGGCAAGATAGGATCACAAAGTTAATCTTTGTGCTCATGCCAGCCATGTTCAAATGCATAGGATTGATTTTTTTTTTCTAAGTCACTACACAGAAAAATGATAAAACACAGGGCAGACCTCTCACAACTACAGGAAAGTTAGTGCAAATGGATTAATATTAGTGGCTAAGCTACATCATATTCATATTCCAATTATACCTGGAAATATGTTCTCCCCCTTGAAGCTTGTCTCTTTTTCTTATTTTCCCAGTCTTGTGATCATTTAGTTCAGAAGTTGGCAGACTTTTCCTGTAAAGAGCCAAGTCGTAAATATTTAAGGCTTTGCTGGCCAAGAGTCACAATCAAAGATATTATGAAGGTACTTATGTAACCATTTAAAATGAAACCATTTAAAAATTAAAGCACCATTCTTAGATCACAAGCCATGAGAAGAAAAAAAAAAAAGCAGGCAGTAGGTTGGAATTGGTCCACTGGCTGTAGTTTCAGATCTCGGGTTCAGTTGCATGTGATTTAGCTTCAGGAATTTAATGTTAGTTGCATCCAGTGTTAAAGAGTTATTTTTCTAAATTAATTAGAACAGGACACACTTTTGTTATATCCTGGTAGCTTATTTTAAGACATGGGTTAGTGAGGGGAGGAGTAAACCTCATACAGATCTTACTGAACTTACTCCAGTGAAATTACTGGGAATTTGGATTCCCTCCACCATTTCTCTTTGAAATGTTTACTACTTCAATATTTTTGGTTTTCTTCCATAACCTATTTAACAGAAAACACATTTTCATCAGTGCCTTTAGTCTTTCCTGTACTTGGCATCCTTGCATCCTTCTGGATCTTAAAAAAAAAAATTGTTCGGATAATTAATTATAACTATTTTGCAAGCAGCTAGCAGCCGGCAATTCTGTGGTAAATCTTGGGCCTGAATTATTAGAATTCTCTTAACATTGGATGAGTAAATATTTCCCTGAAGTAGTGCCTTTTTGGAATCCAAGATTTTCTTAAGAGATAAACGTTCACAGAGCAACATATGCTTGTTATTCCTAAATATTTAAAGTGGCTGAGATAATCTGGTGTCCACTCTTTTTTTCCCACATTTGGATCTCAACCCCAGTGGAAACATCAGTAGTCAGATGGAAGCTTCCGTCTGCCCAGAAATTGCCTGAACAACTATACACAATTCTCCACTCAAAGTCTACAGCCCCATGGGCACAATCCTCACTCTCCACAGGTCACTTCCACTAACTATGAAGAATGGAGAGTAACTAAGATGTGAGCTTAGCATTTCTGCATCTCCAACTCAGAATTTATTGGCGTCTTCACTTGTCTTTTTTGTTCTTATTTCTGAGGATATGTTTTTTCTTCTTTATATATCTAAGTTCTTAATTTTGTCTCAATCTCATCCTGCTTCCAACTCCAGGATGCTACTCTCCCCATAATCTATTTATTGAATGTTACTTTTTTTTTCCCCTGGTACTGGGGATTGAACTCAGGGGCACTCGACCACTGAGCCACATCCCCAGCCCTATTTTGTATTTTATTTAGAGACAGGGTCTCACCAAGTTGTTTAGCGCCTTGCTGTTGCTGAGGCTGGCTTTGAACTCTTGATCCTCCTGCCTCAGTCTCCTGATCTACTCTTCTTTTCCACCCTTTCTTCTTTTTGGTGGTAAGTATACTCACATGTTTCCTATCATCAAAAATAGCACCTCTTCTGGTCTCAGTACTACCTCAACCCTCCATACTTCCTTTCTGTCTCCTGTTTTGAACCAAGCAGTCTGCTCTTACCACCTCCATTTCCTTATTGTCCACTCATTTCTTGAAATTATTCAGATGAAATTACCTTCTTGAAGGCCACATGTAACTTATTAATTTATAAATTCAATATTTTTTACCTCCACGGGCATATGCATACATTTTTTCCAATTTCTGTAGTGTACAGAGATCTACTCAGTCGTTTCTCTTTTTTACTTAGATATTTATTTAATTTGAATATTTTTTATTGGTGCATTATAATTATACATGATAGTAGTACTCATTATTACATGTTTGGACATGCACACAATTTAACAATATAATTTAGTCGGTTTTGTTTCCCACTACCTCTTCTTTCCTTCTCCCCCTTCTCCATCCTGAAAAGTCTATTTTTCACCTAGATATTGTCAATGAGTCTCGACTCACCACTGAATTATGCCATACCTCACTTGCCCAGTATTGAAGGACTTCCAGTTTGTCACAGGTAGCTCCCTCTAATAACTGCATGCACCACATATTTCAACCAATTTGATCTGTCCTCTATCATTTCTTAAATATCAGTGTTTCCCCACCATAGCGTCTCTTACACATTCTGATTGATGGTCCCATCTTGAAGGACCACATCTTCTAATCCTTAAGTCTTCTATGATCCCCTCAATGGAACACCACTTTTTAATGTAATTAAATCAAGTCTTAAAAAAGATTTGGTAATGGAGAATAACCTTCAAGTAACCACGACTGAGAATTAAACTATTTGTTTTTATTTTTTAACTCCAAGATTATGCTAAAATATTAAAATAGTATAATAGTATTGCAGTATTCTTTATTTTCTAACCCAACTCTGCACTTCACAGGCAGCAGCAATCATTTAAACTTCTAAAACACATTTATATACTCAGAAAAGCTATAGTATCATTTCCTGTATAGTATCATTTCTGGTAAAAATAAATATAGTCCATAATTCTAAAACTTGTTTTGCTCCTCTCATTTCAAGTTCTATTTCTTGTGAAACCAATAAGTTTACTCAAGTGCTATATAAATTTATCGTAGTTCTAATAAAAACATGTTTATATAACATATTAAAAATTATATTAACTCTATCATGCACATATCATAATTTATTATTCATTCTCTTCTCCCCACTCATTATTAGTCATTATTCATATTATCTTCATTCCCTTATTGAAGGATATTTGGGTTAAATTCTATTATTTCAAGCAATACCATAGTGAATATCATTGTCTGTATCTCTTTGGGTTTGTGTAAGAGGTGGGCTGTATTCAGAAATTAAAATTGCTAAAATATAAAGTTTGTGTATTTCCAAATTTTCCAAATAATACCATGTGACTGGCACTGATTTTGGAAGTAGTTGTACTGATCATTATTCTGTATTCTCACCAATACTGGAATAATTAGATTTTTTAAATTGTCATTGTCCCCTCTGATTCTTAAATTAAGCCAAACATCAGTTGTCTGTTACTTAAGCTCCAAAGTGAGCATATTTTCATGCACTTGGTAGTTTTTCTTTTCTGTAAATGTTTGCCCATTTTGCTTATAGAATTGTAATTTTTTATATACTACCAATACTAGTTCTTATATATATGGCAAACATTCTGTTGGCCCAGTGCATGTATTTTAACTTTGTAGTACCTTTTACATTTATGTTATTAAAATTTTAGCCAAATTAATCAGTTACTTTCTTTATTGTTTTGATTAATTCTTTAATCATTTTTTCTTATTTTGTTGTTTTGATTTGCTTTATTCTATGATCTGATTTATTTAAGAAATACTTTTCTGCTCTAGGATTTTAAATTATTTTACTAGAATAATTTTTTTTCTTAATACTTTGGCCTTCAATGCATTTAGTTTATTTTTATGTATAATATGAGCTGGAACCTCATTTTATTCTATTTCCCCACATATAACATTAATTACATCAGAATAATTTATTTTATTATTTTCCCTTCCGTTTGTGTTATTTCCTCCATTGTGTACCAAGGACTAGATATGTTTGGATCTATCTATTTCTGGGATTGCTATTCTGTCTTAATCATCTTAAACTATTATATAGATTAAACTATTATATACATTCGTGTGTTAATAAATCTTTTGAGAATCTAGTAAAAGAAGTCTTCTTATTTCTATTATAAGAAATTATCTTGATTATATTGGATTGCTTTCTTCCATGTGCATTTTAAAATATTTGCTCAGTTTCATGGAAAATCTGTTGGAATTTTGATTGGAATGTCATTTATTTTGTCAATTCGGTTGTGGAAAATGATATTGTCTTCTTTGTAAACACACTACTTACTTAAATATACTTTTATGCCTTTTTGATAATATTTTGCAATTTTTTCCTTAAAGGGTTTGTACTTTTAGTGTTAGATTTATTTCCTATTTTTTGTAATTATTCCATGGTATATCTTCTCATTGTTTATTACTAGTGTATAAGGCTATCAATTTTTATATTGATTATATTTCAATGGGTCTTGATGAAATTTTTCATTAGTTTTTATATTTTTATAACTTCTCTTGGATCTTCTATGTGTACAATCATATTGTCAGAGGAAAAGGTCAATAGTGTTTTTCCCTTTCAAGCATTATACATTTTTCAATTTTTGTTTGTTTGTTTTTCTGGTGTCATTACACTGACTAGAATCTAGTAATGTTGAATGAGAGTGATGGTAGGTGAACATCCCCATCTTATTTTTACCTTAATTAAAATCCTTATATTGTTTCACTATTAAGAATATCTTTACTGGGGCTGGGCTTGTGGCTCAGCGGTGGAGCACTTGCCTAGCATGTGCAAGTCCCCGGGGTTCAATCCTCAGCACCACATAAAAATAAATAAATAAAATAAAGGTATTGTGTCCAAATATAACTAAAAAAGAAATAAAATTATTATTAAAAAAGAATATGTTTACTGCATGTTTTGGAAAAAAATATACTTTATTAAGTTAATGAAATTTCCCTCAATCCTAGATTTCTAGGAATTTTTAATCACGAAGGAATTTTGAATATTTTTGAAGGCTTCTGCTATACCCAATGGAATGAGCACATGTGTTTCTCTGTTAATTTGTTATTAGAATGAATTAAGAGAGTCGTCTTCTTATTGAACCACCACTATAATCTCAGGATAAGCCTTCTGTGGTCATGTCTGTCCATTGTTTGGTCTGGTTTAATTAGCAGACAGCAGGGATTGCTTTGCTAGTTCAACAGGCTTTTAAGCTGGTAGTTCTAAGATGAAAACTACCAGACACAGCACAGTGTCTGAAACAGTATACCCAGTAGGATTTGGAGGTGAGGTGGCTAAAGGCTACTTAGATGACTCTTCTAACCCTTCACTTCTATGAAAGGCATTGGAGATTCTAGAGTCAGCACTCAAAAGAAGATTAGAAGGACATTTTTCTATAAAGGACCACATATGGTATGAGCCACTTTGGTCTGCTTCCATAATTTCAAGGGGGCGGTGGTGCTGATCACTGCAGAAGTCTGCATATTGTTGTACACTTCATAGACATGCATGCAGCAGGGGAAGCATACAGACCTCAAGTCCTTCTGCCCAGCTCTCTAAGCCATTTGCCACTGTGTGTTAAGGCAGGAGGCTGTTACCTGGGAAAGGATAGCTTTGCCTAATTGAAACCAAGGAAATGTTTGGGGTAGGTTGTCTGCTCTTCTCCTTAAACCTAGTGGAGTAATATTCAAGAGAACTACTTTGAGAACTTGCCATGCGTCATCCAAAGTTAAGAGGACAGAATACATTGGTATTTGACTCCCACCTAAAGTGTAAGGGGCTGGAGATGGGCTGGCATAATCATTGCTGACACCTAAGGCATCTGGGATCGGCCTTCTCCCCAGAGTTTGTCAGGTCAAGATGTTTCAATTGTAAGGGAGAACTGATGTGAGTCCTGAAAAATCAAACCACCAGAGGGGCACTTGGATGTCACAGAGAAAAAAAAAAGCTAAGGTCTGGCAAGATTCCTAAGGCCTACAAAAGGAACACGTGAGAGGCTGGAATGGAGACATGGTTGTCTGCATCAGGAGAATTGCAGGCAAGAGATCTCCAGCAGCAGGTGAAGGGGAAGGAACTACCGAAAGCAATGACAACAGCAAAAACAGTTTCAAAAAATCCTCACGAAACATAGCATTAACTTTAAGCATCTATTAGACCTAGAAAGCACATGTGAGCTACAATAATGACATGCACCATAAGAAACTTCTTGGCTCTCTTTATATCTCCTTTTCTCCCTGTCTACACCTCATCCTCAATCTCAGAATAGTCAGTAAGTCTGGAAGGAGGTGAGCAAGAAAAAGAAGCAGCTACCTCTGAGCCCTTTCTACAGCCCCTGGTTCTCACTAAGTCCAGTCAACTGAGGAAGAAAGATTCATCCTGCAAACAAGCCTGAGTTTGTTTTCTTTTTTGTTGTTTTTGTTTTTGGTACTGGGGATTGAACCCAGGGGTGCTTAACCACGGAGCCACATCCTCAGCCCTTTTTATTTTTTATTTTTATTTGGAGACAGGGTCTTGCTAAATTGCTTAGGCCCTCATTAAATCTCTGAGGCTGGCTTTGAACTTGTGATCCTCCTGCCTCAGACATGCACCACTGCACCCTGTTAAGTCTGTGCTTTCATATGGGGCTTAACATTCAAATTTCTGAATTGATATTATGTTTAGAATTTTTAATTTCTGAGGAACAACCAGAAAAATCATGAGTTGCTTTTGTTTCATTCGGGGAAGGGAAAGAAATCCACCTCTCTGAGTCTATTTTAAAGGATTAGTGGAAAACAAAACAAAACAAAAGATGTTTTCTGACTGCATCCTTTGATTCTTGTTTAGTCAATGTACTGGTAATACTAGTACTATAATTAAGATTTTTGCATCTATGTTCATTGATGGTATTGACCTTCAGTTTTCTTATACTACCTTTATTTTTTAATCAAAGTTTTAATAGACTCATCAGAGAAGTTGAGTAGCTTTTAATCTTTCTTAAAATGTTCCTAACTAGATGGAAGAGACATGATCTATTTCTTGACTACTAATTCCATTACTCTAATAGTTTGGGTTATATTTAGGTACTCTGTTTCTTCTTGAGTCAGTTTTGATAATTTATGATTTTCTCAAAAACTCCTGTCTTCATGTAAATGTTTAAATTTGTCATTTATTCTCATGAAGTTATTTATGATTTGGGTGGGCATGACCTCCTGTGGTGTGTATTTTTCAATCTCTTCCTCTTAGGAGGCACTTGGGGGATTACATTTCCCCATTCCCTTGACATTGAGCCTAGCCATCTGACTTGGTTTGCTTATAATGTGCAATGTGAAAGAAAGTGCATGTGACCCCTCCAGTTGTCAGTATATAGTTAATAGTGATATTAGGAGGTGCATTATTCAGATCTCTTGCATCCTTACTAAATTTACCACTTGATCACAATTTCTGAGGATGTATATATATATATATTTCAATTTTCCAATGTGACTGTGGATTTTTCATTTTCTATCAGACTTTACTTATGCATATAGTTTTATGATAACTATACACTTGATGGATCATGTCTTTCATCATTGTTAGTGTCTTTCTTTAATTGTAGGAATAATTTTCCTCTTTTTTTCCTTTTTCCTGATAGGATTAGTAATAGCTTTGCTTGGTTATTTTCCTGTTATATTTTCACAAAATTATATTATCTATTTTTTGTCTAATTTCTCCTTAAGTTTGATTCTTAAAAAACAGCACAGAGTTGGCCCTTAAAAAATCATGTGTTACAAACTTTCCCTTTCCTACAGGTTGCTATTATGAAAAATTTCAAAAGAGACCCAAAAATAGTACAATGAATTCCATAAACCCATAGCCAGAGGGATGATTTCCATACTGTTTCAACTATGTCCACTTAATATTTTGTCCTTTTCTTTTTCTCTCCCAACTCCTCCTCTTTCTTCTCATTTTCCTTCTTCTCTTTCTTCATGAGTATTTTAAAATAAATCCCATAACTAATGAGTAATTTCCCCCTCACCATTCACCATACCATCCTCAAATCTGAACAGTTAATTTAAAAAATTAATTCTTTAATAATATTTAATAATCAATTTATATTCAAATTTCCCCAATTTTCATGAAGTATCTTTTTGCCCTTGGTTTGTTAAAATCAGAATTCACTGAAGCCTCATTTGTTGTGTTTTCTGTTGCTATTTAAGTCTCTTTCATTATTCAAGATTTCCCTGTTCTTCTGTTTTTATTCTACATGGATGATCTGTTAGAAACCCAGGTAATTTTTCTTGTAAAATATCCCACACCCTGAATCTGGTTGTTTGTTTCTATGTGATAGCATTTGACTGATTTTTTTCTATCTCCTATAATTTCCATTAGCTGGAGGTTGTATTTCAAGACAGGTTCGGGTTTTTGGTGTTGTTGGCAGGAATCGTAGGTAATGCTGTACCACCACTTACACCATCATATTGGCACATAATACCAAATGGTCTCATTTTAATGATATTCTCCTTGTTTACTCCATCTGAATGTTCTCCATCCATGTTCTCATAATGCTTTTAATATCTGTTGATGATTTTTTTTTTTTGCCATAGAACTTCTATTTCATTATGGGCTGTGAATTACTGGTTTTCTAATTCTATCATGTCCTACATTTCTTAGCTAGAATTTTACGAAAAAAAAAAAGAGCTTTTCTTCTTAACTATTCAATTACTCAGAAATACATTTTTATTCTGGAAAAGCAGGTTACAGGCTGTGTTCTTCCTTTTCAACAGTCTTTAGAGTAATGGCTTTGTGTCCTACCATTCTCCCATGGAAGTTAGGAGATTTTTTTTTCCATTTTCATTGTGATGTCATGAATATTATAAATCAAATATGATAATACTTTAATAAGTTGATGACTTTTGTTTAAATGTTAGGATTATTTATTGCTGCAGTCTTGGCTGGGCACAGAATCACGAGCCACTCAAGCAGGAACAAAACTTTATTTTTGAAAAAGCCGCCAATACTCCGTAGGTGCCGGCAAGCCAGAATCTGTCCACCCACTCGCGCGTCTACCGGAACCGCCGCCCCGGAACCGGCCCCCCCCACCTCCCCCGGAATTCCCTCCTACTATCCTTCCCCAACCAATGGGAACTCTCCAGGAGTCCCATAACATGAGTCCCTAGCAGGCCAAGGTGAACAGCAGGAGTCCAATTTCCATATGAATGTAAATCTTAACATAATCATATCATCTCAGTGGCTAGCTGGCATCACTTTACAACCAAAGGTGCCATGCATCATATTATTTGCTTGTGGCTCCTAGCAATTTATATATTTGATTTATTTCTGCCACATTATTTTATGTTTTTTTTTCTATTTTCTATGCTTTTCTTTGCTGTCCTTTCTTCCTCTTATCTATTGAATTCATCGATGGATCTTTGTTTCTTTCGTCTCTACTGATTTATGGTTAACTTTACCTTAGCACATATGCACTATTTATGTTCCTCAGTATTTATATATTCCTTGAAAATAATACAAACATCTTAGAACTTTCAAACTCTGATCTTCCATTCTTTTGTTTTGGTTTATTGTTTTAATTTCACTTTTTTAAACATCCATAAATTCTCATTTTTATTGTTATATTTTTATAGCCAATACTAATTTGTAGTTACCAATGCATAAAAAAATATTATTGTTTACTGTATTCCACAACTTCTTTTTAGGTTAATTGCCTTCTTGAACTACATCCTTTAGCAGTTACATGGTAAAAGCCTGTGAGTCGTAATTGCTTTGGGTATTTCTGCAAAAATGACTTTGACCTTCTTGAGTGACAGTAATTTTGGTTATATAATTGGAAGTTGACAGTATTTTTCTTCACATTCCGAAGATATCACTTTTACTTATTTTGGCACCAATTGTCACTCGTGACAAGATTTCTGCAAGCTGAATTTCATTGTTTATAAGTAATCATCTTTGAGAACTGAAATGTAAGATTGGAAAGTAAGAAAAATTATGCATGACACAATTGTCCAGTAGAAGAGCCAGTAGAATCTACAGCATAAATATTTGAATGTATGTTTAAGAATGTGTGTCAAGGTGGTCAGATAAGAGACTGTCTTGTAAAAATTAACTGTATATTTATAGATCAGCTACAAACAACTTCTTTGGCAAAGAAAATAGCATATGTAAAGGAGCAGACCCAGAGAAAATGAACATCATCAGGACAAGAGTTCCTAGAGTGAGCTGAGAGAAGGGAACACAGTCCATTAGATTGTAGAGGAAGATAGGAACCAGATTACAGAAACAAACAAACAAAAATACATGTTCAGGCATCCAAAGGATTGCAAGTGTTGTACTAAAGCAATCAGGGACCCCTTAAATGGAATTAAGAAGTGAATTATCAGATATATCAGACACATTAAGCTGAAAGATATAGGATTAAAGGAGTCAAGACTGAAGTTAGGGAGAGTTTTGAGAAGACAGATAAGAAATGACAATAGTCTTAAAGTGGATTATGATAGTGTGGGGGCGAAAAGGGGGGAAGAGAAAATGCAGTACCTAGAAGATACTATGTGGTCTGAGACTTTTGATTATTCCAGATCTGAGAGATTTGACAGTATTTAATTGTTGATGGGAAAGAACTAATGAATTCAGAATGCTAGAAAAGTAAAGAATGAAGATTGAAGATGAGGAGAAAGGAGGAAGATAGACCTTCAGATAGTGTCTGAAAATGGTCAGGATGAGTTTCAGAGCACAGATGGAGGCATTGGTCCCAGACAAAGGGCTGCTTCATCTCCCCCAGGTAGACACCAGGCAGGGTGGTAGATATGGCGCATGCAGGCTAAAGGAATTCCTATTTGATTATGCATAATTTTTCTGTAAAGTAGAAGGCAAGACCGTTTGCTGGGAATTAGGGAAAATAATTAATTTCCTTGGCTGCCTGGAAGTTCTTAATTTATATTTCTATGGAACATATGTCATACCCTTAGGACCTCCCCAGGAACTGTTACTAATTAAGGCTTTTTAATAGGCCAAATGTAAGTGCTGTGTTTCATCATTTATTTCCTAATTTATGCTGCTTTCCAGCATGAAAATTGTTATGTTATTTGGCAAAACTAGACATCCATCCCTCTCTTTGCAACCATTAACGGTGGAGGCCCCAACATTCTTCACCACCAGGGATTCCTTTTATGGTATTTTCCCTTTAGCCCTTGTGATTTTGAAAGATACGAACAATCTACATTTATAAAGAAATAAACAGACTTCTATTTTTAAAAATTAGTTTTATATAACATCTGCTCCTAGCCAAAGAAAGTAGCTGATAGATATGAGTAATCATGTGTGATTTATCTAATCTCAATTAAAATCAAAGAATTATGACATCTCAATTATTCCTTCTTGCTGAGGAAAAATGTAGGCTACTTCTTGAATTATTTTAAATACTGAAAGGAACTCTGGGTTCTCATTATTTCTTAACGGGATCCTAGGGGAAAGACTGTTGGCATGTTGTGACACCTTGAGCCCTTAATTTTATCACATTTTATTTTCTAACCTCAAGGTACCCAATACTGTGGTGTCTTCTTTCCTAAACCAGAGACATGAATCCAGATGCTCTACATGTATGTTTTCTTTGATTTATGAGTCAAAATTTTTATTTTGCATCACCAACATTGCAAGTAGATGGTTGATTAGTAACTGTTTATAAACCAGACCATCACCAAGTTATTTTGTTCTTGAAAAAGACATTTCAACCATCCTAATAGCACGTAGTGATGAGAGCTTTTAGTTTCTCCTTGAGGATAACAGGAATAACTTCATAATCAAGTGACCTAGGGTGATTTTACCTACTTAAATTCTAATGTTTTAGAGTATTATTAAAATTATGTATAAAAGGCCTATTTATTCAATAAATATATTTTGTCCCCTTCTAATGATTACCATAACGTTCTTTGATGTAAATGTGGACATATACTCCAAACGGTCCTGTTCATCTTATATAAAACAAATAATAATACATAAATGTGGTATTATAAATCACTATTTAGGAAAATTATAACAAACTGCAACATCAAGGGTAGCATAGTGTGCAATGAAGGATTTTAACAAAAGCCCAAAATTTAAAATGGGGGCCAGAAGTCTCCAAGGACGTGCCATTTAAGCAGAAGTTTTAAGTGGAAGTAGGTTTTAATTGGAGATGGACAGGGGTGAGAGAGATTTCCAGGCAGTAGGAATAGAATATTTGAATTTTGTATGGTGCAAATGAGCTTTCTCACCCCTTGGTGCCCTCACCTAGGGCACAAGAGCCAGATGGGCACTTATGGGAGCTCAGGGGGATATGAAACAATCACCATGAATGGATCTCTATTGAGGCTGTATTTCTGGACTCTAAGTTCATTTGCTAAAATGATTTCAGCAAAGGGTGACTCATTTACAGTAAACATTTTCCTTTTGACAATTTCTCAAATTAAATTCTGAAGGAGGAGGTGGTAGAAGAAGACTAAGTGACCTGCTTTGGCTACAAAGAATGCTCCAACTCCTCAGTGTATACTATGTTACAAAGACATACTCCTTTAGCTTCAGGAACAACTGAGAAACCCAATCATGATGATAAGAAAATTAAAATAAAACTATTTCTGTCCCTCATATATTACTGGTGAGCCACACAGGTGCTCAATTTCCAATCACCACAACCAGAAAGGGCTCATGATTCATTCGTGTTCATTGCCATTCCTCACCTTGACTGAGAAAACAAAATGAAAACCTTTGGTTGTCATCCTCATTCTGTTGAATCGTTGCCCCTGCAGTGTTCTAGTGATGACATAGTTCCTTAGCCTCACCTAATAAAGAAGAAGGGTCTGACCCTAAATCTAGTATCACATTTCTTCAACTCCAAGCTTAAACTATGAAAATCAGCACTAATATTTATAAAAGAAAAGCAGCACAGAATTAATGCATGCTACACTTTCAGATATAGATGTAGTAGACATATGCTTAAAACTATCCTGTGAATCTTACATAAAACAAATAATAGTACACATGAATGTAGTAGAATAAATGTAGTAGAATAAATCTATTCCTGCACTAAGGCATTTCCCACTATCCTCCAGAAGCCTCACACAAACTTTACTGTCCTGTTCTTGTGCTGATTATAGTGCACTGTTAATTTTCCAAAGGAGAAGTAACTCAGACAAATGACTAATGCATGGCTTGCTAAAAATATTTTTGTTCTCTGGTGGTGGTATGATTTTGATCTGAAATATCCCCTGAAGTCTCATATGTACAGAGCTCGGGCTTTTAGGTGATGATTGTATCATCAGGGGATCAATCCATGGATGGTTGAATTAATCCACATTGTCTCTACTGGGAGGTGGGACCTAACGAGAGGAAGCAGGTCACTGGGGAAATGATCTGGAAGGGTTCATCTTCCCCCTAGTCCTTTCCTCCCCTCACCCACTCTCTCTGCTTCTGAGCAGAATTCCTCCACCACACTCTTCTGTCCATGATGTTCTGCCTCCCACAAGGCCCACTGCAATAAAGCCAGCCAACCCCAGACTGGAACTTCTGAAATCATGAGCCCAAATAACCTTTTTTTCTCCAAGTTGTATGTGTTAGGTATTTTGGACACAGTAACAAAAAGCTTGCTAGTTCAAGCAGGATTTGGCTTATTATTTCTCACTATCTCAATTTAGATAATGTATCTCTTTTTAGACAAATAATTTGTAAAATATATTTATGTCTGGGAACCCAAGACCTTCTAAGGCACATGAAAACCGCTAAACCAGTATCTCCTAAACATTGCTATATAGAATCTGGGAGTTTCATATAATAATTACAACAGATCTACAAATACATATGCACAAAATACATATTCCATACATCCATACCTACTGTTATTCTTCAAATGTGTAAAGGCCACTGTGACAAAATATAGTGCAATTCTAAAAGCTTTACTGAATCCATTACAATTTTTTTGTTCATTACATATTTTTTTCAAAGAATAGGTAGAAGAAAATGATCATATCATCATTTAAAAAAAAAACAAAACTAAATTCTGATGCTTCAGAAATTTAGAAACTAATACTACATTGATCAAAACAATGTTTTCTCAGCTTTTGATCACACATCACTATCATTTTAAAAAATAATTGAACTTGTGCATCTCAGTATATGTATATACACATAAAATGCTATACTCAGATATTTATTAATTCACAGGTAACACACATATAGTGCTATACTTAAATATTTATTCATAGGTGATATTCATACAATGCTGTATTCATTTATATGTGTGCCTATGCTTTATAAAATTTATGTAAATGAAACATTGAGTTAAAAAGTTAAAACAGTGAGTTAAAATATATATATATATATTTAAAAATTTATTCCAGTATGCATAAAATCTGGTAGCCCCATTTTGGGAGATCACTGGATAAAAGATGGAAAGCTACTAAGGATTATCTGTAGACACAAGTGGAATTAACTTAGCACTTTCTGGGAGACACTGCACAGGTCAGTTAGACCTTGTGGAAAAGGCTTTTGGGCACTGCTGACTTATTAAATTTTCTACTGACTCTGACTGTTAGCATAGTAATAAATCACTAATTCACATACCCACATTGTCTCATCTGTTTTACACATCAGCTCTGCTATTTGGAAAGAATTCTATGCTGGAAAAGACAAAAAGTGTCTTGTGTGCCCCATATTAACCGACCTGCTTCTAGAGCAATGTCAACAGTCTGCCACATCCTTAGATTGCTCCACACTTTTCCGGTCCTCAGGGTTGGGACCAGTATCCACACTACAGAGTGGATACTATGTTTGAGTTGGTTCCATAGGCAACAGGCTGGGACTGGGGGTGAAATTCCTGGCATGATCCCATAGAAAACATTTCTTATAAGAACACCACACAGGTCAGCATTAAATTGATTTATGCATTTCCAAGTTGGAAATAGAGGAACAATTTCATATCCCTCAAGGAATCTGTGTCTCCGTGGCAACAGGGAGATACTCTTATTTGTGGAACAGAAGGAGTTGACAGTAGATGAGGAAGAAAGATGAAAAGCAAGGAGACCAGGACAGGGGGAACCTGTTGCAGGAGTTGCTACAAGAATTAGCCAGAAGGTGAATGTTTTGAGAGCTGGGTCCTTAGAACTAGGGAATTATAAAGGGTTTGACCCAGTGGTGGCCAGAGGAAGAAATTTTTAAGAGCAGAAGTCTTAACATAAGGAGTTTCTTCTGTTTGTTTGAAACATGGCAAAGGTCAAAAGATGGGGAGAAAGAGAAGCATGCAAGTGAGATTCCCTAGCTAACTTTTTCTCACTGGGCTGGAGCGATACCAGCCTTGCAAAGAGGTTTGTGAGGACAAGGAAGCATTAAATATAAATTTGTAGATTTTCTTATCTTGATCTGTCACCAAATGGGGATGGCAACTACAAATGTTATAGCAACTGTGATCTCTGGGTTATCTGAATGTTTTGAAAAATCACTGGGTTTTAACACATCTGGGTATAGTCTGAGTTAACAAATACAAATGAATTTAAATTAAAAGAATTGGGGGATTAGTAAATTGTTGGGAACTGAGTCTGCAGAATTAATTCCAAGCATAATATTATAGAATTAGTTCTCCAGGATAACCACTACCTCCAGCACCATCAGGAAGAAGGGGAGTTGGGAAGTGGCAAGAAAAATCAATGACTGCAAGACCACCCTATCTCAGCCTCAATCCATGCATCAAGAACATTCCAAAATGGTTGGCTCCAGGGCCTGTCAAGCCTGCTGGATCCACCCCAGGAAAACAGACAGAGACCCTTATATACCTCATTCTCTTCACTTTGTTTTGCATCTGTCATGCACAAGTTCATCTGAATAGGAGAAGCCACTTCATCTCTGTAACCGTAGTGTCACAGTCTCTGCATGTCAGAGGGCTCACTACAAGGGAAAATAGATGGAGAGTGAGCCAAGCTACTGCACCTCAGAGTACCCTCACGAGAAGGAATTAAAGCATTGACATTTTGTCTAGTTTTGAAGGTTATATAATAAAAATGTTATTATTCTGATAGTGTTGTATTATTATAGCAAATAAATATTTAAAAAATGAAGTAAAAGGAACAAACCACAAATTAAACTTTCTTTAATTAAAAATATGAAAAGTTGGGGAGGGAGGGGAAGGAAGGAGGCATGGAGGTAGGAAAGATGGTGGAATGAGATGGACATCATTACCCCAAGAACATGTATGAAGACACAAATGGTGTGACTACTTTGTGTACAACCAGAGACATGAAAAATTGTGCTCTATTTGTGTAATATGAATTGAATTGCATTCTGCTGCCATATATTACAAATTAGAATAAAATAAAATAAATATGAAAAATTGTGAAAGGATACAAGCAGGGGTGGGGAACAAGGAGTAAGGAGTACCAAGTAGAGGGATAGATGTTTTGTAGAAGGGAAAGTTTAAACACCTCAAAAAACAACCTAAGTGTCCATCAATGGAGGAATGAACAAAGAAAGTATGGTATACAAACACAGTGGAATACTGTTCCACCATAAAACAAGAATAAAATCCTGTCCTTTATGACAACATGGAGGGAATTGGGGATCCTTATGTTAAGCGAAATAAGCCTGGCATAGAAGGACAAATATCACATGATCTCACTCAAATGTGGAATATTAAAAAGCCAATCTTATAGCACTTGAGAGTAGAATGGTAGTAACCAGAGCTGTAGAAGAGGGTGGGGGAAAGGCTGATTTGGGCTGAGGTTGTGGCTCCATGGTAGAGTTCTTGCCTAGCAACTGTGAGCACTGGGTTCCGTTCTCAGCACCACATATAAATAAATAAAATAAAGGTCTAGCAACAACTTAAAAAAAAAAGAGGCACTGAGCTACAACTAGATAGGAGTGACTAGAGTTCACAATATATACTTTGTTTTTCATGAAACTAAAAAAAAGGATTCTGAAAGGTTTTTTTTATAAAGAAACAATAAATGTTTGAGAAGATGTGTTTAGCCTGGTTTATACATTACACATAATGTATAGATGTATCAAAACAGCACATACTACTCAATTAGTATGTAAAATATTTATAGTTTTATGCATAAGTTAGAAAATTAACTGAAAACAAAACAAAAAAAGAAGATGTGAATTAGTAGATGCTGCAGCACCAGTCAGATTCACCTCGTGGAGGGGGCATAAGGGTCCTGCTAACAGGTTGCATTTCCCACGGACTCTGGGCCAAGCACTGTGGCAAAAGAGCATGTGATTATGTACTTTCATGCTTTGATTGTATTACTCATCAGATTGTGGGCTGAAAGGAACCATGGAAAGGAAAATGGCAAAAACTTGCCCTGAGAGTATTGTATATCTCTATAAGTTGAAGGACTCAGATAGGCCCTAAGTGGGAAAGGAAACAAACAAGGAAGCCTAGCCACTTGTATTGGATGTTGGAATCCCCTTCTGGATCAAGGCACTTGTTGCCCCAGCTGCCAGGAATATTAATTAATGACTCCTTCTTTGGGAATTGCCTTCCAATGAAGGCAGATACCTTGCCCCAGTTTTCACCGTTCCCAGGGACATAATAGAAAATGCACATCCAGTGATTAGTAGGTTTTGAAGTACAAAGGTGTGGCCTCTTTGAATCAGTTCTGTGTAAATTTGAAAGCCATTTCAACTCCAGAACTTCCCATGGGGCTGGCTGTAGTCTCTATTGCAACCACTTTGCAGTCTGACTCTTCTCCTTACCTCCCTTACAATCTTGCTGCCTTACTTATTTCCTTACAAATAATCCCAAGAGCACTCCCCGATGGTCTCCAGAAACCCAGTCTTTGCCTCAGATTCTGTTTCCTTGAGAATCACATTGAAGACACCACAGTAAAGCCAGAATCCTTCCACTGATATCAAAGTCCCAAGTAGGTAAAGTAAGAATCCCCGTGCTTGGTTCTAAGTGTGTATCTTTATCCAATTAAGAATGTTTAATCATATCTGAAGGGCTGGCTAGGTTGTCCTTCTAGGGTTTCTTTGCAAAGAAACTGAGAGTTTGAGGGAAAAGAAATATCAGTGAACAGCAAGAGGTCGACCACCAGTTTCAGACTAAGCGATCACAGTGGTTAAAAGACAGGAACCACCCTTTGTCCATTTCCCCTATGGCCTCTCATCCCTACTCTGCACTCCACCAGATAAGGGAAGGAATTTTCCCAGAGGGGAGAAAGATGGGGAAAAAAACTCATGGTGCATGAGACCGGTCAAGGTTAAAACTAAAGGGTCCAGGAGAGAATCTACTGGAAGCATCACTTGGAGGCTGGATAGAGAGAGAGAGAGGAATAACATGATTCCCCAGGGAAAATGGCTCAGTGAGAAGGAGAAAAAGTAAGAATAGTTAAGTAAAATTACCTCTGCCGGACGTGGTGGCTCATGTCTGTAATCCCAGTGGCTCAGGGGGCTGAGGCAACAGAATCACTAGTTCAAAGCCAGCCTCAGCAACTTAGGAAGACCCTAAACAACTCAGTGAGACCCTGTCTCTAAAAAAAAAATTCCAAAAAAGGCCAGGGATGTAGCTCAGTAGTGGAGTGCCTCTGGGTTCAATCCCTAGTACAAAACAAAACAAAACAAAACAAACAAACAAACAAAAAAAAACTACTACCTCAAAGGCTCCTCTTGGAAACTGAATAAAGAAGTTTGTTATGACCCAGAGTTTAGCTTCACTGTAGTTCTCCTAACATGCCACTTGTGAAGTTGTTGGGGGTGGATAGAAGCTACAGGCAAGTTCCATGGGCTTCCTTATTGGTGCCCACTGGCAGTAATAACAGTGCTCCGTTCAACTCCCTCCAGAGCATCAGGACCACTGGACACCAAGAACACCAGGAGTATTTTGAGTTACCACAGGGGTTTAGAAATCTTAGTGGATTTATACAGGACTGAAATTCTGGTCATCTAGCTAGCTGGGATAGACCAGAAAGAAATTGGTGTGTGCTTATGTTATTATTATTATTATTATTATTATTATTTTACTCTATTTACCATTAAACTCTGGGACTGTTCGGTGAGCCACCTGACAAAGAGACTCTTAGAGGCTAATTCTTCTCACTGATCTACCCACCATTTTTTGGAGGTCTAATCGATACAGACATAGCACCTGAACTGCACATTCAAAGGCTCACTTTTCTGCAATGTTGATGTCAACATGGCAGCTTGTGCCACCTGGCAAATCTCACCCACTTAAATGATGCAGAGGCTGAAGCTAGAGTTAAATTTATGGATTTCAATTGTGTTGCTGGATGTATATAATATGAGTAGGTAACCATATTTAAAAAGAAAAGAAAGAAAAAAGAAAATTAACAAATAAAAAAAATGTAAAATGCCAATCTCTACAATCCTAGGAAACAGAAGCTATAACCCCCAAAAGAAGCAAATCTAATAAATAACACTTTTTTTTCTTTAATTGAATTCCCTACCTGTCTGCAATAAGAAACATTTCCAGAAGCAAATGTAGAATTAGGTGTTTGGTGTCACAGTCTCTGTGACTATTTCAGAACTTTATTACTATGAGTTACATCCACCTACCTGCACCATAATTCCCATAGAATACAAATATAGCTCCCTACTAGAGAAGAGTAAACAGCCATAAGCTGAAGGAGCACATACACATAAACAATCAAAGATGAAACTCCCCGGAAAAAAATAACAGAAGTGCCCACCTGAGCAGGTACCATGGCTGCTCTCCCTGGAGCCCTTCCCTGGGATGAACCAGGTGGCTGAGATCACTCCTTAACATCCTCTTTTTCCCTGTGGGCCTGTTTAATATGCCAAAAAAGGATCATTGCTCAGTGACTCCTTTTGACCTTCTTAGTGCCTGTTCCTCTATGTCTTTTCTGTGCTTGTTTTGAGTGCTCAGGATGTCTCATTAGAGTTTCACTTTTGGCTTGTGGATGTCAGACTCCTGCTGACAATGCCATACCCTTAGCTGGCAATGTAGGTTACCGCTTGCCAGCTCCTGGTGCAGCAGGTCTCCATAAGAGAAGGGGTTATATTCAGCTGAGAAACGGGCTCTGTGTGTGGGAGAAAGGCTGCTAACAGCGTGCTTCTGCCAATAATTAGCTGGGCAACTTCAGACAGCATCCCTGCAACTTCTCAGAGCCTCAATTTCTTCCTATTTAAAATGAAAAGACAGATCTTCTTTGAGGGTCTTTAAATGCTATCATTCTATGATGGAAGAACTGAGAGGTCAGAATGAGAAGCGAAGGCCAAAAATAACTGAAGAGAGAAATGCACAAGCAGAGCAAAGAGAATAACAAGCCCAGGGGTCCATTCTCCATTTCTTGTGACCGCTGATGTCAATGATGAGAAAAGAAGCATAGATACTTGGGGTGTAAGCAGCTCCATGGATGGTACGGTCCTTGGCTTATGTGCCCCACTTTCATGGCTTATTTGCACCATTCTTTAAGGATTAATTGATCCACTTCATACCTCATTTTAAAAAGTGCACAATACAGAAAGCACTGTTACCTAGCACTTGCAGTAGTCCAAGACAGCTGGCTGTGGGCTCTGATTACTACCCAGTATTCTGTCCCTGTCAGCACACAGTGAGCCCCTGCAATGTGCTGAAAGCCCCTGCAATGTGCTGCTTATAGCTCTATGTGTCTGTGTTAACCCCTTTGAAGTGCACAGGCTAGAACCTACAGAAACCATAAATCATTTTGATAGTGAGGAATGGAGCCTGTTCCCCTAGAACAAGTGCAGATGATACCTTGCAATACTGCATTTTAATCACTAGCTGTCTGCAGCCCACACACCTAAAGAAATACCCATCTACAAGCATTTCTACTCTCATTCATCCCCTCATTCTTCCTTTTCCTTTCCTCTCACAATGTCCTGACCCATCAATCAGTCAAAAAAAAAAAATCACATGAGAAAGATGTCTTTTCAAACAAAGGTATTTTTCCCTCTCTTCAGGCTAACCTGAAAACTGGAAGTATTCATCAATACTTAATAAAGTAATTTATACTGAGCCTTCAGCCAAGGTTCTCAAAGGGCTTTGCAAGCAATGCCTCATAAATCTCTACCCAAGAACATTATTATTGTATCAAAGACGGAAAAACGAAGACACAAAATTGTTAAGAGTGTCTCCAAGTCCCATACTGAAAGATACTCCATAATATTTAAGCAAACTCTGCACCTGTGAGCCATGAGGCATAGGAGAGGATGGGCCCAGGGCCAACATCAGGAGTTCCGGGCTTCGTTCCCTCAAACGTGGCCTGGGGCTGGCCATCTCTGGCCACTCACAGATCATCTCTGGAAGGCAGGGCTCCCAGAGAGTCTGCTGCCTTCTCAAATTCCTGACAACCAGCCACACTTGGTAATTTTCAATCTCTCTTCCCTCCTCTATTGTGCCACCAACTCCTACTAATCCTGTCTCCAAAATCTCTATCAAACTCTATATCCTTTCTCTTTTGACTCTTACTGCCATTAGTAAAGGCTTTATTATATCTTTCATGTGGATGTTTACTTACATCTTCTAATTATTATTTTTATCCTTTCTGTCCTACCTGGAGTATCTTTTATTTCACCTCATGAAGTGATACCTCTAAAATGCAAAGATGAGGATGTCTTTCCCTGTCTTATGAAAAAGCATGATCTATCTATTGAAGTTGCATTCACAACACACACACACACACACACACATTTTGTAATTTGAAAATCCCTTCCTTTTCTTGTTTTCCGGGACTGCCTGGAGGTATTACCTTACACAGGTGCATCCTGTAGTCTACCTCTTGTACTACTGCCTACCTGGGCACACCTGCACCAGGCCACTGCCTAGGTAAAGCCCCATCACTCCACTTGGACCCTTGCCCATATTGCCCAGGCTGCCATTCCCAGCTCAGGATTGCCTGTGCATCACTCTGCTGTGATACAGACTGGAAGGTGAATTCCTATGCTGTAAGTTAGATTCTTCCTGGGGTCCTTTGTTTATTTTCTTGTGTCTTAGTCTCCTATTGGCTTTTCCCAAATAGTCTCTCTCTTCCATCTCCTACCTTCAGAGTGGCCAGATCAAAGACACATTCTCCCGTGTGCACTTGGAACCATTTCTCTCTTGTTTTCTTATTCTGTTGCTAGCTGGAATCAGAAGCAAAAATTTCTTCCCTTGAGGCGAATTCTCTCTCAGATGTCTCTGGCCCTTCTTGTGCTTAGATTCTCTTGGTGACTTCCAGTATGATAGGCATTCCTGTGGATGTCTAAAACCCTGTTGTTGATATTATGTGATATCTTTTCTCTGGAGTCTTCTTAGCTTCTGTGAGTTTTAAAACAAATAGTCACAAAAGAATCTCCATCATGGATTTTGCATACCTTGTTAGTTCTTAGGTTCAACTGGGGTCCCAAATTACGTTGTTTTGATATCTCCAAAAATCTGCATGATAAAACCCCAAACTTCTTGGCATAATACAGAGACCATTAAAGTCCACCTCCTAGAGTCTTTCCAGTTTCATCTCATCCCTCCTCCTCATTGTCCTGACTCCCCAGCTACCTGAACCTCAAAGCATTTCTCCATAAATCTCCCCCTTTCTGGACACAGAGCCTGTTTCTGTTCTTCTACCTGGAGTGTCTTTTCTGAAACCCCTGAGACTCTTACTCCAATGTCAAGGCCCAGTTCAACCGTTACCTTGGTGAGAAACCCTCCCAAGCTCCTCCATGGGTAGCTTGTTGCTCTTCCCTCTGCTTCGTCAGAGTCTTGTGTTAATCCTGGTAGAGCATCACTAGGATGCTGCCACCTGCCTTGTCCAGCAGCTGTGAGCTCCTTGAGCACAGAAGTAACTCATCTTTGAGATTCCAATGCTCAGCATGGTGCCTGTTGTAAATGTGATATGAAGACACCTAAGCAGTTCAGACACTAAGCAGAATCTCAGCACACAGGCAAGGATTTTGCTAAAGTAACATTATGGGGGGAAGGCTTTTTAAACTCAAGAATCTGAGTTGTCGCCTTTACCAGCTGAGGAAGAAATGTTTCATTTAAACACAGCAATCGTATTTCCCACCATGTGCTTCTCAACTAGAAAGAATGACCCACATGATTCAGAAAACATGATGTGTTTGGACATATTTCATATCCATATGTCGCCGAGTATTTTGTTCATTAAATTTTTCTTTACAAATGTTAAAGAAAGTCCATTTAGTCCTATAGGCAATAGCATTTCCAGACTATGCTAGAATTCATTACATCATAGTTCACAATTAGAGTAAATGCATGATGTACAGAGAAGACTACTATGTCATGGTGACTCCATAATGTGGTGGTTGTTTCTTCCCCTTGACTCCAGTTTTCCAGCACTTAGTGATTAGGTGACAGTGCCACCAACTGAGGTACTAAAAGAAGAAAAATGGGGAAAATCATGCTGAATTTAGTGATGAATGTTGTGATACTTATTAATAATGTTTCTTTCCTAAATATGTTCAAGTCTCCATCTTCTGGGCATATGGAGGGATTATACTTTCTACCTCACCTATGGTGGAGTAGGGCCATGAGATTAGTTCTGGCCAATATGGCAGATGATTTAGCTCTCAGTGTGGGATCCTCAAAGCTTTCTTTTCCTTTGCCTTCATAACTAAAAATTCTCCATATGGTAACTTCTCTGTCAACATGGGTCTCCAAGTGAAGACAATATAGAAAAGAACCCCTAGCTGACCTGTGATTTACATGCAGCATACGAAAGAAATACACCTGTATTATTGTAAGCCATTGGGCATAACTTAGCTTCACCTAAGTAATACAGACATGTCTAATGCCATTAAAAGCAAGTTTGAGGATAAACTGTGATTTCTTTTTAGCTTTTTTCCTTTAACTTTTTAAAAAAAGTTCACTACTAGATAGATGTAAGCAATGGATTAGTGAACAGCAGGTAAAAGCCTATTGGTGGTAAAATCCAACTTTTTCAGGATGGAAGCACACTGTCCAGGCTGACAAAGTCTCTCTTCCACAAATCCTTTGCTGTAGTCAGTAATGATACTGCAGCAGTCTTCAAACCAAGGAAACCCTTCATTAACCAAGGATTCATCAAGTCTCACAACAGAAAAAGGGGTGGTGGAGCTGCCTTGAAGCCTCAGTGAGAGGACCCATACCCTCAAACCAAGAAAGATGTGGGGTGCGGGAAGAGGGGTTTAACATCAAAGCCCAGGAAAGACCCTTGTTTCAATTAAATAGAACTTTTAAAAGTAAAGAATAAGGAGAAGGTGTGAATCATCAACAGGGACAATGGCCAGCATCTCACTGGAGGGTTCTTCTTCCTACGGAGTAGGGTGTAAGCCACCCGAAAACTTAGTCTCAAATAATTAGTGAAGAACAAAACACAAATAGTCAGAAATATGTTTACAAAAGCAAAGCCCCTGATTGATCTAGTCCACATGGGAGCTGGAGCTAGACAAAGGAAAGATGGCTCCAGTGGTTTATTGAAGAGGTTCATCAAAGGCAGGGATAAGGTTTCAAGGGCAGACTCTTGCTTCATGATGTCTTGCATTCAGCGAGTTGACTGGCATCTTGGCAGGTCATACCCATCTCAGGTGCTATGTGGAATCTTTGCAGAGTTTGAGGGGGAAGTTCACCTTCATCAGGCCATCAACCCCTGTGGGGGAGTCACCGGAAGATCCTAATACCAGACTTATTCCCTCAGGAGGCTACGATGCGCAACATAGTCCACACACAGCCCACCGACAGCTCTCAACATCCGCCCCCTTTTAATTGATAAATGCAGACGAGGAGTAATTACTTTGAGTCACTGGATCCTTGATCTGATGGCATCATAATCTATTATTATAGTATAAAAAGAATTAGTAGCAAACATATCATCGAAATTATCTACCATATAGAATGTTTTAACATGTTTTTAGGATGGGAGCCAATCGATTTACAAAGTCTTCAACCAGCTAGAGATGCAACCCCCATGAGATTGGGTCTACTTTTCAAAGTATACTGGGTGTTCTGATGTATTTCCCACAAGGTTTAAACCGTTATTATTGTTATGCCAAACATCTATCAGATGATTTCTAATTTTTTAAAATTTAATTCAGAAGCATGAAATTTGGCTGCATTAATGCAGGCATGCTTATATTTAGCATGGCATTTAAGCCTGGGTTTGATGAGAGCAGAAAGCTTATTGTTGATACCTATAATAATAGCTTTTAGAACATTTAGTTGTAAACTCTTATCAATACTTACCGAATTGCATAGGACATTAGAAATATTTTGAGCCAAATTATTAAGAAAATGAGATTAGTTAGATTACATTTTTTACAATTTACAGAATATCTATTATTCATTTTTTAATTTTTATATCCCCAATAATTAAAACATAAGAAGATTAAATATAGGCTCACAGGCTACAGCAGGAACCCTCCTTTTGGTTCCTGCCTATAAAGTTAGATTATGGGGCCATTTGTAAGATGGAGAAATGAGGCAACAATTAAATGCCAGAGATCTTTTTTGGATATCATCTTTTCTGAAAGTTAGAATATTACCAATGAAAGTTTCAGGGGTCACGGTATCATTAGAGGATGGATTATATCCATAAACAAAGTGAGTATGAAGACAGATATAAGCCTGAAAGAATACATTAGGATATATAGGATCCAAATTATCACAAAATAAAAAATGATTGTTATAAATCCAAATGGAAGTTATTGATCTTTCTAGTGTAATGTCAATCAGTTTACCAGGTTTTGATTTGGCCTTCATTATATGGCTGTAAATAATACCCCCCAAAAGGGAGTAATTTAAATCATATAGATTTTTAAAGAATCAAAATGATAAGTGTATCTAATCTTATTTTTGTATTCTGAAAATAGCTTTAGATAACTCAATTATATTTCTAGCTTCTTAGATCTTTTACTAAATTAAGGATCCAAATTAAACATGGTTGTTTCCAAATTTCTTTTTAAGAAGTAGACGTGAAACACATTTAGTGGCCATTAAGTCCTCCTGGCTTTGGACTTCTTGTAGAAAGTGGCGTCTTGATATAACTGTCTTTTATCAATTTTTTGAAGATCAGTCCAAAACATATCTATCACCTCTAGAGAATTTATATTGCACTGGCAAAGCCTTTGTACATCATATTTGTTTAGGAAAGATGCCGAATTCTATTGTAGAATGATTAGGGCAGTAAAATATTGGTGGACATTCTTTGGAAATAAGTGGCTTGTTATGAGAAAATTCTATTTCAATAATCATTCTATCTTAACAATTGTCCAGATCTTAAATTCTAAGGACCAGTATGGCTGGTTGGTCTAGGTCCTTCCTGTGTTGTTCTTTCCTTAAAAGTTACCTTTAAATAGCTGGTATGTTCATTATGGGACCAACAAATAGGTAGATTCCTATTGTGGCCAGTATGCTTAAATTCAGTCACATGAGTATGGGTAACATCATCCATCATATGAGCAACATTAATAAATACTGGGATGTATTCTTCAGTCCACAATGCTAGGTATATTAGAGGTGGATTTGAGGAATGGGTCTATAGAAGTCTGTCCATAGATTTTACTTACCTGATAGCTCACAAGGTCTATAGCTGTAAACACTGTGGTTGGAGGTTTACCTTCCTGTGTCAGGTTTTTCAGCCATTTCCACAATGACAGGTTTAGATTCTATCCTTTGAAATCCGATTCATTTTATTATTCCATGTGTTGCTCAATAGCAGCGAGACTTTTAGTATCACAATTCAGAGAATTTTTAAAAATAATTTTGTGATATTGATTCTGTTTCCTGCCTTTTTAAATTTAAAATTGAAGAAAAAGTTGATATAAATCATTAGTCTTATGTTGTAGACAATGGCTTGGCATTATACAGGTATTTAAATAATAAGAAGTGACTTAATAAATATTTTTATCTGGCCAAGAAAATTGACAAAAGTTACTTGTTAGGCATGTGAAAATTGTTAAAGCCAATATTATTGAGTTGAAAAGGGTATTACAGTAAAAGAAAGCCTAGTTTTAAACTAAATGTATGATTTGATTTTGACTCTAGTAATAGGGTGAGCCACAGAATTATAAAATGGAGTCAGTATAGATGCTGAAAGTCAGTTTTACAACTAATTTGTTCTATAGGTAATAGCCTTATTATCTTAAATTAACTTAAGTTGTTATATTAGAATTGATATTTGGGTAAGGCATTAACAAATAGTAGTTGTAAAGTTTGTAGGGAAAATACAATATGAAATTAACAAGAGTAAAAATATATTTAATTATTATAATAGCTATGAATTAAGGAATATAATTTTGTATAATTAATTGATCTTCATATATATAGTATTTTGTGTTTAAGAATATAGTAAGTTGTATTTTTAAAATTTATATTTTGTACTTAACTTTAAATTAACTTGAATGATTAACTTAACTTGGAATGAGGTAGAGAGGCAGAGTTTTAACTTAGGAGAGGTGACCTCTACAAAGGACATGGAAGATATAAACAGACGCCTTTTCAGAATAAGAAATATATATGTTTAGTGAGTAATAATTAAAAATGCAATAGAAGAATAAATAGCTTCTTATTTACCAATTTAGGAAAAATTTCCATTATCATCAAAACTAATGTTGATCTAAGTATGGGGAATTAGTATTTTTAAATATTATGTTTTTATGATTAAAGATATAGAATAATAATATTTTAATAATCTGTTTTTTTAATATTTATTTTTTAGTTATAGGTGGACATAATATCTTTATTTTATTTTCTGCGGTGAGGATTGAACCTAGTGCCTTAACGCATGCTAGGTGAGTGTTCTACCTCTGAGCCACAATCCCGGCCCCCTTTAATAACTGTTTTTAAGGTAGTAAGAATAACTTAAATGTCTAATATAAGGTTTTGGATAAAAGAATTATATGATAAAAATTTGGTACTAAAAGTAACATTATAAAAGAGCATTAACAATGTACAATTTAAAATGATATTTATAAGTTTTGAAAATAACAATATGATCCTATTTTACAAAAAATATGTATATCTATATGTAGAGAAAACAGTTTAGAAGGTTATATATTAGATATTAACAGTAATTATCTATGGACAGTGGAATTTTATGAGACTACGATCACCCCACTGTATAATAGATCCAAGAATTTATTCCTCTTAACTATGTGTTTGTGCCCGATGACCCAAAACTCCTTTATCTTTGCCCCATTCTTCCTAGTCTCTGATACTCATCATTCTATTCTCTACTTCTAGGAGTTCATCCTTTTCAGATTCCACACATAAGTAAAATCATATAGTATTTTTCTATTCATGTTTGGCTTCTTTCACTTTTCACAATGTTTTCTTGGTTCATTTGACTTGCTACAAATGGCAGGATCTTTGGTTTAGGGCTGAATAATATTCCACAGTGTGAGTGTGTGTGTGTGTGTGTGTGTGTGTGTGTGCGCGTGTGTGTGTGTACACATTTTATTTAGCCATTCATCCATTGATGGACACCCAAGCAGTTTCTGTATCTTGGCTATTATGAATAAAGCTGCAATGGGAGTAAAGATATCTCTTCAACATGCTGATTTCAATTCCTTTGGGAATAGACCCAGAAGTGAGGCTGCTGGCAATTCTACTTCTAGATTTTTTGAGGAATCTCCATATCACATTCCACAGTGGCTGTGCCAATTCACTCATAATGTCCAAGGATTCCCTTTCTGACCCACCCTTGCCAACACTTGTAATCTTTCATGTCATTGATAACAGCTGTTCACATGTCATATACATATTCCAGGTGTGAAGTGATCGCTCATTGTTTTTAATCTTCATTTCTTTAATGATTAAGGATGCTGTGCATCTTTCCACAAACCTGGTGGCCTGCTTAGATGTTTCCTTTGAAAAATATCTCTTCAGGTCTTTTGCCTATTTTTTTTAAAAATCAGATTATTTGTTTTCTTACTATTGAGTTGCTTAAGTGCTTTAGGTTTTGGCTGTTCATTCCTTATCAGACATGGGGTTTGTGAATGTTCTGCTCTGGGATTTTTCCTTCACTCTGTTTCCTTCCTTGTACATAAGCTTTTCAGTTTGATACAATTCCATTTGTATATTTTTGCTTTTGTTGCCTGTGTTTCTGGGGACATATCCAAAAATCATTACCTAGACCAATGTTGTGGAGCTTTTCTCCTATGCTTTGCTCTCACCATCTTATATTTTCACACCATGCCTTTAATCCATTTGAAGTTGACTTTTGTGCATGGTGTGAGATAAAAATCCAATTTCATTCATTTGCATGTGAATATCTTGTTTTCCTACTGCCACTTATTAAAGAGGCTGCTCTTTCCCCATTGTGTGTTCTTGGAATCTTTATCAAAAGCTAATGGACACCTTATGCCGTCCCATTGGTATCTGTTCTGATGGTACTACCATGCTATTTTTATTAGAATAGCTTCATAGTAGGTTTTGAAATCAGGGAATGTGATGCCTTTATTCTTTTTGTTCAGGATTGGCTACTTGAGAGCATTTGTGGCTCCATAAACATTTGAGGATTGTATTTTCTATTTCTATGAAAAATGACATTGTAATTTTGATAGGGATCACATTGACTCTACAGAACACTCTGTAGAATACTTGTGGTGATAAATAAATTAGTAACTGTGGTAAAAAAATCAAAATTGTGTCTAATTATCAAAAATTATTTCTGAGTTAGTGAATAGTACAAATATTTAAAAGTATATGAAAATAAGACAATCAACGTTTTTATAATTTAGACAAAATAACAGATATTCTTATGATTCCACATGGCAGAGTCTCTGGGCCATGCTCTCTCACCTCCTGGAGTGTTCTTGTTCAGTCTTGTTTTTGTTTGTACCATCTCCTACCCAGTGCTTGGCATTGAGTGGGAATAACTCATCTTGGATTTTACACCTCTTTTTTGGCCATGTGCTTTGTCTGTTTTCAATGGGTCCTGCTTGGCTTCTATCACCAATGTTTCCTGGTTTGCTCCAAGGCCACACCTAATTTAGGCTCTCATTCTATCAAAGGCAGAATGAGAGCATAAATTAGATGTGTATTTCTATGACTGCTGTAAAAAATTGCCATGAACTTAAGCTGCTTAAGCAATACAACAAACGAGTTGTATTGGAGAACAGAAATGCGTAATGAGTTTTATTAGGCAAAAATCAAGGTATTAAGAGAGCTATCTTTTAATGTTCTAATAAACATATTAACATATGAAGAAAAACAAAAGATATATATATATATATATATATATATATATATATATATATATATATATATATAAAATAAAATGAGAAGTTGGCTAATCAACTTATGGAGCCAAGAAATCCCACACTCTGCTATCTATAAACTGGAGACCCAGAGAAGCCAGTGCTGTAATTCTAGTCTAAATCTAAATGCCTAAGAACCAGGGCAGTCAATGGTGTAAATCCCAATCCCAGGGTCAGGAGACAACTATGTATCAGTTCTATCAGGCAGAGAAAGCAAATTCTCCCCCCTCTGAGGGTTTGTTTGATTGTTTGTTTTTTCCTATTATTTTTTTTTTTAATTCAGGCCTTCAAAGTATTAGATGAAGCTGACCCATGTTGAGAAAGGCCATCTTGCTTTATCCAGTCTAATGATTCAAATGCTAATCTCATTCAAAGCCATCCTCATTGACACACTCAGAAATCTTTATCAGGTCATCCTGTGGCTCAGTCATATCAACACATAGAATTAACCATCACAGAAGGAATTTGTTTCCTTGCCTTTTGCAATTTCTAGGGGCTGCCTATATGTCTTGACTATAGCCATTCTCCCTTTCTTCAAAGTCAGCCTCAGTCCCTTGAGTGTCACGGAGAATCACTACTTCTATAATCACATCTTCTCTGGCTCTGATTTATCTTCTCCCTCCTCCTGGTAATCACATCACACCCACATGGATAAGCCAATATAATCTCATTTGAAAATCAACTGATTACCAACTTTATTTCTATCTGAAATCTTAATTCCCTTTTGATGTGTAACATAATGTCTTCACAGGTCCTGGAGATGGGGACATGGACATCTGTGGGCCTCTGTCTAGCATAGCAGGACAAATGATCGTGCAGATGGAGCAGGGTAGGGGGAGCATGTATCAAGTGATAAAGGAAAGTGAAGCATGTTGACTGAGCTTGTGGCCTATGCATAGAGACAGAACTGAGTTCGGATCCCAACCCCATCATTTGCAACCATATTTCTCATCCATGAGCTCAGTTCCATCATTTTTTAAGTGTGTGTCAAAGTCTGCTAATAAATGATAAGATAAATTCTTAAAATTTAAGAATAACAACCATAATGAGACAGGGCAAAGGACAGGTGGTCTATGTAGATAGTAAATGATCAGGTTGGAAAGTTGAGGGCTAACTGACTAATTATCAAAGAAAAGGAAATAAGTTGCTAACACCTGAGGGAGTCGCTCCTCCCAACACAAGGAGCTGCTAATGATCATCCCCTAGGAGATGGGGAGGGAGAGGAAACCTGGAGTCTATAAAAAGGTAAGACACACACACCACCTCCCCATACCCAGCTCTGGTTCCTCTTCTCTGCAGAGAAGTCTATCTTTGTCTCTCCCTCTTAATTAAAACTCACTTTCTATTCTTGCTTGACATTTCTTGAGTGTTTAATCTTCAGCACCAGGGGAATGAGGACCCAATCCCAATTTCTAACACCAGTATCAATAGTACCTTCCATTTTTGAGCTTTTAAAGAAGATCTCAATAAAATTGCAGCTTTGATGATGATGATGATGATGTTGCTGAGAGTCAGAGGTAATGTTCAATGAATCAACAGTCACAAAAGAGACTGAAATCAAAGGGTTACTATAGCAAAGCTCTGGACCCTATGGTAGTCTTAGTAATAAGTACCCTAAAGTGGTCAGAGATACTTGCTCCATTTAATGCCTAGGAAAACACACCCTCTCTGCTTAGGTAGGTATTGCATCTTCGTCTGCCTCCCCCACCCCTTTAGAACTTCAAAAACCATTGTTCACACCTTTAAGACATTGTTTCCAGGCAGCATCTTAAGATACATTAAAAATAAATTCAAAGTCAAAACCAAATTATCAGGGATTGAGACCCATGTTTCCAGATGTCTCCTTGTTACCTACGTGGTTGGGCAGAGGCCATGGTCTTGAAGTCCTTAAAAATGAAATCCCTAGTTAAAATATGCCCTTTTCATCTTACAAAGAACATCCTTTGGAGTAGTTCAGCTAATGGCACATTAACTGACAGAAATGATTTAGCAATTGCCATCAGATAATGAGATAATGACATCTTGGGTTTCAGGGAGAGACTGACTAAGAGAAAATATCTCCAAACTAATTAGACAGACTTAAAACAAGCTGATAATTAAATACAAGCATTAAATTAAATTGCAAATATTTCCTTTTTTCCTTATTTCCTTTAATAAGTAGGTTTCTTGTTTTAAAATTTGCCCTGTATTGCTAAATTATCTTCAGTGTTTTACCTTACTTGACCTGTCCCCAGGGCTCATTTAAAATATGGTACATAATTGTAAAATCTAAATACTGAAAGCAGAAATCATCACTGGTTGGCACTTATGCTGCTCTTCTCCTTCCCCATCCCATGACAAGCAACTGCAGAATTGTGGTCAATTTTTGTTCCATGAGCAGACACAAAAATTCAGTCAGGAATGGCCCACATGATGAAACCAAGCCGACTTCCCTGATGAGCTATAGCGGTTTTGTCAAATGGGGTAGAGGGTTACTGAACTCTGCAATTTATTATTACCAAAGAACCAAGAGCTGCACATGCCTTAGGAAAGCAAAACCAGTAAGTAAAATCATGCAATAAACCAAAGTATTCTTTTTAAAAATTACTATTCGTTTGTTAAATACATAGATTATTAAAACATTTCTCATAAAATTAACCATCTCTTTAACCATACCTTGAAATCTCAGCTGCCGCTTGCTTTTCCTTATCTCTTTCTCTATATTTAAATATATGTCTACATATAAAGAAATGAATATTATTATTATATACTAGTTGGAATCCTGAAAAAAAAATGAGTGTAACCTTGAAACGTTAATGGAGGCAGTTATGAAGCTCAGTCACAAAGTATAAAATCCAGATGACTGATAAACGTTTAAAAGCTACAAGTCAAAACAATATAAATCTAAAAGTTTCCCAATGGGGTATCAGTTACAAAAGATCTGTTAGACCTATACCAGCAAGTGTGCCGTGAGGTTGACGGTCTCCCTAAACAGTGAAGGAGGGCAAATGGATGCATCTCACAACAGACTTCAAGGAATTCAATAAATATTTTTATTTATATATTTATTTATTTATCAATACTTGTTAGATGTAATTTAAAATCTAGGTATGTAAATATTTATTTCATTATAATAATAATTAAGTTGAGGGCGGTGGCACATGCCTGTAATCCCAGTGGCTCAGGAGGCTAAGACAGGAGGATCATGAGTTCAAAGCCAGTCTCAGCACTGGTGAGGTGCTGAGCAACTCAGTGAGACTCTGTCTCTATATAAAATACAAAATAGGGCTGGGGATGTGACTCAGTGGTTGAGTGCCCCTGAGTTCAATCCCTAGTATTTGAAAAAAAAAAAAAGAAGTTAAACATATAATTATAAAGGACTCAATATAAGTTGTATGACTTAATAGATTATATAATAATTAAAATAGAAGTCTTTCATGTGGGTAAGTTGGTTAATAAGGACAGCATTATACAAAAACGTATCTTCCGGTGGGAGATTGCTATTGATTTCTATTTTCTTCTTTGGACTTTTCTAAATTTTATATGTTTTCTACAATAAACAGCTTTTACATGTATAATTAAAGAATATTTACAAAGCTAATTAAGAAACTTTGCTGCATTAGGAATATGAAAATATTTCTTTAAAAGGACATTCTATGCTTAAACATAATAGAAAAGTGTTGATACATTAAAAAACAGAAGCCCAAGAATTGTACTTACAAAAAAAATGTAATAAGAGAATATGAAACATACAGATCAGGAAAAATATAGTTTGCAATACATCCAATGAAAGGATATACATGTATGTGTACACACATACATACACACACACACACACACACACACACACACACACACACACCAGAAAATATAGAAAACTATAAATCAGTAAGAAAACAAAAATCAAAGAACAAAGTCTTAAAATGGGCAAAAGACTTGAACAGGCACCTCACATAAGAGATGCCTACCAAATTTAAAGGTCTTTAGATTAGACAGAAAGTACCAATACATATATTAAGAACCAAAGAAATTTAAAATCAAAACAAGTAATCTAGGTGGCAGTTAGCGAATTTACTAGATACAGTAAAGATGCTCAGAATTGTAGGGTTCAGGAACATGTAAATAAAATTCAGTGAGGTACCCCAACACACCCACCAGCCTAGTTAAACTGGTAAAGACAGATAATATTAGAAACATTTATGGAGTAAGCAGAACCCTCATACATTACTGATATATTGGAACAAGGACTATGGAACAGGATTTAGCAGATTCTATTAAAGATGTAGATATACATCCTCTCACTTGACAAGTCCACTACCAAATACACAGCCAAGAGAAATGCAATATACATCCACTGAAAGTCAAATACTTGAATGTTTATACCAGCACTGGCTGCAACACTCATCAACCACAGGAAAATAAATTGTGAACATTAACCCAGGAGAATTCAGGCAATTAGAATAAACAATCACACATAGATGACTCTCACAAACATGTTGATTGAAAGATACCATTCTCAATGTAATATATACTGTGTGATTCTATTTACATAAAAGACAAGAACATGCAAAACTAACACATGATAGAGTAATGATTGAAAATGAGCCTGTATGAATGCACTATTATTTCATGACCTGAATGAAGGTAAAGGGTCTTTTCAGTATGGAAAAGTTTAGGCAGCTGACTTTTGTAGATTTTATGGCCTAACAATTATAGTATGATATTGTGACTTCAAAGGGGATTTGTCTATTCCCATCAGCTAGACTTAGCATATTAGCTTTTTTTCCCCATCAATTCACTAACTCCCACTCAGATTACTTGATTTGATTTTAAATTATTCTGGTTCTTAATACATGTGTAGCTATTTTCTCTCTAATCTAAGACTTTTGAATTTGAGATACAAGTGTGTTTCCCATATGTTGATAAAGAACTTTGAACTTGATTAGATTTTATATTTTCTCTTATGCTTTTTTAAGGCTATACGACCAACTCTGTCTTAAAACATTAAACAAATAAATTTGCATAGCTCCAAGGCTTTGGTTAACTGTGGTTACAACTTAAGATGTCATTCTACTGAATAAGACCAAATCTAACTTTCTTATGTTCATATATGAATACACAACCATGTGTAACTCCACATCATGTACAAAACAAGCATGGGATGTTGCACTCCAAGTATATATAATGTATAAAAATACATCTTACTGTCATGTATATCTAAAAAGAATAACAAAAATTTTAAAAACCAAGCCTATTTAGTAAATAACTTTTGCTTAAAGTTGGTGTTATTTGCCCCAAAACTCCCACCATAGTACAAAACATTTAAAATATTGAATTATTTAATTTATTTTAGAGTAGCATATGGTGATCATGGCTTAAGCTTGAATACAGACATAGATTCATATTCAAGCCCTATCATCTAAGAATTAGGTAGCTTTGGGCTTTCCTTTTTTGTAACTTTCATCTGTGAAATTAGGAATAATAACATCATTTTATGTTATACATCTGCTTTGGTGATTAGATGAAAAGCATAATGCTGGTCCACTGTGAACTATTAATAACTTTTAGGTGTTATTACTATAATATTCTCATTACAAGAAATTTGTAAGATATAAAAAATAAAAATAAAATGTTAAAAGTTCCATGACATCGCCAGCACAGTTCCGCCCTTAGAATCCTGTCTAAGACAGCAGGGACCATTTCCAAGACCCTTGTGTGCATGCTTGCCTTCCTTGTGCCCTTAGCTGTACCCTCTGATGGATGCTGTTTCCTCTCACAGCTCTGGCCCCCAGTGTGCTTCTGAGGGATAGCCAGAAGGCAGGACGCCCTGATCAGGAAACCCATAGGCTTCTTCAGCAAAGAATGAGTTTAAAGTTGGCCAAGACATTCATATTCTTGGAACCCCTTCCAGCTCCGATATCCTATTATTCTGTCTCCTCATCCATCAATAACTTTGCAGTAGAAAAATCAACTTGTGTCCTAGGCAAATAAGTCCCCTGGCATTTGCAGACTAAACATGACTTTGATGGATGGAATCTCTCACTAAGATGCCAGGCACCTAGCTAGAAGCATTGTATGTATATTTGCTTTGGCTTCAAGTACGCACTGCGGGGATTAGTCACTTTTTAAACCTTTTGTTAAGCATTAGTATGGACACATTTTAATGACTAAAAAGGCAAGGCTCTTTAGACCTGATTCCTGTGTTTTTGACAAGATTTTTAGTGCCTTAACCTATTTTTCTAGAGATATTAAAGATTATCATAAATAACTATAGCTTAATTTATATTCTATAAATAAAATATCCTTCCCATTCCTATCTTCAGCAATCCCTGTATTACATATGCTGGTAACCTGCAAATCTGCTTCCTAGCACTTCATTAATTTAAATAATTGCTTGTATAAAATTTTAGATTTTGGACTTGTCACTAGACAGTAATTCCAAGAGAAAGTAACTATGGTCTGTTCATTTTCTTCAGAGCACTCAATAGTACCTGGCACATAGTTTAGAACCAATAAATATTATTCCTTTCAGTATGTAGAGTCCCCTATGCTTGGGATACAAAGAAGCATAAGAAATATCATTTATCCTTCAGGAACCCACAGTAAAGTGAGAAAACCAATCAGCATTTTGATAGACACATCACAGGGATCCTAAGTACATGGAAGGAGGGATAGGTAAAACTGGCAGGTAGAAGCATACCAGCAACTCAGGAGGCCAAGGCAGGAGGATCCCAAGTTGGAGACCAGCCATAGAAACTTTTTTTTTTTTTTTTAAGAAAGAGTTTATTATCATACTGAAGTATTTTTTTTAAAGAGAGAGGAGAGAGAGAGAGAGAGAGAGAGAGAGAGAGAGAGAGAGAGAGAGAATTTTTAATATTTATTTTTTAGTTCTCGGCGGACACAACATCTTTGTTGGTATGTGGTGCTGAGGATCGAACCCGGGCCGCACGCATGCCAGACGAGCGTGCTACCGCTTGAGCCACATCCCCAGCCCAGCCATAGAAACTTAACAAGACCCTGTTTCAAAATTTAAAAAATGAAAAAGGACTGGAGATGTAGCTGAGTGGTAAAGGGCTCCTGACTTCAATATCAGGAGTACAGGGAGGGCTTTTGCGGGGTGGTAAAATCAGAGTTAATTGTTTGTTGCAAATTGAAGTAAATTAGCTTAGTCCTGCACAACTCTTGGATAAAGGTAGCTGACTACAAAGCCTGAGGCAGAGAGCTGTAGCCACTCCCCATCCCCAATCTTGCTAGCAGGTTATAAAGAAAGCAAGCTTCAGACTGTCTTCAACCACAGTCTATTTGACAAAACACCCATTAGCAAAGCAGGCACAAAACATTCATGCAAATGTTCCATAAGGTCAGTGAAGTTCTGAAAGCTCCATTTCAGGAAGACAGGACAGCCTTCCTGAAGCAGAATTTTATGACTTTTTGTCTGCACCCGTGCACCATTCAGTCAAAACCTATCTTAAGCCACTATGATAGGGTAATTCTAAGAACACAGATTACAAAGTTAGCTGGATACGTACAGGCTCTTTAGGCTGGGACAGATCTGCCTGAAGTTAATAACTTCAGTTTCAACACTGAGGGCTCATTTCCAATAGTCATGATGGTAATTAGTCACTAGCTTCTCCCAACACTCAGCATTACTACAGTTGTGTTGCTTATGGATGAACACGCAGTTAACAGTGTGCTTCTAGGAACTTCCCCAGGGAAAGTGCTGCTTGCTGCCCTTGGAATGGCATTTTGATGTTAATAACATTTTGATGTTGGTTTATGCTTTAATTCATTCCGGCATTTAAAGCGTAAACACACACACATACAATATCACTTTGATAAACTGGGGCATTTTAAAGTGGATTGGTGATACTGGAACAATCTGTCAAGGATAGTGTTAAAAATCAAAACAACAACAACAAAATAATAATAACAGTAGCTTCCTGGGGTTGGTGAAGGCAGTGTCTTCTAAGGAGAAGGGACAGTTTGAAGTGACTCAAATCATCCAGGCCCATTCCTTCCTCCTATCTTAGAGCCTTTGCACCTGTTCTTCCCTTTACCTGGGATGCTCTTGGGTCTCAGGGTTCCCTCCCTCACTTCTTACTTCAATCAGGTTTCTGCTTTAAGGAAAAAAAAGGCTCACACAGAAGTTTTACTGACCAATTCTATCTAAAATTTCACTTTACTCTCTTATCTGTTTGTGGTTTTCTTCATAAAACTTTTCCTGCCTAAAATTATTACATAATTTTGAAAGTGTTTTTCCTATCATTCTCTCTTCATCAGTCAGCTTTCTATCACTCCAATGAAATCCCCAAGATGATTAATTTATAGAGAGAAAAAGTTTATTTTGTCTCCTGGTTTTGAAGTTTCCAGTCCATGATCAGTTGGCTCCATAGCTTTTGGGCCTGTAGCAAGGCAACACTTCATGGTGCGAACATATGGCAGAGCAAAAGTGCTTATCTCCTGGCCAGGAAGCAAAAACAGAGGAAGAGGAAGAGACTGGGATCCTACAATCCCCTTTGAGGGCACATCCCCAATGAACTAAAGACCACCTACTAGACCTCACGTCTTAAAAGTTCTATCATCTTCCATAATGCCAACCTAGGATCCCAGTCTTTAACATCTGAGCCTTTGGGGAGATAGTCAAGATCCAAACTCTTGCATTCTTCAGTATAAACTCCATGATAGAGGGGACTTTGCCTGAATTCCCTTTTTCCCCAAGTTTGAAATAGGACCTGGCACATAATAAGCACTCAATAAAGAAATCTATGCATTTGTCTTCTCTGAATATGTTCATAGAGAGATGTCTAGGATGATGAACACCTAACGTTAATGATTACTTTAAAATAAAATATTTATGCCAGGCGTGGTGGTGCATGCCTGTAATCCCAGTGGCTTGGGAATCTAAGGCAGAAGGATCTAAAGTTCAAAGCCAACCTCAGCAAAAGCAAGTTGCTAAGCAACTCAGTGAAACTCTGTCTCTAAATAAAATACAAAATAGGGCTGGGGATATGGCTTAGTGGTCTAGTGCCCCTGAGTTCAATCCCAGGAAACCCCCCAAATAAATAAATTAAATATTTATTACCTTAAATCTAATATAGTGCATCACCAAATGCAATATTTTAAAAATGTGTCTGTAAGTCCCTTTTTATTGTGGCTTTAAATTGATATGAAGGACTTTTGCTTTCGGAGAGTAATAATGGAAGACTAGGCAGTCACATTTTTATTGTTTTAATGATATTTTCTCATTATACCATATGGCTGTGCCTCGTCATTAATTAGACATTAACAAAAGAACCATCACATTCCAACAAGAGCCTTACCTAGCAAGACCAATATCCCACACTACAGCCTCCAGCTGTTCATGCACAAAGGTCTTGGATTAGAAACTGCCTCACACTGGAAGGAAATGGAAAGCTGAGGGCAGGACACACTGGCTGTGAAACTCTTGTTGCCACTTGACAAAAATCTTTAACTTGGTAATAATTTCAGAACCATGTTCATAATGTAGACATTAAGGGAATTTCTAACATGTAACATAGACTCCAGTGGGCCTACCTCATAGGCTCATTAAGCTTTTATTGGCTCAGGGGAAGAAAAAAGAATAAACTAATACAGAGACTCCAGCCCACTCGTTTCACAGAGGGAGAGAAAAGCCTCAGAGATGTCAACACCTGCCCCAAGTCAAACAGCTGGACTAGAACATGGGTCCTCTACTTAACAAACTGAAATGATTCCTTCCATTCTGAAGATACCTATACTTTAATTTTAAAATCCCCAATACAATTTTAAATCCATCATTTGATTTTTTAAAAAGATGTTTTGCCACTGTGATGGCTGATTTTAATCTAAGCTTTGGTGCCCCATTATAGGGTCCAACACCAATCTAGATGCTGCTGTGAAAGCATTACTTTGATTTAATTAACGTTTACTTTATTTCATTGAGTGAAGCAGTCTACTCTCCACCAGTTGGGGAGAGATGCATCTAATCAGTTGAAGACCTTAAAAGGTCTCTACTTGAGGAGAAAGGAGTTCTATCTTCAAATGTCTTCAGATTTAGGATTACAGATCAACTTGCTGAAACTTCCAGCCTGCCTGTTCCACGGTTTGGGGACTTGCCAGTTCCCACAGTTCATGAGAGCCAGCCAGTTCCTTAAAATAAGGTGCTCTCTCTTCCCACGCCCTCTCCTCCTCTCATTCTTTATATGTGTATATATGCACACCCTATGCTTCTGTTTCTCTGTAGATCCTAGACTAAAGATACTCCTTACTTGTTAATATATAAATAACATTTAAAAGCTATTGGCTGCTTAATGCTCTTGGCTAACTTTAATCCTTTATTTCTAACTTTTTAAAAAAAATTTTGGTTTTATTCTTTTCCCAACTCTATGCAGAAAACAAAATGGAACCAACTTCATTATTGGCTCTGTTTCCCTTGGCACCCTCCTCTCCAAAGGATAGGCACCTGAAAGAATTCCCCACGCAAAGACACTTCGCCGGGAGAATTCCAATTTTATTGCAAAAAGCTATGTGCTTATATAGAACTAAAGGGGAGATGGTAGGGCTTAGATAAATGGCAGGCCACCTGTTTATTGGCAAGCTCTTCCAGATATGAGTTCCCGCACCCAGGCATTAGTTCTCATTGGGGCTAAGGTTCCCCGCCAGCGAGGTTTGAAATTGGCGCCGGCGGGAGAGTTCACAAGGGCGGGAACTTTTCTGCGCCACTGCAGAGAAGAAGAAGGTAGGAAGGAGAAGTCCTTAGGCGCCATGTTGGGGTTTTTTCTCTGGGGTGCGGCTGCCGTTTATACTTTTCCCAACAGCACCCTGCTCTCCAAACCCTTATCCCAACCCCCTTTATGAGTGATGGGACAGATCCAGCAGCTCTCTGGGCAGTAGGAGGAATGTAGGGGTCATTTTAATTCTGAAGTGGAAAAGAGAAAAACGAGGTTGTTCATGTTGGGGGGTGATATCTCTGAATTTTATACACTCACTTGGGAGTGGTCTTGAAAGAGGGAACCACATAGTTTGCTGGGCTGGCAGCTCTAGCTCTGAGAACTTTTGTCTATGTTTAGGGTCCTACAGTCCTGATATCTGTAAAGACTCTCTTTATCCATCTTTTAAGGACTCTGGGCTTTTTCTTGCTGGAAAAAAAAAAATTTCTCCAGGGACCATCTCAACCCCAAATCAGACTTAAAAATCTCTCACTAAAATCCTTCTCTCTTATTACATCAGCAACTGAGATAGGTGAACTCAGGCTGATTATTCAATTTGATGAATTCAAATCTGTATTTCGAGATTTTTACAAATGACAATCCATACCCATGAAGCATGTTTTCACAGCACCAAACCAGAGGTAAAAATTACTAACCTCAGTGAAGCTCCTCCTTAGGCCTGAGTTACTCCCTTGCAAATTCCTCATTATTGTAACATAGGAGCATTTCAGCTCAAGTAGAAGCTATTGGAAAGCAGCCCATTGGCATGAACTAAATTTTTCTTTTTTTCAATCGATTGTCTTGGCAGATATAGTGTCTACGAGTTCTGCCAACCCCCTACAAAGCTAACTATCCCCATGCTTCAGACTTGCAGACGGTTATCCATCTTGAAGACTATTTATAGTAAGTTTCTGAAGTAAGTCCATTATAGTTCTCCACACATCAGTCTTCCATCAACAACCCTCTCCCAAGAGGCTACCCGCAAAAGTGCCCTCTTAGCCCAAGCAGGCTAGTTTAGACCAAGGGTGAAATAAGAAAATAGAAAACTATTTCCCTTAGCGAAGTAACTTTCTCTCCTCACTACTCCAAGCATGTCAGAGTGACTGATAGTTGCTAAATCCTAATAAGCAAGTCAATTTATCTTAAATCCTGAAGCAACTAGCCACCTGGATTATCAGGGTTAACCTACAGAGAGCAATCTTTTTTCGAGGATCAAACATGCAGTGATCTACAGTCTTGCCACAGCTCACAAAGCTCCAGTGAAAGCGAGGACTGGCACATCCAAAAAAGCAACGAGAGTGAGACCAGAGTTGACCACTTCTGATGGCTACCACTCCAATGCTGAGTGTGCTCTGCTAACCCTGAGGCTGTGCCTACCTACAGCGCTTCAGGTTCAGACACCTCGTGCCAGCATCTAACTCTGATGGCATATGATTTTACTTCCAGCTTACTGTGCTCCTTTTAGAAAATGTCTTTAAATCTGCATGGACGTTTCCAGCCATTATTTGTTTCTAATTGTTTGTTAGGTGTGTTATATGCACTTACTCATAGGAGAAATATAATAGACTAGAAGTTTTAGCTGTGATGAAGCAGGAAAATCAGACAGCCTTGGTTCTTACAGACATTTCTACAATATAAGGCTCATTTGTTACACAGGGTTTAAAATTGAGCTTTTATTATTTTGGCTCATAAGACAAGGTCACCCTCATGAAAAAAATGTAAATGCATTGACACCAAGTAACTGCCTAACCTCTTGCATCATTCAGGGCTCAACCAGAGAAGCAGAACCACTAGGACTTCATGCACTATGAGATTTATTGCAAGGAATTGACTTGTACATTTATTGGGGTGGGGGGGGAGCTGAGCAAGTCTGAGCTCTGTAGGATCCAGTCAGCAAGGGTAGGCTGGAAATGTTAGGCATAGAGAAGCCAATGAATTTCTTCTTCTTAAGGGAAGCCTCAACTTTGCTCCTTTATCTATTCCACTGATTGAATCAGGCTCACCAGGATAATCTAGGAGAATCTTCCTATCTCAAGGTTAGCTGATTAACAAACTATTCCATCTGCAAACTTCATCCTCCTTTGCTGGGCAAATTAACAGATTGCAAGATAGTGAGAATTATTATTATTATTATTATTATTATTATTATTATTATTATTATTTGGCACTGGTGATTGAACTCAGAAACCCTCGACCATGAACCACATCCCCAGTCCTATTTTGTATTTTATTTAGAGACAGGGTTTCACTGAGTTGCTTAGTGCCTCACTTTTTGTTGAGACTTTGGCTTTGAACTTATGATCCTTCTGCTTAAGCCTCTGGAGCCACTGTGAACCACCGCGCCTAGCAAGATAGTGAGCATTTTTTAGGGTTATTACTCTGCCTATCACACATTCCTCTACTAATTTTTCTTCTTGAGATAAAAACCTTCCCACACAGGTCAAAAATATTAGAGATTGGGGATTTAGCTTAGTGACAGAGCGCTTGCCTAGCTTATGACAGGCCCTAAGTTTGGTCCTCAGCCCTGGGGGAAAAAAGGATTATCTACTAGAAGAAAATGTAGGCTCAACACTCCAACATATGGGCTCAGGGAACTGATTTTCTCAACAAGACTCCTAAAATGCAAGAAGTAAAATCAATAATCAAAAAATCAATAATCAAAAAAATCAATAATCAAAAAATCAATAATCAAAACATGGTTTGGCTTCAAACTAAAAGGCTTCTTCACAACAAAGGAAATAATTAAGAGTGTGAAGAGAGAGCTTACAGCATGGGAGAAAGTCTTTGCCACCTGCGCTTCAGATAGAGCATTAATTTCTTAACACAACATAAAGAAATAATCCAGTCAATAAATGGGCAAAGGAAGTCAACAGAAGAACAAATATGAATGGTCAGCAAGTATATGAAGAATATTCAATATCTGTGGTAATTAGGGAAATGTAAATTAAAAGTACATTGAGATTCCATCTCACTCCTGTCAGAATGGCAATTATCAAGAATACAAGTAACAATACATGTTAGTGAGGATGTGGGGAAAAAGATACACTCATTCATTGCTGGTGGGACTGCAAATTGGTGCAACCACTCTGGAAAGCAGTATGGAGATTACTCATAAAACTAGGAGTGGAAACACCAAGACCCAGTTATCCCACTCCTCAGCATATGCTCAAAGGATTTAAAATCAGCATGCCACAGTGATATATTCAATGTTTACAACAATGTTTATAACATCAATGTTTATAGCAATTCATAATAGCTAATCTATGAAACCAAGCTAGGTGCCCTTCAACAGATGAATGGATAAAGAGAATGTGGTATATATACACAATGGAATATTATTCAGCCCTAAATAAGAATAACTTTATGACATTTTCCAGTAAATGGATGGATCTGGAGACTATCATGCTATGAAATAAGCCAGTCCCCAAAAGCCAAAGTTTGAATATTTTCTCTGATATGTGGAAGCTAACTCACAATAAGGGGGGAAAGGGGAAGAATTGAAACTCAATAGATTAGACATAGGGGAATGAAGGAAAGGAGAGGAGATAGAAAAAGGAAAGACCATAGAATGAATTTGATGTTATTTTCCTATGTACATGTGTGAAAACATCCCAGTGAATCCCACCATCATGTACATCTACAGGAATAGAGTCCTAACTAGAATAAGATATATTCCATTCTTGTATAATTATGTCAAAATTAATTCTACAGTTATATACAACTAGAGGGAACCAATAAAAAGTTTTTAAAAAGAATAATACCTCTGCCCCTATTGTCTTTTCTCAAATAGTCCCTGGTAAGATCTATGAACCTTTTTTTCCCAAAATCTCTATTGAAGGTACCACAGAGAACTCACTACCTCTTGTGACTCAGGGCACTTGGATATGAAAACATTTATCAGAATTTTCTCCACCCATACTTATCCCATACAAATTATTACTTATAATCTCCTGAGGAAATATTTTACATAGATATTCTGTTCTGCACACAGATAGCATTTAAGAAAAATAGATTGGAGCTGGGGGAAGATGGCGGCGAAGGGAGTGCATCACCCCAGTGCGCCGAGTCACTGTGCGGGAGAAAGACGAGGTGAAACAGCTGAAGGCTATCTTGTTGGGAATTTCCAGTGAAATTGAGGTGCTCCAGAAACTAGTGGACGGATTTCCATCGCGCGAGGTTTGGCTGCGGGGGCTCGGACGCGGGCGATTTCTCCGCACGGAGGGTCGCGCCCCGCAGCTGGAGTCTGCGTCGCGCGCTGGGAAGCGGCGAGGTGCCAGAGCAGGGGTACAGCGATGCAGATTCTGGGGGCTCCTGCCAGTGGTGCAATGGCCGTGCTTAGTGCTGAGTTCCGGCTTTGAGACAGAGGAGAGAAGCGGTCCAGTTCGGTTCTCGACACCGGTCGGACCACGGAGGAGGACAGCAGACGCCATCTTGGAGAGCTGATGTAATCATCCCTGTTTTCTACTGATCTCAGATCATTCAGCTACGGAACAGGTGATTTCAGGCTGGTATTTGCCTGCGTCTCGCAGATAGATCGCTCAGGCTCGGGGATGGAGAACCAGTGGAGAATACTCCTAGGGGCTCGCTCCTGGCAAGGCGTGCGCCGGGCTCTGAGCAGCCGGATTCTGGTTCCCCGGGCTGCTTTGGCCCAGGGCTGGGGAACCTGCGGAGACTGCGTGTTGAGGCCAGCTCCAAGTGGAGCGTGCGCTGAGCTCGGGGCGGCTGGGTTCTGACTCCCGGAACAGTTTTGGCCTGGGGCTGGGGAGCCCGCGGGGAATGCGTCTTTGAGCATGCTCCCAGCGGAGCATGCACCGAGCTCGGAGAGCTTGGAGCAGCCGGGCTCTGGCTCCCGGAGTTGCTTTGGCCTGGGGCAGGGGAACCAGCAGGGGTCGCTCCTTGGAGCCTGCTCCTAGCGGAGCATGAGCCGGGATCGGAGAGGCCGGGTTCTGGCTCCCAAAGCTGCTTTGGCCCAGGGTTGGGGAACCTGCATTGACTGCTTCTCGGTCCGGGTCCTGCTGGGTGCTGTGGGGGCCAGGAGGGCAGAGTGGAGCTGCCGCCTGCGCCCAGAGCAGGCCAAGTGACCCACCAGCGTGGTATCACGACACCCCAACTGCAGCTGGGGCCAAAGAGAGTAGCTGCCCATGCCTAGAACAGGACCAGCGACCCGATGGTGTGGTAGCCAAGTCACCCCATTTGGAGTAGGGGCTGTGCAGAGCCGCCGTCTGAGCCTGCAAGGTAGGCAGACCTGCGTCCCACTGGCAGGACAGGCCCGGTAGCCTGCCAGCATGGTGGATACGTACCACCGAGGCAGTCACGTCACACTGGTTGGAGCGGGGGTGGGGCAGAGCCGCCGCCCGTGTCCGGAAAAGGCCCAGTGACCCGTTGGAGAGGCAGTCAGGTACCCCCATTGGGAGTGGGGGCTGAGCAGAACTGCCGCCCGAGCCCGCAAGGTAGGCAGACCTGCGACCCACCAGCAGAACAGGCCTAGAGGCCTGCCAGCGTGGTAGACACATCACACCAATTGGAGTAGGGGCCAAGCAGAGCCGCCGCCCACATCCGGATCAGGACCAATGACCCGAGGGCGTGGTAGTTACGTCACCACAATTGGAGTGCGGGCAGAGCAGAGCCGCCACCCGCGCCTGCAGGGTGGGCAGACCTGCGACCGACCAGAGTGGTAGACAGATCACCATAATTAGAGGAGGAGCACAGCCACTACCCACCCTGCAAGGGAGATTTTACAACTATACAAGAGCAATATAAATAAATAGGGGGAAAATTTCAAAAACATAACAGTTTCACCAAGCAGAAAGAAACGCGAGCAGTATGAAAAGACAAGGAAAGAAAGGACCACAAGCAATGCAGTTCAACTCAACTTTAGAAGAGGTAATAGCTGCAGCAGATGGAATGTCAGAAAAAGAGTTCAGGATATACATGCTTCAGATGATCTGGAGTCTCAAGGAAGACATGAGACAGCAAAATCAGACAATGAAAGATCACTTTGACAAGGAACTACATAAACAAATCCAGGAAGTAAAAGATCAATTACACAGGGAGATAGAAGTAATAAAAAACAAACAAATAGAAATCCTAGAAATGCAGGAAGCAATAAACCAACTTAAAAACTCAATTGAGAATACTACCAGCAGAGTAGATCACTTAGAAGATAGAACATCAGACAATGAAGACAAAGTATTTCAACTTGAAAAGAACATAGACAGCTCAGCAAGACTGCTAAGAAACCATGAGCAGAACATCCAAGAAATATGAGATAACATTAAAAGACCAAACTTAAGAGTCATTGGGATACAGGAAGGCACAGAGCTCCAAACCAAAGGAATAAACAATCTATTCAATGAAATAATACGAGGAAACTTCCCAGACTTGAAGAATGAGACAGAATCCCAAATCCTAGAAGCCTACAGGACGCTGAATGTGCAAAATCATAAGAGATCCACACCTAGACACATTATAATGAAGATGCCCAACATACAGAATAAGGAGAGAATTTTAAAAGCTACAAGAGAAAGGAAGCAGATTACATTTAGGGGTAAACCAATCAGGATAACAGCTGATCTCTCAACACAGACTCTGAAAGCTAGAAGATCCTGGAATAACATATTTCAAACACTGAAAGAAAATGGGTTCCAACCAAGAATCGTGTATCTGGCGAAATTAAGCTTCAGGATGGAAGATCAAATTAAAACCTTCCACGATAAACAAAAGTTAAAAGAATTTGCAGCTAGAAAACCATCTCTTCAAAAAATCCTTGGCAAAACATTACAGGAAGAGGAAATGGAAAATAACAATGAAAACCAACAGTGGGAGGTAGGACAGTAAAGGGGGGAAAGTAATCAAAGAGGAAAACAAATCAGGTTTAGTAACATTAATAAACAAATATGGCTGGAAGAACAAACCATATCTCAATAATAACCCTAAATGTTAATGGCTTAAACTCACCAATTAAGAGACACAAGCTAGTTGAATGGATCACAAAACAAGACCCAACAATATGCTGCCTACAGGAGACGCATTTGATAGGAAAAGATATATATATAGACTGAAGGTGAAAGGTTGGGAAAAATCATACCACTCATATGGACTGCGGAAACAAGCAGGAGTGTCCATACTCATATCTAATAAAATAGATTTCAAGCCAAAGTTAATCAAAAGGGATAAAGAGGGACACTACATACTGCTCAAGGGAACCATGCCCCAACAAGATATAACAATCATAAATATATATGCCCCAAACAATGGTGCAGCTATGTTTGTCAAGCAAACTCTTCTCAAGTTCAAGAGTCTAATAGACCACCATACAATAATCATGGGACACTTCAACACACCTCTCTCACCACTGGACAGATCTTCCAAACAAAAGTTAAATAAGGAAACTATAAAACTCAATAACACAATTAACAACCTAGACTTAATTGACATATATAGAATATACCACCCAACATCAAGCAGTTACACTTTTTTCTCAGCAGCACATGGATCCTTCTCAAAAATAGATCATATATCATGTCACAGGGCAACTCTTAGACAATATAAAGGACTAGAGATAATACCATGCATCCTATCTGATCATAATGGAATGAAACTGAAAATCAATGATAAAAGAAGGAAGGAAAAATCATACATCACTTGGAGAATGAATAATAGGTTACTGAATGATCAATGGGTTATAGAAGACATCAAGGAGGAAATTAAAAAATTCTTAGAGTTAAATGAAAACACAGACACAACATATCGGAATCTATGGGACACATTGAAAGCAGTTCTAAGAGGAAAATTCATTGCTTGGAGTTCATTCCTTAAAAAAAGAAAAAAACCAACAAATAAATGATCTCATACTTCATCTCAAAATCCTAGAAAAAGAAGAGCAAAACAACAGCAAAAGAAGTAGAAGGCAAGAAATAATTAAAATCAGAGCTGAAATTAATGAAATTGAAACAAAAGAAACAATTGAAAAAATTGATAAAACTAAAAGTTGGTTCTTTGAAAAAATAAATAAAATAGACAGACCCTTAGCCATGCTAATGAAGAGAAGAAGAGAGAGAACTCAAATTACTAGCATACGGGATGAAAAAGGCAACATCACAACAGACACTTCAGAAATACAGAAGATAATCAGAAATTATTTTGAATCCTTATACTCCAATAAAATAGAAGATAGTGAAGGCATTGATAAATTTCTTAAGTCATATGATCTACCCAGATTGAGTCAGGAGGATATAGACAACCTAAACAGACCAATAACAATAGAGGAAATAGAAGAAACCATCAAAAGACTACCAACTAAGAAAAGCCCAGGACCGGATGGGTATACAGCAGAGTTTTACAAAACCTTTAAAGAGGAACTAACACCAATACTTTTCAAGCTATTTCAGGAAATAGACAAAGAGGGAGAACTTCCAAATACATTCTACGAGGCCAACATCACCCTGATGCCTAAACCAGACAAAGACACTTCAAAGAAAGACAACTACAGACCAATATCTCTAATGAACCTAGATGCAAAAATCCTCAATAAAATTCTGGTGAATCGGATTCAAAAACATATCAAAAAAATTATACACCATGATCAAGTAGGATTCATCCCTGGGATGCAAGGCTGGTTCAATATACGGAAATCAATAAATGTTATTCACCACATCAATAGACTTAAAAATAAGAACCATATGATCATCTCGATAGATGCAGAAAAGGCATTCGACAAAGTACAGCATCCCTTTATGTTCAAAACTCTAGAAAAATTAGGGATAACAGGATCATACCTCAACATTGTTAAAGCAATCGATGATAAGCCACAGGCCAGCATCATTCTGAATGGAGAAAAATTGAAGGCATTCCCTCTAAGATCTGGTACAAGACAGGGATGCCCTCTCTCACCACTTCTGTTCAACATAGTCCTCGAAACACTGGCCAGAGCAATTAGACAGACGAAAGAAATTAAAGGCATAAAAATAGGAAAAGAAGAACTTAAATTATCACTATTTGCAGATGACATGATTCTATACCTAGCAGACCCAAAAGGGTCTACAAAGAAACTATTAGAGCTAATAAATGAATTCTGCAAAGTGGCAGGATATAAAATCAACACGCATAAATCAAAGGCATTCCTGTATATCAGCGACAAATCCTCTGAAACGGAAATGAGGACAACTACTCCATTCACAATATCCCCCCCAAAAATAAAATACTTGGGAATCAACCTAACAAAAGAGGTGAAAGACTTATATAATGAAAACTACAGAACCCTAAAGATAGATATAGAAGAAGACCTTAGAAGATGGAAAAATATACCCTGTTCATGGATAGGCAGAACTAACATCATCAAAATGGCGATATTACCAAAAGTTCTCTATAAGTTCAATGCAATGCCAATCAAAATCCCAACAGCATTCCTTGTAGAAATAGATAAAACAATCATGAAATTCATATGGAATAATAAAAGACCCAGAATAGCAAAAACAATGCTAAGCAGGAAGTGTGAATCAGGCGGTATAGCAATACCAGACTTCAAACTATACTACAGAGCAATAGTAACAAAAACAGCATGGTACTGGTACCAAAACAGGTGGATGGACCAATGGTACAGAATAGAGGACACAGTAACCAATCCACAAAACTACAACTATCTTATATTTGATAAAGGGGCTAAAAGCATGCAATGGAGGAAGGATAGCATCTTCAACAAATGGTGCTGGGAAAACTGGAAATCCATTTGCATCAAAATGAAACTGAATCCCTTTCTCTCGCCATGCACAAAAGTTAACTCAAAATGGATCAAGGAGCTTGATATTAAATCAGAGACACTGCGTCTGATAGAAGAAAAAGTTGGCTATGATCTACATACTGTGGGGTCAGGCTCCAAATTCCTCAATAGGACACCCATAGCACAAGAGTTAACAACTAGAATCAACAAATGGGACTTACTCAAACTAAAAAGTTTACTCAGCAAAAGAAACAATAAGAGAGGTAAACAGGGAGCCTACATCTTGGGAACAAATCTTTACTCCACACACTTCAGATAGAGCCCTAATATCCAGAGTATACGAAGAACTCAAAAAATTAGACAATAAGATAACAAATAACCCAATCAACAAATGGGCCAAGGACCTGAACAGACACTTCTCAGAGGAGGACATACAATCAATTAATAAGTACATGAAAAAATGCTCACCATCGCTAGCAGTCAGAGAAATGCAAATCAAAACCACCCTAAGATACCATCTCACTCCAGTAAGATTGGCAGCCATTATGAAGTCCAACAACAACAAGTGCTGGAGAGGATGCGGGGAAAAGGGTACACTTGTTCATTGTTGGTGGGACTGTAAATTGGTGCAGCCAATTTGGAATGCAGTATGGAGATTTCTTGGAAAGCTGGGAATGGAACCACCATTTGACCCAGCTATTCCCCTTCTTGGTCTATTCCCTAAAGACCTAAAAAGAGCATGCTACAGGGACACTGCTACATCGATTTTCATAGCAGAACAATTTAGATAGCAAGATTGTGGAACCAACCTAGATGCCCTTCAATAGATGAATGGATAAAAACATGTGGCATTTATACACAATGGAGTATTACTCTGCATTAAAAAATGACAAAATCATAGAATTTGGAGGGAAATGGATGGCATTAGAGCAGATTATGCTAAGTGAAGCTAGCCAATCCTTAAAAAACAAATGCCAAATGACTGCTTTGATATAAGGGGAGTAACCAAGGACAGGGTAGGGACGAAGAGCTTGAGAAGAAGATTAACATTAAACAAGGATGAGAGGTGGGAGGGAAAGGGAGTGAGAAGGGAAATCGCATGGAAATGGAAGGTTATCCTCAGGGTTTTACAAAATTACATGTAAGAGGAAATGAGGGGTAAGAGAAGAATAATACAAGTGGAAGAAATGATTTACAGTAGAGGGGGTAGAGAGAGAAATGGGGAGGGGAGGGGAGGGGAAGGGAAGGAGAAGAGTAGAGAATAGGATAGACAGCAGAATACATTAGACACTAGAATGGCAATATGTAAATCAATGGAAGTGTAACTGATGTGATACAGCAATCTGTATACGGGGTAAAAATGGGAGTTCATAACCCACTTGAATCAAACTGTGAAATATGATATATTAAGAACTATGTAATGTTTTGAACGGCCAACAATAAAAATAAAATAAAAATAAAAATAAATTTAAAAAAAAAAAGAAAAATAGATTGGATGTTGGTACAGGGTTGAGAAATGTGCATCCGGGTGAGGAGGTAGTAACAGTATTTTTTTATTTGGACAGTGTGGGTTGCAAATCTTTCTGCATAAACCTCAAAATAATAATTTTCCAAGAATAAAAAGATGAAATCATATACTATACAAAACATACTTTTAAATGGTGGAAATGCCATGTCTACTCCATTAAAAAAAAAGGAGTAGCATTTTTAGAGTATAAAAGTAACTACTGAGGATGTAATCTAATTACACGTTTGAGGGGCTTATTTTTTTCCTCCTCAATAGTTATTCAATTGGACTTTCTGGTAATTCAGAGCAGAGTTTTCTCCAGAGCTTCAAACTATTTCTAATGCTCCACATTCTTAGATAGCAACCTTATTTTAACACAGAGCAACTTATAGGTAATTAATCTTTACATTTTTTAAATAATGAAAAATGATTTTTGATTTCCAAAGAGCAGCAGAAACAAAGTATAGCACATATTTCAAAATAACTATGCCCATTAATGTCCCTGGAAGTTTTTATCTCTTAGCAAACTCACCTTCCTCTATGGATAAGAAAAGTGAGGCAAAGAACCCTTTGGGTTACAGCAGAGCTGGGATGTAAATGTGGCTTTCCCAAATCCGAATTCAGAGTTCTTCTGTGTGCTGTTATTTTGTGCAAGGTATTTACTACTGTTCCTATCGTCTTTCAGATCCTGGACCACTGAACCGTGAGTTTGGAGGTGGCCTTGGGATGGCAATGTGTATGGTGAGCAATCTGTCGTCTGGGATTCTGTGATCGGGGCACCCATTTCAAGGCAATGAGCCACCCTCACCTGTTGGGAGCTGTCCGTGGGCTGTGTATGGAACGTTGCCCATAGCAGCCTCCTGAGGGGGTTAGTCTGACATTGGGAACTTCCCGTGGCACCTCCACAGGGATAGACCACCTGATGCAGGTGAACTCCCCCCACCCCCACAAGCTCTGCCAAAGATCCCACACAGCATCTGAGATGGGTAGGGCCTGCCAAGATGCCAATCAACATGCTGACTGCAAGACATCATGAAGCAAGACTCTGCCCTTGAAATCTTATCCCTGCCTTTGATGGACCCCCTTAAATAAGTGACCGGAGCATCTTTCCTTCGTCTACTTCCAGCTCTGGTGTGGACTGGATGTATCAGGAGCTCTGCTTTTGTAAATACATTTCTATTTGTGTTTTGTTCTTCACTCATTATTTTAGACTTTAAGTTTTCAGGTGGCTTACACCCTCCTTGGCAGGAAGAAGAACCCCCTAATGAGATGCTGGCCATCCCCATTAATCACCCTTTTATTTAACTAACTCTGTAAGTCCAGAATTTTAAGATGCATCAGAGAAAACTAGGAAAACAGACATATTGCTCCTTCCTAGCTTTCATACTTGGTCACGTCATTCCCTATAAACTCTCAGGTTCAATCCCAGGTCCTTAGACACCCCTGCAAAGCCCCACAGGTGGTCCCTGCTGACCACTTCATTGTCTTCTTTCACTCCTTCCTGCCCTGCACACAACCGGAGTTGCATGGCCAAGCCTTGCTCTGTCACATCTCTTGGCACATCATACTCAGTGCCTGGAGGAGCCTTCCCACCTCCTGCTCACTGAGGTTTCAAGTGTCTGCTGAATTGTCTCCCAGCCTTCCCTGACCAATCTCCAGCTGCCTCCGCTTCATCTCCCATGGGACCCCAAGGCATCCAGTCCTTAACTACAGTGTACAGACTTTTCTCTGTCTTCTTCAGGAAGGTGGTAGCATCTTTCTATCCCTTGTACCCAGCAGAGTGCATGGCATATAATAGACCCCATGATACATAGCATGGAATAAATTAATGAAAAGAGTAACGAACAAAGGATCTGCATGTCTTTCCCTCACCTAGGCCATGGGCTACAGGGTCCACTAAGTTGTCACAAGTAGAAACCTACTTCCCAATGCTCTCTAAGGAACAATTGGAGACCCCGTGGGAGTGGCAGATGTTCCATATAAGAGATGGTGCATCCAGAGCTCTGGATTTTGTGATTACCTATAGCTTGCAGGTGGCCTTCAATATTACCAGTGACTCAAAAGATACTGAGGACATGAGGAGTTAGACTCCATGACTCAGGGAACTTACAGTAGTCTGGGTAGCAGGTAGAGCACAAGTTATGATTGAAGCCATCCATAGAGTACTGAGAGTTGATCAATTTACAGATGGTCTTTAGTAAGCTTACATTGGGAAAAGAGAAAAATCAGTATTTGGATCTTTTTAAGACATATTCTATAGCACTTAAACTGTTCTTAACAATACTTCTGGCACTAAATGTCCTACATCTAACAATTATCCAACTCTCCAGACACCTGCTGGTGTTCAACAATTTAATTTGGTCACTAATTACCCAGAGTCAGCAAAATCCCACAGGCTCCAGGCTCAGTCCCACCAGACTTCTTCCTCTTGGGAGGCCAGTCATGAACATCAGGTTACAAGGTGGAAGTTTCAGTGATCACCTTGGGTTCAACAATATTCTAGAACAGATCACAGCTCAGGAAAAGACTTTAATATGATTACTACTTATTATAAAGAAAATAACTCAGGAAGAGATGCATAGAGAAGGAAAAGAGGGAAGGGGCTCAGAGCTTCCATGCTGTCCCCAGGAATACCATGCTTACAATCCAGAAGCTCTTCAAACCCCCTCATTTAGGAGTTTTTATGGAGATTTAATTATGTAGACATGAGTGATTAAATTGCTGTTCATTGATGATTAAACCATGTCCAGACAAATCCCGACTTCTGAGGTCTGAGATTAGGGGTAGGACTAAAAGATGCAACCCTCTAATCATGCCTTGCTCTTTCTTGCCACCAGCTCAGAATCTGACTATCTAGGGGCCCCAGATACCAGTCATCTCAATACCAAACAAAAGGCACATTCTTAGGACTCCAGAAATTCCAAGGGTTCCAGGAGCTGAGTGCCAAAAACCAAGGGAAAAGACAAAATGTGTATTTTTTCATTATATCCCAGAATCTTAGAAACATCTTTTAAGTAAGATATTCAAAAGAATCGCCACTATGTAATATAGAATTACAGAGTTGAATGGAATTGCCCTAAAATCATTTTTTTAAAATGTTTCTATTCGTGCATTATAGTTTCCTTTGGACATAATCATAAATGCATGGGGTATAATTTGCTCCATTCCATTCCCTAGTACTTCCTCTTTCCCTCCCTTCCTGCCTCCCTTATCCCCCCTTTTCTACTCTACTGGTCTTTCTTCTATTTATTTTCTAAAATTGGTGTTTTATAGATATACATAAAGGAGGAACTCACCATGGTATATTTATAGAAGCACACAGGATAATTTGGCCTATTTCATCCTACACTTCCTCCCTTTTCCCATCCCTCCTCCCTCTACCCCACTGATCTCCTTCTATTTTCATGGACCTGCCCCTCTCCTTTTCCCCCCATTAACTTTGCTCTAGCTCCCAAATATGAGAGAAAACATTAAACCCTTGACTTTCCGAGTCGGGCTTCTTTCACTTAGCATGATGTCCTCCTGATATTTACCACCAAATGTCATAATTTCATTCTTCTTTTTGGCTGAGTAAAACCTAATTGTGTGTGCATTACACATCCTATTTACCAATCATCTGTTGATGGGAGCCTGGGCTGGTTCCATAACCTGACTATTGTGAATTGTGTTGCTATAAACATTGATGTGCCTGTATCACTATGGTGTGCTAATTTTAGTTCTTTTGGATCAATACCAAGGAGCAGGATAGCTGGGTCCTATGGTGGTTCTGTTTCTGATCTTTTTTTTTAAATATTTATTTATTTTTAGTTTTCAGTGGATACAACATCTTTGTTTGTATGTGGTGCTGAGGATCGAACCTGGGCCGCACGCATGCCAGGCGAGCGCGCTACCTCTTGAGCCACATCCCCAGCCCTGTTTCTGATCTTTTGAGCACTCTTTTTATGGTCCTCACAAACAAAGTGCTGGTCCTTATGAGGTTTTCCTTATCAGTCACATTTAGTCAGCCCCTTGCTTTCTCTGGCCTAACTCATGTAAAAGAAAGTCTGCCTTTCTTTTCTTTTTATTCTTCCTCATGGATTGGAAGACAGGAAAATAGAGGAGGAAGAGACAGATTTGTTTTTGTGATTAATATAAGAGAAAAATCAATCCTTCCGTCACCTAATTTGATAGTTGACTCTTTTCATCAGTAGCACCGATTCCTGTTGTAAACACAAGCAATTGTTTACAGCTTTTGTTCTTCATCTTGGCATGCAAGTGACAGCAGAGCCCAATAACAAATCCCAGAAAGGCTCTTCTAAGAAGATTAGAAGTCTAGATGGTTACTGCCTGACCAATACAAATTAGGAAATTTAATCTTCCTATTTTCTTCCTCCTGTTATTCATCTGTCTGCTCCTGAAGGAGCCTTTAATTCATTCATGATTTTTAAATGTATTTATTGGGTGCTTGCTGTAAGTCAGACTCTGTTGGTTGTAGGTTTTAGTGCTGAATATTTTAATCACAATATAACCCAAGTAAATGTAAAATTACAACCTGAAAAAAGACTACAAAGGAGAAATACATAGTTGTGTCAAATAGTTACAGCTGATAATAAATAACAACAACAAAATCTCAGTTCTGTTACTGAATGAATTGTATGCAGCCTGATTAAACTGGGGAGCATAAAGTACATTTTTTCCCTTTTCCTTCTTCTGTCTATTTCTTAGGCAGGCAAGTGGCCCAATTCAAGAGTTGGGATCCAAACAGAGTCCCTTGGCCAGGCTGCTGGTAACAATAGCAGCGAATAATACCCATTTCTTCAATTCTGTAGGTCATCAGGCATGTCTGATCTATCATATGATGAGATATCATAGAATGAAATATTTGTGCATTTTGCTGAAAAAAAAAATAAAAGTTTCACCTGCTAGTATACCTGGTACATTTGGATGCTATACGTTTGACTATCCATACTCCAACTATTCATATTTCCCTCATCAATAAAAATCAAAGGCATGAATTAAGCCTTCTTCTGCTTTATTTTTTTCCTATAGAATATTCTATTGCCCACTCAAGGGTATATTATTTGAATTTCTCGGCAAAGAATTTTTCACAATGTAAACTATATTTAGTGTGATGTATAATTTAATGATTAATATGTTCTATGATGCACTCTGTAATCTAGAATAGGGGTTTTGAAAGTAAAATGGACAACATTAAGAATAATGTACAAACCAGGAATGACCTGGGAAAACTGGACATCCGATCATCCTCAGTACATCTAGGTAGAATTGAGCCACATAAGACAAAATGTGGTTCTGTGTGTATAATTAGGAAGATGATATCCAATACAGGTTCTTATGCATGAAAACTGGAGGCATACTTTCATCTGAGAATGACAAAAGCTGACAAAGAACTGGTTGTTAGTGACTTAGAATGAAGAATGCCTTCTGTGGAATGCAGGAATCTAACAAAGGAGGGGGTCTTGGCTTGCAGCAGAAAGGTACAGACCCTGATGTTGGATAGACTGGTGTGCACAGCTCAGTACACACCCCAGACACATTGCATGACCATCCTAAGGCTCCATTTCCTCTTTAGCAACTCATAGGCTTGTTGTGAAGATTTGACAAAATAATACCTAAAGCAGAGGAAAAGACTCAAAAAGTTACTGTATGCAATAAACAAAAAAGAAAATAAAGTGAATTATGAAACCAATTGCTTATTGCTAAGAAACTGGTGATAACCCTTAAGTCAAGAGGCCAAGAGACAATAGTCTCCAGTTTGGTTTCATTCTCCTCGTCCATTGCCCATTCTCCCCGTCCCATGAATATCTGTTTTGGACATCCACCTTTTGCTTCACAGGCCTTTTTATAAATCCCAGGAAATGCCTAATCCTTGAATTGCATGTGTTCCTCATAGATGCTGCTCTCTGAATCTTCCTGACTTGTCATCTCTAGAGAACTCTTCTTCCTTCCAATACGCCCTCTAGAATGCTGGTTTCCCCATGACACCTTTGGATGGGCACTATTGCCCTCTCTGCTGAGATCAGGATTTGACACAAGGTAGAACTACAAAAAAGTTTTCAAATGTATGTCAAAGGAAATAGGTTTTAGGCTTAGAGCAGCTCCTGTAAGTGGGTCTCCTAACACAGCTCCATATCTCCTGAAAGCATTAAATATGCTCGAGTGACACAAGCACAGAGAGAGTGCTGTTTAATCATTTCCTGTTTCTATTTTTAGGTCTGGATAATACCTACCCCTAGTATTGTTAACTATTTAGTCTCAGGTTTGGGGAAGGACCCAGATACCTACTAGGATTTCCACTAGAGTCACCAAGTGACTCAATTTCCATTGCTCTCTCCACAGTGATATTCCAAAGCTATTCAACAGACCCCTGCCTTCCACCATGCACCCACTTTCAAGGTCAGATGGAACTGGAAAATGCTGTACTCTGTAGTACTTTTGAGGGGATTCATAAATCATTCACATATTAAAAACCTAAGGCAAAAAAAAAATAAGTTTAGCTTTGACTCTCCAAAGCATATGAGTACTTGACCCCAGGATCCTTTAGTCATTAATGACTATTAACAACCAAGGTGCTAGCAGTCCAAGAAACACTTTTGGAAAATGCTGCTCCACAGGATATAGTTGTATTCTTATTTGTTTTGGATATTGTTTCTTAAGACATTCTGCTTTTGAAGACACCACACTGAGGTGATCTGCTTTATTCGTCTTGGAATGCATATAAGATCAATAAATTCAGCTCCCAAGTAGTTTACATGGTTACCTGATAAATATGAAGCACATGCAAATTACCCCAGAGTCTTATAGTATTAGACCTATTGTAGAAGATATCAAGCCTTGGGTGAGCAATTAAGTAGTTTAATAAAATTTGAAAACAGAATGGATAGCACAAGGCTACCAACTAGAATTTAATTCATCTATAATACCATTATTTCTATGCAAATAATGAGATAAAAATATGTGTTTCTGGGCACTGTGGTGCACACCTGTAATCCCAGTGGCTCAGGAGGCTGAGGTAGGAAGTTCAAGACCAGACTCAGCAACTTAGCAAGGCCCTTGGCAACTTAGTGAGACCCCATCTCAAAACAGAAACTAAAAAGGGCAGATGTGGCTCAATGATTAAGCCACATCATTGAGCTTAATCATTGCAATACCTGATACCAAAAAACAAAAAAAAAATAGAGAGAGTGAAATACACAGATCTTCAGTGTATTGCTTAATGAATTTTGATAAAAATACTCATAACTAAGTTATATTCAGTTTTTTTCTTCTCTTTCTTCACCTTTTCCTGCCCACCCTCATTCATATCCTATATCTTCCATTGAGCTCTTTTCCAATTACTATCAAGGAACAACTAAAAATAATTTAGTATGCAAGAGTAAAGAGAAGACAGAAAAGAATCTGGTAAACTTGTGATATATTTTACTTCAACTATTATAAAACCCACCACAACATTCCTTATCTAACTTTTTAATGACTAAGATGGTCTCATTTTCTGTATATTGTGTGTACCTGTGTCTTAAGTGAAAATATCTTCCTATCAATTTTATTTTTCTATTCTCCATGCAGATAGATATCATTTCACTCATCTATATTTCCTGTTATTACAATTTATGACTTGGGAAACACCAACTTTACTAATAATATACTTAAGAATCATTTCAGAATACCACTTTATTTATTTGTTGGCTTAATTCTTTCCACTAATGTCCAGCTCTCCTGATACATTCTGTCAAGAGCTCAAAGATCCTTGTTCAATAATTGCATTATGCTCTCTTTTTATTAGTCAGAACCTAGCCCATATACAAGTTAGGCACCTTTGTTTTGTTGAGGTCATCTAGTGTCTCTTTAGAATATACAGATTTTTAAATTTTAAAAATAGTAGTTTATTAGGAGATCCACTGAGCCTCAAGTAATTAATTCTTAGTGGCTTGTTGAAAATCTAACTAACTCAGTTTTGTAGCATCAAATACTCTGATATTACCTTTACTACAAGAACAAATTATATATTTTAACAATTAGGACCACAGAATTTAAATTTAATAATTAATATCAGGTTTAAACAGAATTAATAACAAAAAGGTAAAAAGAATTCATGAATGACACAAGCAGAATTTTAAAACACCAGTGAATGTTAAACATTTGCTTAACTAATCTGACTCCTTTGCCAAAAGTCTCATAGATTCTAAAGATCTATCATTAATGTAATTTATGGTATTTCTGGAAATGGAATTGTGTCAGGTCCTAATTTTGTTTTAATGATTTGACAAAAGTAATAATCAAACAGAATTTTTCCTTGTGAATTGAAAGAACACAGAGATATCAAATATTCTTGTCTCTGTGCTACTGATACTTAACTCCAGAATAAGAAATAAAAGCTGCTTGCCTAGAAAATGTTCAAAAGAAGGTACAGGAGTTGGGCAATCACTAGGTTGCATCTGTTTACAGTGCTACATCTGGGTACTACAATAAGCTAAGATATCCTTAAAGGGGAAACTTACGTAAGGCTTCTCTAGATGTAGCAATGAAATTGATCAAATAAGAGAAAATTCCCCTGATATTTCCAATAAGTGTATGAGAAAATAATTGCAAGAATCATGAGATGGAAAATGGCTTTATTTTACAAAGTTCCTTTTATGGTTTGGATATGAGGTGTCCCCCAAAGACACTGTGTTAATGAAAGAATACTCAGAGGGGAAATGATTGGATTGCGGGAGCTGTAACCTAATCAGTCCATCCTAGTTTGAATGGGTTGACTGGGTGGTAACTGTGAGTAGGTGGGTCATGGCTGGCAGAGGTGGGTCATTAGGGGCCCTGGAAGGGTTTGTCATTCCTGGAAGGGTTTGTCATTCCTTCCCCCACCTCCCTGCTTCCAGGACAGTCATGAGTTGAGCAGCAATTCTCTACCATGCCCATCCACCAGGATGTTCTGCTTCCCCCTGGGCTCAGAGGAATGAAGTTGACGGTAGACTGAACGTCTGAAACCATAGTCCAAAAACACTTTTCCTCCCCTAAGGAGCTTTTGTTGTGGATTATTGTCACAGTAAATAAAAGATGACTAGCTTTATGGAATATTTCAAGGACACAACAGCTGCCACTTCCATCCTACGTGGAACTACACAGCACAAATTAAGTGTATGAATCCAAAGAACATTTTTAGCATATTAAAAACTTATTTTTTACATTTATTTTTAATGAGCAGATAACAAATATACCTATTTATGGGGCCCCAGTGTCACATTTTAGTACAAATATACATTGTGTAATGGTAACTCAGGATATGTAGGTTAGTCATCATCTCGAATCTTCATTTCTTTGTGATGAGAACATTCCAAATTCTCTATTTTAGCTATCTTGATTTATGCAATACAATATTGTTAACTATCATCACCCTTCTGAGCAGTAGAACACCAAAACTTATTCCTTCCATTGAGCGGTACCTTATTACCCATTAAGCCATCTCTCCTCTTGCCCTCACCCACCCTCCTTAGCCTCTGGTAACCACAATTCTACACTTTACTTCTGTGAAATTAAATTTTTAATATTCCACATATGGATGAAATCATGTACTATTTGTCTTTCTGTGCCTGGTTTATTTCACTTAATATTATGATCTCCAGTTCCATCCCTGTTACCACAAATATGTCCTGAATTTAACAATGCACTTGAGTGGATTGCTGTGGGATTGCTTAAGCTATCATCTGGACAAACCATTGCTCCCCTGGAGAGACCCTAAAGCCTCTCAGTCCACAAAGTATTGCCTGAATTAAGAAAGTATTCAAATTTCCTTTTCCATAACACAGGGATGAAGGTAATTAAAGTAGGTGTCTCAGGACCAAGCTGCCTGATTTCACTGTGATCTGTATCAACTGTTGGAGTTTAACATGGTTGGCTTGCTGATTCTTTCAGACAGAGTTAATTAACAAATAGTCATATTAAGTAATGTCAGGGTGTGCTGAATCACATGAAAATGTCCTTAATGTATAGACTTTAAAAGTTTACTAAGTCCTTTCACACTTCTCATTTATTCCCTTCTCAGTAGGTCAACATAACCAGCAGTGGACACCAATGAGAGGTATCATTACTTGATGGCATAAGATCAGGTCTTGGTCCATAATGATCTGGCCTCTGTTGACCTTCCTAACATCATTTTCTGCTCTTTGTGTATATCTGTTACTATGGTTTGGATTTGAAACATCCCCCAAAAGCTCATGTGTTGAGGGCTTGGTCCTCCATACAGCAATGTACAGAAGTGGGGCTTTGGGGAAGTGATTGGCTCACAAGAACTTGAATCTCGCCAGTGGATTAATTCACTGATGGATTTTTAGCTGAATGGACCACTGGAAGGTGGTGGAAACTGTAGAAAGAAGGATCTACTTGAAGGGAATGAGTCTTTAGGGGCATGCCCTCGGGAACTATATCTTGTCTCTGACTCCTTCCTCCCTTTCTTTCTGCTTCCTGGTCACCATAAAGCAAGCAGATTTGTTCTACTACACCCTTCTGCCATGATATACTGCCTCATCCCAGGCCCAGAAATAATGGAACCAGCCAACTGTGGACTGAAATCCCTGAAATTGTGAGCCCAAATAAATCTTTCCTCCTGTAATTTATTTTTCTCAGGTATTTTGTTACAGTGACAAAAACATGACTAACATGCCTGTTTACCAGTACTACTAAACTGCTTGAGGTTTCTTCAATGGACCCTCTTCTTTATAATTTTTCTTCTATGCATCCCTGATAGCAAGTACAGTGTTTGTCTGGTTTGCCATTCATTCCAAACCCTAGTATAGAGCCTTCCTTGTACACATTAGGTATTCAATAAGTATCTGCTAAAGAAATCTATGAAGAACTGCTTAAAATACACTTCTTTTCCCAGTCCTTCCAAACCTAATACTCTTTCTTAAATTTTCCCCATGTCTAATTGGATATTCTGCTCTGTGCATAAATCTAGCCTAGCATTGAGGACACTATGACTCTATGATGTCATTAACTGACTTATGTCTCCTCTCACTCTGGTCTATGACAGCCTGTAGGCAAAGACTCTATCTCGTTCACATTTGTATTTCCAGCACTTAAAGACAGTCTACCAAAGAGGAGGCTCATAAAGATAGTCGTGAAAGCAACATGGGTCCCAGCAAATGCTCTTCTGTTAGTAACCCTCTATTGGTGAAATTCCTGAAACTTCAGGCTCCTGATCCCTGGTCTTTAGATGAATTCTAGATAGTGAAGAGGGGTGGGAGGAAAAGGAAGGGGGCAGGGAATTAGCAAGGATGGTGGAATGTGATGGGCATCAATATACAAAGTATATGGATGAAGATTTGAATTGGGTGTCAACATACTTTATATACAAACAGAGATATGAAAAATTGTGGCATATATGTGTATTAAGAATCGTAATGCAAAAAAAAAAAACCAAAGTACATGTATAAAGGCATAAATTGGCGTGAACATACTTTATACACAGATATGAAAAATTGTGCTCTATATGTGTAAAAGAATTATAATGCATTCTACTGTTGTTGTGTATTTTAAAAAAATAATAAAATCAATTTAAAAAGGGGGGGGGGTGTCCCAGAATGAGTCACAGGTGCCACAGGATGAACATTATTCAGCTTTTCTTTTCCTTTCAATGTCACTGCCCCCCCCTCTGATGTACACTATTACTGAGTACTTTGTAAATGCACATCTTCTGGGCCTGGCCCTGTTTCCAATAATTTTTTATAATAATTGATATCATGGTGTTTATTTTATCTTAACCAATCTTTCTGCCATCTTTGCACAGACTTGGAACTCTTCCACATCTCATCCACCCTTAGGTCTCAGCAATGGAGAAACCGCTAGAGATGTTGCTCCTTTATTTGGCTTGTTCTCAGCTTCTTCAAACCTGTTTTCTATGGGAACTTAAAGAACCTTCCCAGGGTGCTGGGCTTCAGGTGTTATTTCATTAAAATCCACGTGCCCCATTCTTGTTCTCTGGACCTGAGGAGGGCAACTGCCTCCTGCTCCCCTGAGGATGTATTTCCATAAAAGTTTGCTGCCTGAGGAATTAAGTGGCAGTCCCTGTGCTCTTAGGATTGTAGCCCTGTGGACAACTCATCAATGCATTCAATCACCGCCTCTCCCAGGAGACTCGTCTGTCCTCCTATGAAGGGAGACCTGTCAATCTTTTGACTGGTTGTCACTGACCTGTATACACAGACCTGACTTCAGCACAAAGCTAGCTTAAGTCCTCACTCCAGGACCCCTGGTAAAATAAAAAGGAAATTTATATCCAAAAATACTCAGCTGGTTATTGCTTCATGATTACTAATTATGGCATTGTTAAAATTTGGAAAAGGACTCAAAAAGTTCTGGGACAATCGCTGTCATATACAATTTCACTCCCCAGAAGTAATTAATTTCACAGATATTCAACTGGGTGATTGTCAACTTTATACATGCATAATAACGTGTGACATAGCTTTGAAACTGCATTTTGTGCTCACCTAGTGTGCTGCAGAATAAAAGATGATTTAAGCCACTTACACCTGTCTCCACTAACAGCTTTCATCTCTGGAGTCTTTTCATCTTATTCTTATCTCTTCCTCCCACTCTGTACATTTTGAATATGAAATTCTGTGTTTCCAAAGAAGTTTCTAACACAACTATAAATTAGCTGTACTGTGACTATGTGATAGTTAAAAAGAAAAAAAGCAAGTGTAAGTATATTTTCTAACATAAGACGTTACCAAAAGCAGGCAAATCAAATGCATGAAGGTAAATGACAAGTCCTTCAGTGCCAATATGAAGCTCCTATGTGGGTCTCTGTGTGAAGATTAATCTTTCCATTCCCATCTTCCCTGAAAACAATGTGAAGAACAACAAAGAACAGGATGATTGAGTGCTGGAATGATACTCCTGATGTCCTCTGCTGGACATGGCCAGCCTCCTGCATCCATTTTCAGGTGCACCAGAACTTCCTAGGTCTCCCTTTCACCACCAGCACAGCTACCTACACCACTAGAGCTGGTCAGCCACATGTGATCAGCAAAGTGTAATATATTCTGTTAACTTGGTAATGTTTTAGGCATAATTTGGACAGGCAAACCAAATCAGCAGACAGATGCACAAGGAATCTGAAAGCCCAAGTATCTTATGCTTCCAGTGATTCAAAATTCCTGAGTAGTCTTTCTCTGCTAGATTGGGGTTAAGAGTAAACAGAAAAGAGCACATAACTAACCTATGAGGTTTTCTAGCAATAGCTAACAAATGATTATTTTAGTCAACACCTACTTTATCTGGGTCTAAATTGACTCATCTATCAAATGGGCTGTGATATACTGTCTCTTTAACTTTGTGAAAAATGGCAACTGAGGAGGAAATGTGTGAACTACATAGAGTGTGACAGAAGAAAAAAAAGTGTGCCAACAGACTTCACTTTGGAGCCAGGTGTGATGGTACGTGCCTATAATCTCAGTGGCTTGGGAAGCTGAGGCAGGAGGACCACAGGTTTGAGATCAGTCTCAGCGATTTCGCAAGGCCCTAAGCTACTTGGTGAAAACCTGTGTCAAATAAAAAATATAAAAGGCTGGGGATGTGGCTCAGTGGCAAAATGCCCCTGATTTTAATCCTCTGTACCTAAAAAGAAAAAAGAAATTAAACTTCATTTTGGATATAAAATATCTGCTGTAGCCCCTCTCTTCCCAAGAAAAAGAATAATAGAAATTAACAATTGTGTTTTATATGAAAGACCTCTATTGTAATCACAGCAATTGAATATTTTGTATGAACTAGAAAATTAACCTCAATTACTACATTATGTGAACAATAAGCTTTGTGATTAGGAGTGGGTGAAGGGCTTCTAAAATCTTTCCAAATGATCCACACACTTTATTATTTGAGTGAGAGTATATGCAATAAATAAGAAAATGTCTCCAGACATCAATTAGAATGGCTAACATCTAAAACCCCAAAAATACCATTTGCTGGCAAGTAGGAATGCTCTTTCATGGTTCGTAGAAATGCAAATAGTACAGTCACTTTGGAATACAGTTCATCAGCTGATTATCAAGCTAAACATAGTTTTATCATATGATCTAGCAATCATGTTCCTTGGCATTTATATGACTGATGTGAAAACTTAAGTCCACATAATGTTGCATGCACACAAAACTTCCTGTGAATATAGTAGTTTTACTCATAACTTCCCAAACCTGGAAGAAACAAAAAAAATTTCTTCAATCAATGAATGGACAAATTGGTTTTTTTCCATAAAATGTAATAATATTCAACAATAAAAAATAGCTCTCCGGCCAAAAAATACACAGATGAATCTTAACTGTATATTGATAAGTGAAAATTCTCTATACCATAGTATTCCAAATATATGACATTTTGGAAAAGGCAAAATTATAGAAACAACAAAAGGTCAGTGATTGCCAGGAGTTTACGGGATGGAAGAAGGGTCCACTGAGTGAAGCACAGGATGTTTCTAAGATGGCAAAAGTACCCTGAATGATACTATAATGGTGGATACATGACATTATGCACTTGTCCAATTTCATAGAACTTTACAGCAAAGGAGTGAATCTTATGTATGAAAAATTTTAAGAATCATTTAAGAGGTCAGAGATTCCCAAATGAAATACAGCATGTTTCAACTTTATTGCAAATGTTTGAAACAACCTCTCTTAAGGGAATGTGGTTTTAACAGTTGTGTGTTTCAATGTGCAGACTATGCATGCATACTGGAAATGAACATGTGAATAAATGACGTATGAAGAGAGCCAGGTTTCTCACTGTTGGAATGGGAGGTTGAAGATATGCAAGGGAAAAATGCTAGAATGTTCTATGTGGTGATGGTTTGGAATTGGAAACAAGATGAACTCATGGTTTAGCTCAATATGGTTATGGAAATATTTACATGTAAATAAGTATTATACATACATGTGAATAGTATACACAGGACCTAGAAGCAGCAAAACTCTCATATTAATTAACATGCTTAATGCAATGGAGGAAGGATAGCATCTTCAACAAATGGTGTTGGGAAAACTGGAAATCCATATGCAACAAAAATGAAACTGAATCCCTTTCTCTTGCCACGCACAAAAGTTAACTCAAAATGGATCAAGGAGCTTGATATCAAATCAGAGACTCTGTGTCTGATAGAAGAAAAAGTTGGCTCAGATCTACATATTGTGGGGTCGGGCTCCAAATTCCTTAATAGGACACCCATAGCACAAGAGTTAATAACAAGAATCAACAAATGGGACTTACTTAAACTAAAAAGTTTTTTCTCAGCAAGAGAAACAATAAGAGAGGTAAATAGGGAGCCTACATCCTGGGAACAAATCTTTACTCCTCACACTTCAGATAGAGCCCTAATATCCAGAGTATACAAAGAACTCAAAAAATTAGACAATAAGATAACAAATAACCCAATCAACAAATGGGCCAAGGACCTGAACAGACACTTCTCAGAGGAGAATATACAATCAATCAACAAGTACATGAAAAAATGCTCACCATCTCTAGCAGTCAGAGAAATGCAAATCAAAACCACCCTAAGATACCATCTCACTCCAGTAAGATTGGCAGCCACTATGAAGTCAAACAACAATAAGTGCTGGCGAGGATGTGGAGAAAAGGGTACACTTGTACATTGCTGGTGGGATTGCAAATTGGTGCAGCCAATTTGGAAAGCAGTTTGGAGATTCCTGGGAAAGATGGGAATGGAACCACCATTTGACCCTGCTATTGCCCTTCTTGGACTATTCCCTGAAGACCTTAAAATAGCATGCTACAGGGATACTGCCACATCGATGTTCATAGCAGCACAATTCACAATAGCTAGACTGTGGAACCAACCCAGATGCCCTTCAATAGATGAATGGATAAAAAAAATGTGGCATTTATACACCATGGAATATTACGCAGCACTAACAAATGACAAAATCATGGAATTTGCAGGGAAATGGATGGCACTAGAGCAGATTATGCTTAGTGAAGCTAGCCAATCCCTAAAAAACAGATACCAAATGTCTTCTTTGATATAATGAGAGCAACTATGAACAGAGTAGGGAGGAAGAGCAGGAAGAAAAGATTAACTTTAAACAGAGACATGAGATGGGAGGGAAAGAGAGAGAAAAGGGAAATTGCATGGAAATGAAGGGAGACCCTCATTGCTAACAAAATTACATATAAGAGGTTGTGAGGGGAATGGGAAAATAAACAAGGAGAGAAATGAATTACAGTAGATGGGGTAGAGAGAGAAGATGTGAGGGAAGGGGAGGGGGGATAGTAGGGGATAGGAAAGGTAGCAGAATACAACAATTACTAATAGGGCATTATGTAAAATTGTGGATGTGTAACCGACGTAATTCTGCAATCTGCATTTGGGGTAAAATTGGGAGTTCATAACCCACTTCAATCTAATGTATGAAATATGATATGTCAAGAGCTTTGTAATGTTGTGAACAACCAATAAAAAAAAAAGAAAAAAAATAATTAACATGCTTAGCTCACAGGTCTTGGTTTCTAATACTATTCTCTCAAAGAACCAAGGTTCTTTAGAGAAATGAGTAGTAATTCCAGGTCCTGGGCAGGAAATGCATAAGATAGGCCTGGAGCAACTTATAATGACAGAAAAGCTAAAAACAAATAAGATTCAACAAATCAAAAAAGCCCGTGATGATGAAACTATGCCAAAGGGATGTAAGAGCCAAGAGCCACATAAAATCCTATATATTTTGGATTTTAAATGTCCCCCAAGGCCCATGTACTAAAGTCTTAGTCCCCAGTTTAGTGCTATTAGAGGGAAGTGGAGGTGGCAGAAACTTTAAAAAGTGGGGACTATTGATGAGTTCACAATGATATAAATTAGTGAATAATCAAATAAATAGAGAATGGGAAAGAAAAAATTGCAGACCAATTCCAAATAAATTATTAGTTATTCTGCCCTTAAGGAGGAAAAAGCTTCACTTTCTACTCAAGTGCAGGCGGTGCACAGTGACTTTCTTCACAGGAGTAGATAGGAAAGGAGAACAAAAGGTTAATTTCACAGATGAGAAACTCAGCCACCACCCACTGTGGTCAGGTGATCAAAGCTGACATTAAGAATGATAAGTCAGGCTGGGGATGTGGCTCAAGCGGTAGCGCGCTCGCCTGGCATGTGTGCGGCCCGGGTTCGATCCTCAGCACCACATACCAACAAAGATGTTGTGTCTGCCGAGAACTAAAAAAAAATAAATATTAAAAAATTCTCTCTCTCTCTCTCTCTCTCTCTCTCTCTCTCTCTCTCTCTCTCTCCTCTCTCACTCTCTCTTTAAAAAAAAAAAAAAGAATGATAAGTCACGTGGATAGCATTCATCCTCCATAAGATCTGAGGAGCATTGTAAAGATTGAGGTGGATTATTTTCATGGTCTTCTTCCTTAAATTCCATAGCCACAGTCTAATCTATTTTTAAAAGTCAGGCAATCCCCTTTGAAGGGCAGTGGTACAAAGTATCTGATTAGTATCCCCTCAGAACTGTCAGATCATAAAAACAAGGAAAGTCTGACAAACTGTCACATCCAATAGGAACCCAAGGAGACATGGTTACTAAATGCAAAGTAACATCCTAGATATGATCCTGGAACTGAAAAGCAACATTAGGTAAAAACTAAGGAAAGTGAATAAGTATTGATACCGCTTGGATCTGATGTGTGATGGGATTATTTCCAACCTTAATAGTATTAGGAGGTGGTGGAAACCTCAGGAAGTGGGTCCTATCAGGAGGTATCTTCCAGTCCTGGGAGTGGGGGTGGCCTCAAAGGGAATTATGGGAACTCAGTCTTCTTCTCTCTCATGAGCCATGAGGTGAGCAACTATGGTCTACCACCTGGCTACCATCTCATGTGCTGCCCTACTACAGGCCTGAAACTATATTGATCAAATTGATCATGAACTGAAATCTCTGAAACCAGTAGCCAAAATAAACGTTTTGTACTTACAAGTTGATTATTACAGGGTTTTTGTTTTGATTTGTTTTGTTTTGTTTGTTTGTTTTAGTAATAGAAAGTTGACTACCACATAGAGATAAATGATATAGAGAAATGATGGGAGGGGAGGGGAGGAGTAGGGGGGATAGGAAGGGCAGCAGAATAGAATAGACATTATGATTGCTGTATATATATATAGGTGACTCTATGACCAGTGTGATTCTGCAATCTGTACAATCAGAAAAATGAGAAATTATACCCCAATGATTCAAATGTATGAATTGCCAAGATTATTGTAACATCATGTGTAGCTAATTAAAAATAAATAAATAAAATTTAAAAAAAAAGAAAGTTGACTATCACAAACATGATGGACTTTAGGTTAGAGGCTGGGGATGTAGCTCAGTGGTAAAGCATTTGCCCAGCAGGCAAGAGGCCTTCAATTCAATCCCTACTACTCAAAAACAAATAAGAACAAGTATAGATTTTAGTTAATAATAATATATCAATCCTGGTTCATTAATTATGACAAGTGTACCATGCTGATACCAGATGGTAACGGGGAAAACCAGGCCTGGAGTATATGGAAATTCTCGGTACCATCTTCATATTTTTTTCCTGTAAATCTGAAACAGTTCTAATGTAAAAATTTATTTAAAATGTACTCATATTTTTTTTCTGATACTATATGCAATGTCAGAGAAAAGAAATCACCATGTCTTGAATTTATTTTTAAAGTAGAAAAAATAGAATAGGGTTGATTGTTTCTTTCAAATGACCATGAGTAGAAATCATGGAAATGTTCTCATGATGGGAAGAGGAAGGATGTACATTCAATGAAACATGCACATACACTGCCTTGGAGAGCAAACTCAAACACCGTAGTGAGTAAACCAGCATAGCAGAGGGACATGAAATGGGTCACTCCAGTGCCCTGGTGTGTGATGTCTATAGCTGGTCATGGGCTCCAGGACCTACCCAGAACTGCCCAGGCAGCAAATAGCCATCTCCACTACCATGGAGCCTTTTGGCAAAATCCAAAAAGCCTAGATGTGTATTTTTTAAAGTTGAGTTCATCCAAATTCTTCTCATATAAAACTTAGAAAACATTAAAATCCTTATGAAACCTAGAAAGAATATTCAATTCTATTCACGGAGACCCAATGAATCTGTTTCCCCAATTTCTCTAACTTAGAAAAAACAACCACCATAAAAGCAGTAGAGCCTAAGGTTGCTTTAAAAATTATAACCATAGCTACAGCAGAACTATATGTCCCCACATGAATATATGCTGTATTATTTAATGCCTGCATCTTTTCAGTGTTACTTTCAGGCCAAGACCATGATGGGTTATCATTGTAAATAACATCATGTGTGGTTCCCCTCCCCATGGTTCATCCTTAGGCACACTGTGTTAGAAAACCAATCAGGACATCTGTGTTAAATTTAAGTGAGTTTGGAGGAACACTTTTTTTTTATTGTTGGTTATTCAAAACATTACATAGTTCTTGACATATCATATTTCACACTTTGATTCAAGTGGGTTATGAACTCCCATTTTTACCCCGTATACAGATTGCAGAATCACATCAGTTACACTTCCATTGATTTACATATTGCCATACTACTGTCTGTTGTATTCTGCTGCCTTTCCTATCCTCTACTATCCCCCCTCCCCTCCCCTCCCCTCCCCTCTTCTCTCTCTACCCCATCTACTGTAATTCATTTCTCCCCCTTGTATTATTTTTCCTTTTCCCCTCACTTCCTCTTGTATGTAATTTTGTATAACCCTGAGGGTCTCCTTCTATTTCCATGCAATTTCCCTTCTCTCTCCCTTTCCCTCCCACCTCTCATCCCTGTTTAATGTTAATCTTCTTCTCATGCTCTTCGTCCCTACTCTGTTCTTACTTTCCTTATATCAAAGAAGACATTTAGCATTTGTTTTTTAGGGATTGGCTGGCTTCACTTAGCATAATCTGCTCTAATGCCATCCATTTCCCTCCAAATTCTATGATTTTGTCATTTTTTAATGCAGAGTAATACTCCATTGTGTATAAATGCCACATTTTTTTTTATCCATTCATCTATTGAAGGGCATCTAGGTTGGTTCCACAGTCTTGCTATTGTGAATTGTGCTGCTATGAACATCGATGTAGCAGTGTCCCTGTAGCATGCTCTTTTTAGGTCTTTAGGGAATAGACTGAGAAGGGGAATAGCTGGGTCAAATGGTGGTTCCATTCCCAGCTTTCCAAGAAATCTCCATACTGCTTTCCAAATTGGTTGCACCAATTTGCAGTCCCACCAACAATGAACAAGTGTACCCTTTTCCCCACATCCTCGCCAGCATTTGTTGTTGTTTGACTTCCTAATGGCTGCCAAAAATGTTGAGCATTTTTTCATGTACTTGTTGATTGATTGTATGTCCTCCTCTGAGAAGTATCTGTTCAGGTACTTGGCCCATTTGTTGATTGGGTTATTTGTTATCTTATTGTCTAATTTTTTGAGTTCTTTGTATACTCTGGATATTAGGGCTCTATCTGAAGTGTGAGGAGTAAAGATTTGTTCCCAGGATGTAGGCTCCCTGTTTACCTCTCTTATTGTTTCTCTTGCTGAGAAAAACCTTTTTAGTTTGAGTAAGTCCCATTTGTTGATTCTAGTTATTAACTCTTGTGCTATGGGTGTCCTATTGAGGAATTTGGAGCCCGACACCTCAGTATGTAGATCATAGCCAACTTTTTCTTCTATCAGACGCCGTGTCTCTGATTTGATATCAAGCTCCTTGATCCATTTTGAGTTAACTTTTGTGCATGGTGAGAGAAAGGGATTCAGTTTCATTTTGATGCATATGGATTTCCAGTTTTCCCAGCACCATTTGTTGAAGATGCTATCCTTCCTCCATTGCATGCTTTTAGCCCCTTTATCAAATATAAGATAGTTGTAGTTTTGTGGATTGGTTACTGTGTCCTCTATTCTGTACCATTGGTCCACCCACCTGTTTTGGTACCAGTACCATGCTGTATTTGCTACTATTGCTCTGTAGTATAGTTTGAAATCTGGTATCGCTATACCGCCTGATTCACACTTCCTGCTTAGAATTGCTTTTGCTGTTCTGGGTCTTTTATTTTTCTATATGAATTTCATGATTGCTTTCTCTATTTCTACAAGAAATGCCATTGGGATTTTGATTGGCATTGCATTAAACCTATAGAGAACTTTTGGTAATATCGCCATTTTGATGATGTTAGTTCTGCCTATCCATGAACAGGGTATATTTTTCCATCTTCTAAGATCTTCTTCAATTTCTCTCTTTAAGGTTCTGTAGTTTTCATTGTATAAGTCTTTCACCTCTTTTGTTAGGTTGATTCCCAAGTATTTTATTTTTTTGAGGATATTGTGAATGGAGTGGTTGTCCTCATTTTCATTTCAGAGAATTTGTCGCTGATATACAGGAATGCCTTTGATTTATGCGTGTTGATTTTATATCCTGCCACTTTGCTAAATTCATTTATTAGCTATAATAGTTTCTTTGTAGACCCTTTTGGGTCTGCTAGGTATAGAATCATGTCATCTGCAAATAGTGATAATTTAAGTTCTTCTTTTCCTATTTTTATGCCTTTAATTTCTTTCGTCAGTCTAATTGCTCTGGCCAGTGTTTCGAGAACTATGTTGAACAGAAGTGGTGAGAGAGGGCATCCCTGTCTTGTTCTAGATTTTAGAGGGAATGCCTTCAATTTTCCTCCATTCAGAATGATGCTGGCCTGAGGCTTCGCATAGATTTCTTTTACAATGTTGAGGTATGTTCCTGTTATCCCTAGTTTTTCTAGAGTTTTGAACATAAAGAGATGGTGTACTTTGTCAAATGCTTTTTCTGCATCTATCGAGATGATCATATGGTTCTTATTTTTAAGTCTATTGATGTGGTGGATAACATTTATTGATTTCCGTATATTGAACCAGCCTTGCATCCCAGGGATGAATCCTACTTGATCATGGTGCACAATTTTTTTGATATGTTTTTGAATCCGATTTGCCAGAATTTTATTGAGGAGTTTTGCATCTAGGTTCATTAGAGATATTGGTCTGTAGTTTTCTTTCTTTGAAGTGCCTTTGTCTGGTTTAGGCATCAGGGTGATGTTGGCCTCGTAGAATGAATTTGGAAGTTCTCCCTCTTTTTCTGTTTCCTGAAATAGCTTGAAAAGTATTGGTATTAGTTCCTCTTTAAAGGTTTTGTAAAACTCTGCTGTATACCCATCCGGTCCTGGGCTTTTCTTAGTTGGTAGTCTTTTGATGGTTTCTTCTATTTCCTCAATTGATATTGGTCTGTTTAGGTTGTCTATATCCTCCTGACTCAATCTGGGCAGATCATATGACTTAAGAAATTTATCGATGCCTTCACTATCTTCTATTTTATTGGAGTATAAGGATTCAAAATAATTTCTGATTATCTTCTGTATTTCTGAAGTGTCTGTTGTGATGTTGCCTTTTTCATCCCATATGCTAGTAATTTGAGTTCTCTCTCTTCTTCTCTTTGTTCGCATGTCTAAGGGTCTGTCGATTTTATTTATTTTTACAAAGAACCAACTTTTAGTTTTGTCAATTTTTTCAATTGTTTCTTTTGTTTCAATTTCATTAATTTCAGCTCTGATTTTAATTATTTCTTGCCTTCTACTTCTTTTGCTATTGTTTTGTTCTTCTTTTTCTAGGATTTTGAGATGAAGTATGAGATCATTTATTTGTTGTTTTTTTCTTTTTTTAAGGAATGAACTCCAACCAATGAATTTTCCTCTTAGAACTGCTTTCAATGTGTCCCATAGATTCCGATATGTTGTGTCTGTGTTTTCATTTATCTCTAAGAATTTTTAAATTTCCTCCTTGATGTCTTCTAAAACCCATTGATCATTCAGTAACCTATTGTTCATTCTCCAAGTGATGCATGATTTTTCCTTCCTTCTTTTATCGTTGATTTTCAGTTTCATTCCATTATGATCAGATAAGATGCATGGTATTATCTCTAGTCCTTTATATTGTCTAAGAGTTGCCCTGTGACATAATATATGATCTATTTTTGAGAAGGATCCATGTGCTGCTGAGAAAAAAGTGTAACTGCTTGATGTTGGGTGGTATATTCTATATATGTCAATTAAGTCTAGGTTGTTAATTGTGTTATTGAGTTCTATAGTTTCCTTATTCAACTTTTGTTTGGAAGATCTGTCCAGTGGTGAGAGAGGTGTGTTGAAGTCTCCCATGATTATTGTATGGTGGTCTATTAGACTCTTGAACTTGAGAAGAGTTTGTTTGATGAACATAGCTGCACCATTGTTTGGGGCATATATATTTATGATTGTTATGTCTTGTTGGTGTATGGTTCCCTTGAGCAGTATGTAGTGTCCCTCTTTATCCCTTTTGATTAACTTTGGCTTAAAATCTATTTTATTTGATATGAGTATAGACACTCCTGCTTGTTTCCGAAGTCCATATGAGTGGAATGATTTTTCCCAACCTTTCACCTTCAGTCTATGCATATCTTTTCCTATCAAATGCGTCTCCTGTAGGCAGCATATTGTTGGGTACTGTTTTGTGATCCATTCGACTAGCCTGTGTCTCTTAATTGGTGAGTTTAAGCCATTAACATTTAGGGTTATTATTGAGATATGGTTTGTTCTTCCAGCCATATTTGTTTATTTATGTTACTAAACATGGTTTGTTTTCCTCTTTGATTATTTTCCCCCCTTTACTGTCCTTCCTCCCACTGTTGGTTTTCATTGTTATTTTCCATTTACTCTTCCTGAAATGTTTTGCCAAGGATGTTTTGAAGAGATGGTTTTCTAGCTGCGAATTCTTTTAACTTTTGTTTATCGTGGAAGGTTTTAATTTCATCTTCCATCCTGAAGCTTAATTTTGCTGGATACATGATTCTTGGTTGGAACCCATTTTCTTTCAGTGTTTGAAATATGTTATTCCAGAATCTTCTAGCTTTCAGAGTCTGTGTTGAAAGATCAGCTGTTATCCTGATTGGTTTATCCCTAAATGTGATCTGCTTCCTTTCTCTTGTAGCTTTTAAAATTCTCTCCTTATTCTGTATGCTGGGCATCTTCATTATAATGTGTCTAGGTGTGGATCTCTTATGATTTTGCACATTCGGCGTCCTGTAGGCTTCTAGGATTTGGGATTCTGTCTCATTCTTCAAGTCTGGGAAGTTTTCTCGTATTATTTCGTTGAACAGTTGCTCATTCCTTTGGTTTGGACCTCTATACCTTCCTGTATCCCAATGACTCTTAAGTTTGGTCTCTTTATGTTATCCCATATTTCTTGGATGTTCTGCTCATGGTTCCTTAACAGTCTTGCTGAGTTGTCTATGTTCTTTTCAAGTTGAAATACTTTGTCTTCATTATCTGATGTTCTATTTTCTAAGTGTTCTACTCTGCTGGTAGTATTCTCAATTGAGTTTTTAAGTTGGTTTATTGCTTCCTGCATTTCTAGGATTTCTGTTTGTTTTTTATTACCTCTATCTCCCTGTATAGTTGATCTTTTGCTTCTTGGATTTGTTTATGTAATTCATTGTCGAAGTGATCTTTCGTTGTCTGATTTTGCTGTCTAATGTCTTCCTTGAGACTCCAGATCATCTGAAGCATGTACATCCTGAATTCTTTATCTGACATTCCATCTGCTGCAAGTATTACCTCTTCTAAAGTTGAGTTGACCTGCATTGCTTGTGGTCCTTTCTTTCCTTGTTGTTTCATACTGCTCGCGTTTCTTTCTGCTTGGTGAAACTGTTGTGTTTTTGAAATTTTCCCCCTATATATTTATATTGCTCTTGTATAGTTGACAAGTCTCCCTTGCAGGGCGGGCAGCGGCTGTGCTCCTCCTCCAATTGGGGTGATCTGTCTACCATGCCTGCGGACCGCTGGGCCTGTTCTGCCGGTCGGTCGCAGGTCTGCCTACCTTGCGGGCTCGGGCGGCAGCTCTGCTTGGCCCCTACTGCAGTTGGGGTGAAGTGATACTACGCAGGCGGGTCGTGGAGAAACACTTTTTTTAACTGCACAAGCTGTATATCTTTTATGCTGTCAGTGAAGACTGATCAGTTCATTCAGTTTAGCTTAGCAAACTGGAACATGGGAGTCTTGAAAGTTCTTTTCCTAAGATGTGTTGTAAACCAATAAATGCTGCTTCAATTTGAGGTATGGATTCCATGTTTCATGCAACATTGCCTTTCATATCCTGGAAAGAAAACAGAAGCCTTGGAAATGGGGTAGCAGACCTCTGGAATTTGGTCTTGGTTCTGCCACTGCCTTAGCTAATTTGAACCTCACAATCTTCAACTATAAAATAACAGCATTTGGCCCATGTGGGCTCTGAGTGCTTCACAAACTTTACCCCTTAAGAGGAACTTGCATTTTTTTTTTCCTATAATCCTAGGACTTGTTGTGAAAGGGAGGCCTCAGTGGGTAAAAGCTGACTTCTTAGATTTTATTAGAAAACTTCATGTACTTTATATGTCCTTCATAATATTTTTCAATATTTCTTAATATTTTACTTTTTAATTATAGTTGGACACAATACCTTTATTTTATTTATTTATTTTTATGTGGTGCCAAGGCTCAAACCCAGGGCTTCACATGTGCTAGGCAAGTGCTCTACCATTAAGCCACAACCCCAGCCCCTATATATCAATATTTTAATACTAAATTGGTTCAGGCTAGTTACTCTTATATTACCATCATTAAAGTATTTGCCATTTCCCTTTTACTTGACAGAATAAAATTGATGCTCATGGAACACTGATGCCTGCAAATTCTATGGCTTCTTAGCTGCTCCCAGTATTCCTATTCCAGGTTATGAATGAGCAGGACTTCAGTCTTCTCTAGTTTAATTCCTTGCCTCTGTAAGAAATTTTAAAGCTTTATTACATTTTGAAGCCATAACATATTCAGACTTGCAACTGCTACAGTATCAAAAGACAAATGAAGGGCTGGGGATATAGCTCAGTTGGTGCTTGCCTTGCATGCACAAGGCCCTGGGTTCAATCCCCACCACCAACAAAAAGACAAATGAAGATGTATCATACTCCACCCTCAGATGAATGTTTACACCATGCCTCAAGGGCTTTAAAGTCCTCCTCACCTTCAAAAGCAAATCAGTGGAACTTTTAATCAACCTGTGACCAGAGGCATTACTAGTTTGATTGTTCAAACAGAGTTGATGAACTTATTTAAATCAAGTATCAATCTGAATATTTAGTAAAAAGATGGAGAGCTAAAAAGCCCAATTTGTTCATTCAAAATATCCCATACCATCCTGTTAGGCATAACATTAAATTTCAGAATTTATTTTCCTGTTTTTATAAAACAGCTGTATAAGACTTAATGTAGGGCCCAGTGGTAGAACACCTTCTTAGGATATGCAAGGCCCTGGGCTTTGCACCAAATAAATAGATGAATGGCTAAATGAGAGAGAGAGAGAGAGAGAGAGAGAGAGAGAGAGAGAGAGAGAGAGATATAAAAGAGCGTCAAGCATAAATGTTCTGAAGTTGTATAGAGAATTCCTTCCACTGAAACTGGACTGTAGTGCCGACAGACCTGGTCCTTTGAGTAGCAGTAATATGGAATAATAAAAACTACTTGTAAAAAATTTACAGAACTAAATCTTTCATCAGCCATAGGTTGTGATGTAGGTTTCCTTTTTTTTTTTTTTTTTTTTTTTTTGATTTATAGGAGTTCTGCTCTTCAAGATGAGTCCTTTGAAGAATATATACATTACAAATAAATAATTTCTTTAAGTTTCTAGTTTGCCTATCCATTGTCTTAGTGAATCTATTTCTTCTTTCAAAGGACAGAAGTTGTTATTGATAACAATTAACCCATTTTTTTATGGTTAGTACTTTCTGTGTTCTGGTTTAAGAAATTTTGTGTGCTACCAAATTCATGAGGATGTTCTTCTATGGAGTCTTCTTTGTAGGAGGTGATTGCTTAATGTTTAATTGTTTTAACTTTTACATTTATTTCTGCAAACCTTGTTGATTTAAGATTTGTGTATGCTATGTAGTGGTGCTAATATTTCTTTCTTTCTATATGGACATTCAAATGATGCAACACTCTTTATTGAAGATGCTATCTTTTAACCCACTGAATTACAATGGAGTTCTAGTAATAAATCAGGTGACTATGTATACATGTGTACATGTTCAGACTCTTCCCACTGGTCTACTAATCTGTTTATCTATCCTGAAGCCAACATCATGGAACTTAATTTATAATAGATAACATAGTAAATTTATAAAAATTCTTCATTTCTGGAGTTTGTTCAATTTTTTTCTATATTGCATTGGCTATTCCAGATCTCTTATTTTTCTACGAGAATTTGAGAAACAGCTTATCAATTTCTACCAAAGAACCAATTAGAATTTTCATTGAGATTACATTAAACCTATAGATCATTTTGAAAATAGACACCTTAGCGATGTTGAGAATTTCAGTCACTGATAAATTCCTAATGTTTGTTTATATTTTCTTAGCAATGTTTTTTTAGTTTCCCACATCTTGCATATTTTGTTAGTTAGATTTATTTTAGGTATTGGATATTTTCTGACACTGGATGCAAAGAATTTCCAGTTTTTCGTATTTATTTTACCATGCTCACTATTGTATTCAGTCTGTTTCAAAAATTTACCATTTTATGATTGATGTTATGGTTATCATGTATAAATAGTTGTGGATTGTAAAGAAAATATTTTTAGGTTTTTCACAGTTAGGGATTTCTGGGTTAATTTTTCTGAAACCTGGGACATTGGCTAAAATCCAGCCATGAGAGGTATGTGTGTACATTTTGAGGGAGGATGAGATCCAGGACTATGGAGACATTCCTGGATAGTGAGCTTATCATTTCCCTGGAGAGATTGTTTTCATTCCACAAAATTAGAGGAAGAAGCTACAATTCTTCCTACTATGTTTCCAAAGTCTCTCTTAAAAGGGAAAGGGAGAAAGCTACCCATCCTGTATAAATTCCTAGCTTGATTTTTTTTTAGGGTTCCTGAATTGCAACCCCCTTCATGTATAGGACTCTCATCTCATCACACTACTGTAAGAGAGTTGAAGCACAAATTAAATAATAATTGTCATCTTTTCAGTTCCAGAAATATGTTTGTGCATTCAAGATAATATTAATAAACTTGGATATTAAAAACTTAATGATAATTTTTTCCCATGAGGACTAAGCATTTAGTTTTGATTGCCCTAGTGAATTCTTTAGAACTGTCCTCAGAGCACAGTAGGAACTTAGTAAATGTTTGTTGCATGATGTACAGTTATCTATTTCTATGAATGAAAAACCCCCAAATATAGCATATTGCAACAATAAACATTTTTTATCTCATAGCTTGTATAGGTCAGAAATTAAGTGGCCCCTTAACTGGATGGGTCTGTTTCAGGAGGTTTCAGTGCCACTGTCTCCAGGGGCGGTAGCTGCCTGAGGTTTGATTGAGGCTGAAGGAAGGATTTCCATATTTACCTATGTGGACACAGACCAAAGGTTTCAGTTCCTCACCACGTGGGCCTCTCCATAAAGTTATTCATTTCATGGCAACTACCCTCTTCAAGAAAAATTAGAGAGTCAGAGAAAGAGAGACCAGTTTTTATGAGTTTGTCTTTGAGTCATATCTAGTCATTTCTGCTGCATTCTTGTTATTAGAAGCACATCACCAAGTTCAGCTCCCACTCAGCAGGAGGGGATTACATAATTACACAGGGGCATGCATCCTGGAAGGCAGGGATCACTGGGCTTTCTTAGAGGCTGCCTTCTGCACAGCGATGAATGAGGAAATTACGTGATATCAGTTACCTAATTATGTACCTTGTGCTACAGTTTCAGATGATAGAATAAGTAGGCATAGCCAAGGAAAAGAGGAAAGGGGATTCCGATTACAAGAAGCACTATGCACAGAAGCATGGTTGGTAAAAATGATATGTTTTTTTTTTCTACAGGGAACCATAAGTAGATCTCTACAAGAACACAAGATGGCAAATAGAACTTGCCGGACTTGTGGCTGAATCATAGTATAAGCATTCTTATGAGTCATGAGAAAGTGTTTAGTTTTTAGACAATAGATAATCACTGAAAGTTTTTATGCAGAAAATCTGGGGAATTAGAGAAATTTAATTTTTACTCCTATCTGTGTGGAAGGTGGATCAGAATTAGGAGAAAGTGGAATGAAACTGTCCTGTTAGAGCCAATTCAAAGTTCTCCCAAGGTACGGTAACTAAGAATAAGGCAATGGCAGGAGGGACAGATGATAGTAGTTAATATTATATGAATAATAAGAAGAAGAAGGAGGAGAAATAGGAGAAAGAGAAGAAAGAGAAGGAGGAGAAGAAAGAGAGACAGGGAAGATTAGAAGAGTCTACTGTTTGGGATGTGCATGGCCTAGTGAAGAAGAATGGCCTCTCTAGCCTGAGAGGCCTGCATCTGTGCTGTGTGCTGAACTGTGCTATGAATGCCTAGCAATACAGTTTTGCAATCCACAGGTCAGGGATCAACATCAGAAGCTACCTGCCTCCCAAAACTCTCCCTTTCAGTCACAGTGTCTGTCCATCTCTACTGATGACATCCAACCCAGTTAAAATCTGGGATGAGTTCTGTACTGGAAGTCAAGTAGACAAGGAATTCACACCTCAGGGATCCTTTTCCTTAGAACTGACTTCTTTTTGCTGAGTTTTCATGGCTATTACCTTTAATACCTATGCTTCTCTTCTCCATCCTATAATACAAACTATCAATTTCTGCTTGTAGGTCTTCCAGATGATAAAACACATTTAATGGATCTATAGTTCTTTTCAATCATTCATGAATTTTCTTGGCTCAGATTCTTTCTAGCAAAACCTTGATCCTGAATTAGGAGAGTCTCTTTTTTGGGGGAGTGGAATGTAGAATTATCTTCCTTTTCTCACAGGAATTCAGCAATTCTGCATGTAACAATAGCTTCCACAATGTATTTAAAATATGTGTGTGTGTTTTAGCACACATATGAAAGCGTAACTATAAGCCTTCTACCTTTCCTGGTGACCATTTACCCCGCTTACAATCTTTATCACTTCTCATGAGTCACTGTTAACATTTTAAGTTCTAAGTCAACATCATTAAGAAGCTTCACTTACTATCACTGAATCATAACTAGCAACCCCACTCTTGAATGGTGAACATCTGCAAAAGTTGTATGGAATCCAAGAATTTTCCAAAGGGAAAAGAGAGATGGAAAAATCCTAATTTTGCCAACATAGAGAACTCTAAAACCCGGGACTAGACCACAATATTTACTAATTATCTCCCATGTGCTGGGCATTGTGCTGAATGCACTGGAAAAAATAATGAGCACGACAGATAAAATGGCTTCCCCCAAGGAAAGTAAAGAACAGTAGGGAAGAGAGTCATCAATGAAATCATCACAACTGTAGAGATGTGTGATAGCTAATCTTGGTTGTAAACTTGGTTAGATTGAGAGAAGACTAGAAAAATCAGTAAAGCATATTTCTGAGTGTTTCTGTGAGGATGTTTCCAGAGAAGGTTAGTCACAGTGAATGGAGAGGAGAATACTGGCCCTGAATGTGGGCAGCACCATTGAACAGCCAGGGGCCAGATAGATGAAAACCTAGAAAAATAAGAATGTTCGTGAGCAGGTGCCACAGTCTTGGCTGGGCACAAGATCACAAGCCACTCACAGCTTTGTAGATTCAAACAGCAATTCTTTATTCCCGAACTCACACGGGCCTCTACACACGTTCTGGGGAAATCCCAGTTCTGCCGCCGCCCAATTCACCTACTCCACGAGGCTTTCCTTTCCCATACTTTCTGAATCTCCCGAGAACTCAACGGGAGCTCAGGCAGCAGGAACGCCCTATTCCCAGCAGCAATAATCTTCAACCTCCAAATTCCCTAAAACCCATATTGTCTTAAACCGGGAACACCCTAAACCCAAGAACCGGGATACTTCCTCAAACCTGATCAGCTCTAAACCCGGATCCACCCTGGTCCTTGAGCAAGGTCACCTTACATGCAATGTCAACAGTGAAATTCCAAGGCAAGTCCATTTAACATGGGGTACGCTGGCAAGGAAATTTCGATGCGTCATTCCTACTTGGCAATGGCCCTCAGCAAGCAGGCACACTCAAACTTTCTCCATTGAGTGCATGGTTAGCTATTGTTCTCACCTGTGGATATCAGAATCCAGGTTCTTAAGCCTTTGAAAGCCCCTGCAGACCTGCACTGGCAGAGAGAGAGACATCACTGGCCTCTCTTTCATTCTGAGGCTTCCAGCTTCTTAGACTGAGCAGTTACCAGTTTCCAGGCTCTCCAGCCTGCAGGCAGCCATTGTGGCACTAGTTAGCCCCTGATTGTGTGACCCAATCTAATAAATCCACTCATATAATATTTTATATATATAGTATTTTTATATATAGTGTTATCGATATACATATATGTATATGTGTTTTTTTTCCTATTGGTTCTTTTTCTCTGGAGAACTCTAATACAACATATAAAGTCATAAACCCACAAATGGTACAAAGACAAAATGCCCTCAGAGTAGTAGTAACATTGCATACTAATCAAAATACCTGAAAATCATGTGTGTGTGTTCATTAGGTACACATAAATATGTGTGCCCACTTGAAGTAGTACTGGGGCCAGGAGGGAAATTAGACATACATGTAATTCAGATATTCTCTAAAAGACAACAAAAAAAAATTAGGGAGAGTCTGTTTCCTCCTTTCATCACATCTTCAGCTGCTTCTTTGTGGTGTGAGCAGAAATGTTGGAACCAGAAGTTAATTTAGCAATTTTTGCTTCAGCTTGGCATGAGTTTGGAATGAAAGTGAAATTAGAATTAAAAGGCATAGAAATAATTCTGTACTCTATCAATCTAGACTTCCCTGTTACATAGGCAATAATAAAGTTATTGGGAGAGAAATTTATAGTAAAATAACGTCTCAAAACAGGCTTCTTTACTAAAAGACTTGCTGTTAAACCAATTTTGTTGAATTAAATTAAGTGGTATTAAGTCATGGGCTGCATGCAAAGCCCTATTCCAAACACTGTTATGAGCAAGTGCAGAGGTTCATACATACTTCTTGCCCTAAGGAGCAATGATTTGAAAGAAAATTGGCATCAAAGAAAATTACTATAAAACAACTATTCACCCGTAACAATTCATCTTACTAAATATGCTTATCAAGCTTATAATGGGACCAGGTGAAAGGCATTCCCTTCTGGGTAGCCTTGTGACATCATGGAAAATACAATTTCATAATGAGTTAATTATAAATATGTATGGGTTAGACAAAAGCACAGCTAGTTTTAAAGACTCATTAAATGGAAGATTTGACTGCCTTTGAAACTGAAGTGTGAGCACACTCTTGAAATGTAATGGAGATGAAAGCCTGTGACTGCATCCTTTGATCAACTCTTCTTGGGAATGGCACAGAGGGATCATAATACTTGTTGTGTCACTGTGGCTTTACTCTTTGGAGAGTGATAAAATTGTTAATTTTCTTTTTTTTAATTAAAAAAAGAAACTTGTATTTAGGACAAAGTACATGGAAATGTTCCAGAAACTGGTTTAAGCATGAGCATATATAGTTAAGGCTGTCTGTAGGTTAGAGCAATTGCAAATGCCACCATGAGATCATGCTCATCATTGAAACTTCAAGGAAAAAATAAAATAAAATATATATATATATATATATATATTTTAAGACCTTTGGATGGAACCCAGAGCCTTGCGTGTGCTAAGCATTCACTCTGTCACTGAGCTATAGCCCCAATGTATCTTATGATTTAAATTTCACAAATGACACATTTCATCGATTTTAATTTCACAAATTAGATTTTACACATTTCTACCCACATAGTCACATACTAATTTAGTTGTTCCAAGCTCACAGCTTTATAGGGACAGCACTATGCATGTGCAAACCTGAAAATGTTAAATGAACAAATGTTTCAAGAATATAAATTAATCTCAAAGGCCACCGTTGCCAGGCAAGCTCTCTGGGAAGTAGTCTAAGACAGAGCATAGTGAATAGGTTAGTTCTCAGAGAGTGCCATTGGTATCCACACCTGTGAAAACGCCAAGGAAGAAGCCAAGCTGCAAAGCTGTCCAATGGGTCTCAGATGACCTCACAGGGAGCTCAGAATATCAAATAGCCCAGCAGATAATTTGAGTTAGAGCAAAATGGCCAATCCTTCATATCCCTGCCTTGATTGGTCATTGAATGTGTACAACCTGGAAAGATGATTTGATCTTGGATGAAGGAGGCTGTCTGAAAGAAACTGGGGCAGTCCCTAATAGTCTAACAGGGACTCATCCAACAGGTGAGGGAAAGAGAATCTGTACCATGCATCACCCTATCCAGTAGAGACCAAATGCAGATATTGCTAAATAGCAAGTTACCTCTGAGGTTCTCACAGATTTAGCAGACTGGATCCTAGCACTTCCTGCTAGTAATGCAATACCTACAAAAAGTGTCTTTCATTAAAGGTTTTTTCCTTATTTTCTCTTGATCAACACACATCCTTCAAATACTACAAACACGTACACAAAATAAAAATCAGTGGAGTGCAATGGATCTAGCAAGTGTAAGGCAAATGTGGCGTAGCTCTGAGTTTATACTAAGTATCTTCATACTTTGAGATCAAAGCACAAATTCATTTTCACCTTTCCCAGTTTTATTTTGGTGGGGGTAGTACTGGGGACTGAACTCAGGGGCATGTGGCCACTGAATCATGTCCCCAGTCCTATTTTGTATTTTATTTAGAGACATGGTCTCACTGAGTTGCTTAACACCCCGCTAAGGCTGGCTGTTGCTAAGGCTGGCTGTTGCTGAGGCTGGATTTGAACCGAAGATTCTCCTGTCTCAGCCTCCCAAGCCTCTGGGATTATAGGCATGCGCCACCATGCCCGGCCTTTCCCAGTTTTTTAAATGGTATTAAACAATCATCCTGTGCTACACCCTGAAAACCCTGGCAGGCTTATCACTTTCCTGCAGTTTCAAATAACATAAAATAGTCATTTTTAGTCACAAGCATCACCTTAGCAATGAAGTATCCAGTGCTGAGATTTACTTAGTTTAAGGTCTTCTCCCTTCAGTCAGTTCTAATCTGCTTCATTCTACAAGTCTAATCTGGCAAGACTGTAAACTGGCTCTGGCCTCTCTGGCCATGGTAGATATTTAAACATCATGCCATATCCTTGGAGATCTTTTAAGAGCTTCTAACATTCTCAACAGGCCCTGCTCACCTAAAATATCCTTGTTCTATCTTCATAATATTTCTCCCCCTAAAGTGACTCCATGTGGTCTCTTCTCCTAACTTACAAACAGGGAATGAGGGAGTCCACTCCCAAGGCTGTAACTTCCCCAGGTCTACCCGCTAAGCAGTCTGCACTTGCTTTCCTTCTAGGGTGAACTAAACCTCAGTCCATAGTCAGCTTTAGTTTTCTCAGGCAAGAAGCAGGCCTCAGTCCTTTGAAGTCACTCCAAGGAGAACAGATTTCAAAGTTCTTCAAAGCTCTCTACATTATTCTTCTATAGCTTTTCTTGAAAGGTTTGGAGCTGGACTTCAGTACCCATTGCACAACACAGCAAAGACTTTCCTTTCTTCAAAGATTTCTCTTTATCAGTCTCCTCTCCAAATCCACTCTGAAAATTGTTCCCATATTTCTAGTCTAGGTGAGGCAAACAAGACTTACGTGAAGAGTTCTTGAAACCATTTGCTTTGTGTATCTGAACATATAGTGGGGAGGCCTATCTTATTCTAACTTTGATATTCCGATGTTATGGTTTGAATATGAGGTATCCCCCAGAAGATCCTGTTAATGCAGGAATATTCAGAGGTAAAATGATTATGAAAGCTGAGACCTAATTAGTCCATCCTAGTTTGAATGGACTGACTTGGTGGGAACTGCAGGCAGGTGAGGCATGGCTGAAGGAAGGGGGTCACTGGGGGACAGCCCTGGAAGAATTGTTCTCCCTGCCACCTCTCCCCCAATCCCTCCCACCTTGCCCCCATCTCTCTCCTTCTGGAGTCCACCATGAGTTGAGCAGCTTTCTACACTTGGTCCCAGAGCAAAGGAGGCAGCTACCTATGGACTGAGACCTCTGAAACCATGAGCCACAAACAAACTTTTTCTCCTATAAGTTGTTCTTGTCATAGGGATTCAAAAGCTGATATCAGGCATTATATCTGATACCTATCCCAGGCATGGTGGCACATGCAGGCAGAGTTACCATGACATCCTCTTCCACACTTTCAGGAGCAAAGTTGCCCATGAATTGATACCAAGAAAGGGCTCACTACCTAATGTACACAGAAATCGATATTATGACACTGGTTGTTGCATAAAGAAAGAGCTCTACTGCCAAGTTGCCCAGCATAAAGTAAAAAGTTCAAATCAGCCTCCCTTCTTGGTCAGAAACGGGACTTATAGGAAGGGAGAGGGGAGAAGCTGCATGTTGACCGTGGAGAGTGGGTGCCGTGGGGTTCTTCTGCGAAGGTGTAGACGGTCATTATGCTCCTTGATGATCCATGTTTTTGGGTCATCAACTGATCCCATGTTTTTGTTGTTTTCCAGGGGAGATTGTGTTCTGCATGGAGGATTTCAAATTTGTGATGTCAAAGGGTCATTGACCAGATGAGTTGGTTTCTTCTGCATGTATCAATTCTTGAAAAGAGGTTTTCAAACTGCCCTTGAGTGGATTCTGAAGGTATTTCCTGAAGAACAATTTTGTGATTTAAGGAATTCATGTCCAGATGTGCCTGAGTCTTCCCTGGTTTCAGATTCTGGCAGTCAGGGAAGGGCTGGAGAACAGGCTGAGAGACTGCAGATCTGGCCACACATGAAAGGGTGGCTCCTCCCCAGCCTCCTTTCCAAGTATGCACAGTATTGGCTTCTAGGTGAACCAATATCCTCCAGAGAACAACACAACACAATTATCATAAATTATCAGAGAAATGCATCCCTTTAAAAAGTAGAATTATGAGTTTTTAGAAGTTTCATTGAGCTCAAAGTCACTTAACAGAGCATCTAATTTTATATCTTAATTTTGCAAATGAGGAAATTGGTCTCCCAAGAGGTTTTTGAGTAGACATTCATTTGTTCTAAAACATTTGGTGTCTACTCCTTGCCACATGTGATATTATGGCTTAATAAGAAATATATACTTTGGTCTTCATCCATAGCTCCTGGCCAGAGCTCCTAAAACCTTTGAAGTTTCCTTGAGTGATAAAAGTGAGAGGAAAATTACTTTGTTACAATATTTGGGCATTTGCCCCCAGATCCTGAATGAGCTCTGGAGGGGTAAAGGTGAAAGGAAAGGAACATCTTGCTATTCATAATAAGGCCTTTTCAACTAACTAGAACTTATGTTAATGAAGTGACTTTTTTTTTTTTTTTTTTTTTTTTTGTACAGGGTGTTGAACCCTGGGGCACTTAGCCACGGGCACATTCCCAACCCTTCTTTTTTTTTTTTTTTTTTGTATTTTGTTTAGAGACAGAGTCTTACTAAGTTGCTTAATGCCTTGCTAAGTTGCTGAGGCTGGCTTTGAACTCACAATCCTCCTGCATCAGCCTCCTAAACCACTGGGATTACAGGCATGTGCCACTATGCCCGGCTAATGAAGTGACTTTTTTTTTAATATTTATTTTTTTTTATTTGTAGTTGGACACAATACCTTTGTTTTTCTTTATTTATTTTTATGTGGTGCTGAGGTTTGAACCCAGGGCCTCACACTGAGCCACAACCCCAGCCCATGAAGTGACTTTTGAAAAGCCCCTAAGTATGGGGACAGGGGCAGCAGAGACTCAACCATGTCGTTGGAGGATTGGAACATTCAGTCTCATGCAATGATCTCCAAGGAAAGGAGAGAGCTAAAGGTTGAGTTGATCACCAGTAGCCAGTCATGGCTATGTGAAGCCTCTAGAAAGCCTCACCAAAGTTATTCAGAAAGCTTCTGTGTTGGTGAACAAGAACGCGTCCACACGTCCAGAGGTTGGCACTTCCCAAATTCCACGGGGACAAAAGCTCCCATGATCAGGACCTTTCCGGGCCTCACTCTATGAATCTCTTCATCTGGCTATTCATTTTTAGCCTTTAAAATTTCTTTTGTAATAAGTAAGTAATCGTAAGTAAATATTCCCTGGATTCTGTGCTCTGTTATCAAACCTGAGGAAGAAGTTGTGGGAATGTCTGATTTGTAGCCAAGTTAGAGTTGTGGGAAACCTGGGGACTCAGTATTTCCAACTGGCATCTGGAGTGGAGGGTGGTCTTGTGGGACTGAATCCTTAACCTGTGGGGTCCATGCTAACTCTGGACACGGACAGTCAGAATTGCGTTTTATTATAGGGCGCTAGGTTAGTCGCAGGCGTAGGATAGCTGGCTGGATTATATTGTAGGATACCTGATCCAATATACCATGGGAGAATTGGTTGGTGTGGTCAAAACCTCCACATATTTGATATCAGGACTTAGAGGAAGTGAAGAAAAACAGGATTTTTTTTCTTTTTCTAGTTATTATCAAAAATGTGTGTGCCATGACTGCTGACAAGACTGCCCATCATAGAATTGATTATTTAGTAAGGACAGCAGTCACATAAATAAGCTATTTAAATACATTGTTTATAAGCCTGGATATTGTTAACCCAGTGACTTCCTCCAGTCAATTTCCTGCAAGACAAGGAAGCATTTTAGAATTAGCTGTGCATGGGGCAAGGCCTTTGAAACTCTAGATTTACTGTACAAGAAGGATTGAGGGTATCAATCTCAACCACAGCCTATTTGTCAACTGCCTCTTGACTATGAGTTGTATGTAAGAATGATAATCCTTCCAGAATGATTTACAACTATTGAGAATCAGAGTGAGCTTACTTTAAAGTTTAACATAGAAAACTTTTTGCTAAAATTCTGTTTAGATTATAATAGGGTATATCATTTAGAAAAATTTCTGATTCCTTATGACTTTTAGAAATATCTACAGCAGGATGCTGAATTTGAAGACTATCACCACCTTTCTCTTTGCAAAAAAAAAAAAAGCTATGTAAATATTAAGAGGAAATCACCTCTGAAAACTGGGCACTTTGCAAAAAAAAAATGTATATGCAAAAAGAGGTCACCTCTTGAAATTTTGAAGGGAGATTCCCATGTACAGAGGCCAAGTAATTACCTCCAAATTAGTTTTCATAATCCTTAGTTTCAAGATAGCAAACATTTGGATTGGATTGAAATTCCTAGTAAATGAATGCTACTCTCCATTCTAGGACTTAAAATAATTCTTATCTGAGGGCCACATCCCAATTAGCATCAAAGAGAAAGCTCTAAAACCCGGTAGTACTGAGAAAAACACTAGTATTGATGAAGTTGTTACCTGAGACTATGAAAATACTTTCTTTTTAAGACATACTTAAAATTTTTTGGAAAATACAAATCAGCAGATTCTACATATTGCCATTATTTATTAAGGAATCTGGGGAAAATTTTGTTAGCCTTCTGTCTCCCTCAGCATTGTTAGTATTAATTGAAATTCATTTCAGCAAAGTGATTATGTGTTAGACAAACACACATAAATATCACTTTATAAATAAACTGTGAAAATGTGATATTCTTCAGAAAGAAATGTCTCATTAGATCTATTTTTCTTCTTGGATACGTGGGTAACATAATTTTCAAAGTCTTTAAAAGATACATTTATAACTTCAGCAGATTTATTAAAGGTGGAAATCTTTCCCCAGGAGAAAGTGGAGAAAGAATAATGGAAAAATCTTTGGTTAATAGTCTCTCTTTGGGAAAACCGTTTTGTGACATGACTTTCTATTTTGATATCGATTTTGATATTTATTTGATATCTATTTTCTATACCACGGTTGCCAAATGGTTGATAACTTTATGCTTTCTCTGTTTCCACTCTAAGTATATCCCCTTTAAAAAAAATTTCAAGAAATTATATAATGGGGTTTTGGATCATGATTAGCAATAGTGTGAAACTAAAGGTCAATTCAGTATGAAACTGCTGAAGACAAATATTCAGATGTGGCAGAGTTCCACTGTACCAAGAGAATCATTATAATGTACTTGGTGGCATTAATGGGGCCTGTTGCAAGGCACAGAGAGTTATTGTCTCCAGAGTACTGAGTCGAGTTCACATGCCAGGGATACAGAGGCCGGGGAGATATGTAAAAGTGAGGGGAGGTGCATGTAGTTCACACGTCTCCCACACTTCACACATCATCCTTCTTTGCAGAATCAGCATTTCTGACACAGAAAATCCCCTTGACTTGACTCTTTGCTGATCTTAGTAGGAAAAACCCTTACTTATTATTTATAAGTATGCTTTCCACTTCTATTTTCATCTGAGGATTCCAAATAGCTTTCTGGGCAAAGAAGCACGATTAATCCCACTTTACATGATTGGGTCAAGGTCTTGCCAGAAGCTACCATCTTTCCTTGACATTTCCAAGTTAAATTTTTCTGCACAGAAAGATACATGTTGGGAAGATTTTTTTTTCTTTAATGAGAATGATAAAATGAAAGAATTCAAATCCTTTCCCTTCTTTTTCCCTGTGGAAGTTATATTCATCCAACAGAACAAGTATAAATCCTATACAGTTATATCAATGGAACTGTACCTGAAAATGTACTTTTTTTTCATTTATTCCCCACATGGGATATTTCATAAAATAGAGAGAGTATTCTAGACTGCTTCTATGCAACATATGCTAAGTTGGTGAGATTAAATGGTATTTCTTTCTCTTTCAAAGAGACTTCAGCTAGCCAGCGAAGGGAAAACTATATATGTCTATGCAAAATAATCCACATTTTCTTTTTAATCAGATTGCTCAAATGATCCTGACACAGTCTGAGAACGTAATCATATATTTGAAGATGTATTTCAGAATGTGTGACTTCCTTCCAGGCCTTGGTGGGAACAGCTGATCTGAAGGGTATGGCTTAGATCTGCACAAGCCCAGTGATGGTAATTTGTGGGGATAAAGGAGGGAGTCAGTGGAAATTTCTTTGCAATGACAAGAAGTTGAAATTTAAAAAGAGAAGGTGATAGTCCACTTTCTACTGCTGTAACAAACACCTGGAATAATCAACTTAAAAAGAGGTTTTGAGATTTCAAGCCATGATCAGTTGGCCCATTGCTTTTGGACCTGTGGTGAGGCACCACCTTATGGCAGGAGCACATAGTTCAGCTTAGTGGCCTGAAGTAAATGAGGGTTCCACAATCCTCTTCAAAAGCACACCACTAGTGACCTGAAATGTCTCATTAAGCCCCATATCTTAAAGGTTGCATTACTTCCCAATAATGCTACTAGTTGGCAACCAATCCTTTGACATACAGGCCTTTGGAGAACACTCTAGATCCAAACTATAGCTGTGGATTTAAAGCTACTAGACTGTCTGGCTTCCTCCATTAGTGAACTATGACTGTCACAGAAAATAATATCTAGTAATATTTTAGTTTTTTTTTAAAAGCCTACATATTTAAGTATTCATATACCAATGGGAAGTGAGATTAAATATCTGGGCTAATATGTTATTATTATATTTTGTATTGATAATAATTTATGAAAATGGATAATATTTAACTTCAAATAAAGATGTCAATTCTAGACACAGAGGTTTCTTTCTTCACCTTTGGGTGATTCAAAATTTAAAAATAGAAAGCTAAAGGAACTAAGAGGCCAGAAGACTTTTATCACCCTTTAAAAGCAGGGCTCCGGATGATAAGGGCTCTATGTGTCACAACACGATACACTTTCATCTATAAAGTGCTAAAGTGAAATCGCCAGTTATTTGAGGTCCCTGAGATAGCATGTTTCATTTTTATTTTGTTTTATTTTATCTATTTCTTGGGAGCAAGCTTGATTCCATAGGAAAAATTCAAAAGCTGCCTTCATACTATGATATGAAAACTGCAAAAAGCCCTGCCTGGAAAAACTGATCTTATCTACCAAGTTTATTGGTCGGACAGCTGTACCATTACATTAGCTATGATGTGATAAGAAAGCTCTGGTTTAAAATGCGTAAATATCTTCTGACAAGGGCCTTTACAGCCTCTCTTGCTAGAACCTTAGGAGAAATCTGCTAGAGTGAAGCTGCTGATTTCTTGGTGGTGGGATAGAAATAGGAAGAAACATGAAGGCCAAGAGGAGGAAAAAGTCTCCAAATGAAGAGAAACCACTGGAGCAGATGAGATGTCTATTAATAATTGCTAAAGCCAGGACTGTAGGGGGCAAACTGGTTATTAAGAGGTTTTCTGCTATCAAGAATAAAACAGTAGTTGCCAGGGGTGGAGAGGAAAGGGGTTGAGAAATGGGGAGATGTAGGTCAAAGAATACAAAGTAGCAGATATGTAGGGTGAACAATTCTAGAGATCTAATGTGCACTTTCAGGACTGTAGTTAATAAATGCCTTACATTTGGGATTTTTGTTAAATAGAGTTTTAGCTGCTCTTATAAAAATAGCAACTGCATAATAGGTGTATTAATCTGCTTCACTGTAGTTACTATTTTATTATCTATGTGTACCCATAATATCATGTTGTAAATCTCTAGAAGACACAATAAAATTCATTAAAAAGAAAATTTCTCTGCTGACGCAGTCCCATCCTCAGCTACAGCAGACATAAGATAAAGGTGGGAAACAGAAAAAAGGAATTGAAGATGCAAAGACAAATCATGAGTGTTGTATCCTCACAATGCTGCAGTCAAAAATTGTGTGAAATCTCTAAAGATCTATAGTTTCCTCTCTGATTTTGGAGAGAAGGACAATTTAGAAGAGATCAAAATATATATATATATTTTTTTCATTTAAGATGCTGTAGCGTTGACTAATGCTAAGATATTGCTGAAAGGATAGTGATGCTCATTTGCCTCTGAACTAAAATGAGGCTGAATGTTATACAACTGTGGAATCCTACAGTACAGTTGCTATATTATTGTAAGATTTTATTTCATGTAGTTTAAGCACAAATACCATTGAAAATATCGCTATTTGGAGCTCACTGCTTTTTTGACTTCTCATCGCACAGCCAAGATAATGAATTTGTGCCAAGCAACCTCATGATAAAGCAGAAAGATCCCTGAACGTAAAACCAGAAGAACTAGTTATGGTTGATTGCTGTGGATTACCTTTATTGCTTTTTGCAACTCATAGCTCAACAAGCCACCAATAATAAGAGGGGGATCAAATAATGTATATGAAAGCATTATATAAACTGTAAAGCACTACATTATTTCTATCCACATCAAGAAACATTTTAATTAACATTAAATTGAACCTGGCATTGAACTGAATGAGTAACAAGTTAAACACATGTTATACAAATTGGCTTCTCTTTAGCTATGATTAAGGAGGGGAAAGGTCAGTTACTGACTTTACCTTAAACTACACCTCTCTTTAGAGTGTGGTGTGATACAGGTCTTGTTGCCCTGCTACGTTGCACTGTGCAGAGCATGTCTTGGAAGAACAGAATAAAATTCATGTTTCCTGAAAATTGCTTGTTCTCAAGAAATCACAACTGCACTATTTATGCCCAATTAATTCTTCAAAATTTATCAAAAGAACAAATCAGTCAACTACTCTGTGGGCTGAGGCAGGAGGATTACAAGTTCAAGGCCACCCCTGGCAACCTAGTGAGAATCCTATCTCAAATTTTTTAAAAAACAATAAAATAAAAAGGGCTGGATATGTAGCTCCATGCCAGAGTACCCCTAGGTTCAATTCCCAGCACTGCAAAAAACAAACAAACAACCCCAGCAACAACAACAACAAAATAAATCACCACACCTTGCCACTTTGGGATAAAATGAGTAAAGAGCAGAAAGATTTCCAGAGTTACATTTAATTGTGTTCCCTTTACATGAAAGAAACATCAAGAGTGGAGTAGACACATTCCTTGTAACACCATCTCCCATTTGATCTCTTGATCCTTTGGATTTAACTCTTCAATTCCTTGTGAGGAAGAGATAAGCAATCTATCAGGATTGTTCCTAAATTTAGTCCATTTCCCCCAATAATATTCACTGTTGCTCAATATAGATGTTTAGGCATATGTGAGTAATAAAATCCAACAACATTCATGTTTTAGTCAGCTAGGGTGCCATGTTTGAAGTATAGTAGACTCACTGGCTTAAACATCAGAAATTTATATTCCTCAAAACTCTGGAGTTCAGAAGTTGGATAAAAGTGTCAATATGGTTGGTTTCTTCTGTGGCTGCTCTCCTTGGCTTGTAATTGGCCATCTTATCCTTGACTTTTCATATGGACTTCTTTCTCTACCTGTTTATTCCTTCTCTAATCATATTGGATTAGGGTCCACCCCAATGACTTCATTAACTTAATTACCTCTTTAAAGACCTTATCCCCACATTCAGTCACTTTCTGTGGTACTGGGAGTCAAAACTTCAATAAAGGAATTGGGAGAGTGAGAGCCAATTTATCCCATCTCAATTGTGATGCTTCAGATTTTAATATAAACACTTTTTCAATTTCAAATTTGCAAGGATAATTTGATGTTAAATACTATGGGAGATTGAAGTTCAAAATTTTACAATCCAAAATAAACTGTCTTGCATTGAGGACTTAAACTTTTTATTTTTATTTTGTTTTTAGCTGATATATAAAATAGTACATATCTATGGAATAGTATGTGAGGTTTACATACATACATACACACATACATAGTATCATGTTCAAATCAGGATAAAGATGATTATTTCCTCAAACAATGATCATTTCTTCATGGTGACATAAAGACATTCTTCTAGTTTCTTTTTAGAATTTATAAGTTTAAAGTCTAAAGTTCTTGTTAGACAAAAAGTCAAAAACTATTTGAATTTCTTATTCTGCACAGTCTCAGCCTGTAGAATTCTAGTTATCTCAGTAGATTTGGAGAGCCTTCAGCAGCTGCCACTTAGATTTTCTCCCCCAGAACATTCTTCAGGGCCTCAGAAATTATAACACCAAGATACTTGTATGCCTCATATTTTTTATAGAGTCCAAAGAGTCATCAGAACACATTTTTTTTTCACATTTCACACCTGCCAAATTTAGAAAGCAAGCCAAACCAGA